>NC_137148.1:61252555-61852555 GCF_951394435.1 Stenella coeruleoalba
CTGCCGGGTTTACCTGTGTGAGTATACCTATAGAGATATTTTCAGGTTATTGTCAGGGTAAACCAAATGCCAGTTTAGATCTGTGATCAACCAGATTGTTTTGTGTTATCACAGTCTTAGTTATCCACAGACAACGCACACTCAGGCTCTGGTGCGTGTTAGGTTAGGTGAAAAGACAGTACATAAAAGTCTGGGCTCCATTAGCAGGGAGCTTTGTTTAGATCCTGTATGTCAGCCTAGTAGTTTATACGTTAAGTAAGAAACGGCAATCCTTCACAAATTGGGGAGAGGTCTCTTTGAAAGACATCAATATTTCCAACTGTTTTGCTCAGATGTTATAACTTTTCTGTCTCCTTTTCATGGGTTGCCATATATCTCAAACCTTTTTGAGGGGCAAAATGAGACTCTGAAAGGCAGAGTCATTAAAAAGAACTTTAGGGCTTCCCTGGAGGCGCAGTGGTTGAGAGTCCGCCTGCCGATGCAGGGGACACGGGTTCGTGCCCCGGTCCGGGAGGATCCCACATGCCGCGGAGCGGCTGGGCCCGTGAGCCATGGGCACTGAGCCTGCGCATCCGGAGCCTGTGCTCTGCAACGGGAGAGGCCACAACAGTGAGAGGCCTGTGTACCGCAGAAAAAAAAAAAAAGAACTTTAAAAATGAAAGTAGCCCCTAAGGTACTAAGGCCTCTCTCAGGCCAACTCCCTTCATTCTCCAGCCTTCCTGAGCAGGGCTAGGGCTTAGCGAGAGGGAGATGCTGGGCCAGGAGTCAGAGGCCTGAGTTCCAGGCCCTATTCTGCTACTTCATGGCTGGGAGACTTACAAAGGGAAGGCGTGGTGAATTTCACTTTTCAAAATCTGTAAAATAGATAAGCTAATGCTTACTATTCGAGTATGCTTTGAGGATTAATTCTTTTAATTATGTGAAAGATGATACAAACCTCATAGCATTATGTAAGGCATCATTATTATTAACAGAATTTGGTTGAAATTCTAGCATCCAGGATCACAAACACGCTATCCTGTGTCATTCAATGTCAAATGTTATGTACTGCTCACCTTTAGCTTAACTGCAATGATTCTCAAACGTTAGAGAGCACGGCAACCTCACGAAGAGTGTGTTAAAAATGCAGATACCTCTTAATGGGTGAGGGGTTTTACTTTGGAGTGATGGGAGTGTCTTGGAACTAGATAGGGTGGTGGCTGCACCACACGATGAATGTACTGAATGCCACTTTCACTTAAAAGTGGCTAATTTTATGTTATGTGAATCCGAATAAATTATTTTTCAAATGCAGAGTCCTTGGCTCCTCCCTCATAGATTCTGATTCAGGAAGTTTTGTGTGGAGCCCCAAAATCTTCATCTTAAAAAAATTCTGGGGCTTCCCTGGTGGCGCAGTGGTTAAGAATCCGCCTGCCGATGCAGGGGACACGGGGTCGAGCCCTGGTCCAGGAAGATCCCACATGCCACGGAGCAACTAAGCCCGTGCACCACAACTACTGAACCCACGAGCCACAACTACTGAGCCCACGAGCCACAACTACTGAAGCCCGCGCACCTAGAGCCCGTGCTCCACAACAAGAGAAGCCACCACAATGAGAAGTCCGTGCACCACAATGAAGAGTAGCCCCCGCTCGCCACAACTAGAGAAAGCCCGTGTGCAGCAATGAAGACCCAAAGCAGCCAAAAATAACTAAATAAAATAAATACATTTTTTAAAAAAATTCTGCCCCACTCTAGAATTGCCCCAAGCAATTCTGATGCAGGTGGTCCAATGACCAGGCTTTAGAAACCTGAAGAGAACACCTCCTGAGAAGGAATTTTATACTTTTGTCAGATAGAGGAAGAATGCTAGAGTTGGGCATCAATTAACTCTATAAGTTGTGTGAAGAGAACACTTAGAATTGAGTTGGGGAAAAACCGATGTTCAGTGCTCAAACATCAATAGCTTTGAACATATTTGACAATCTTTCTTAAACAGCTTCTTGTGAAAGTAGACAGAGGAGCAAGCCCAGGGCCTACTTTCGGTCATGCCAAGCACAGACGCTGCTTTGGAAAACAGCATTTCCCAACAGGCAGATTCAGGCCTGATTCATTTCTGAAAATAAAATTCATGCTAACACTAGAAAGGGCCCTCTTGTTTTTGTCTAGCTGCACAGTTCTACAGGGTTGTGAGCCCTTGGCCAAGATAAGGCAAACGCCACTTATTTAGAAAACAGCCATCTCTGGTCACCACCTCACACGGGCTGGAGGCAGTGTGATCTAATTGTCTGCATCCTGGACCAATCTGAGCTCAGATATCCACTGCCTAGGGGTGTGCTCCTCATGGAGCTATCTACCTTCTCACTGCTGATCTGCCTTGCAGAAATGCAGGGAGCCCAAACAGTAAATCCGCTAAGAAGTATCATTTTAACAGAAAGCAGCACCATCAGGGGCTGGCCTGGTAGGTAACTTAAAGCCTCTCACAGTCCTGGGGCGCTGGGGCCTTCTCCCAGTCCAGCAAGGATGGGCGTTGGCTCTCTCCACATTAGCTGTTCATGTGTGAAGCAGCAACTAGTTATGTCCTACATCCTGTGGGAGTCTAGGACATCAGTAGAGTTGGTTTCCTTTTTCTTTCTTTTTTAAATAGAGTCCTTCCCTCAAAAAATTAAAGATAGAATTACCATATGATCCAGCAACTCCACCTCTGGGCATATATACAAAAGAACTGAAAGCTGAGTCTCAAAGAGATATTTGCACGCTCCTGTCCATAGCAGTGTTATTCAGAATAGCCAAGAAGTTCTACACAGATGTCCACCAGCTAATGAAGGGAAAACCAAAATGTGGTGTGTACATACAATGGAATATCACCCTTAAAAAGAAGGAAGTACTGACACATGCTACAACATGGTTGACCCTTGAGGACGTTACACTAACTGAAACGAGCCAGTCACAAAAAGGCAAATACTATATGATTCCACTTACATGAGGTACCCAGAGTAGTCAAATTCCTCCTGGGAGGAGGAAGCAATGGAGAATTGTTATTCAATGAATATGGAGTTCCAGTTTTGTAAGATAAAAAATTCTGGGGTTGGGGGGGCTTCCCTGGTGGCACAGTGGTTAAGAATCTGCCTGCCAATGCAGGGGACATGGGTTCGAGCTCTGGTCCAGAAAGATACCACATGCTGCAGAGCAACTAAGCCCGTGCACCACAACTACTGAGCCTGCGCTCTACAGCCGGTAAGCCACAACTACTGAGCCTGCGTGCCACAACTACTGAAGCCCGCGCACACTAGAGCCCGTGCTCTGCAGCAAGAGAAGCCACTGCAACGAAGAGTACCCCCGCTCGCTGCAACTAGAGAAAGCCTGCACTCAGCAACGAAAACCCAACGCAGCCAAAAATAAATAAATAAATTTATTAAAAAAAAAAAGTTCTGGGGATTGGTTGCACAACAATGGGAATGTACCTAACACTACTGAAATGAACATTTAAAAATGGTTAGATGGTAAATTTGTGTTATGTGTATTTCACCACAATAAAAATAAAAAAATTCTCCCTTCCTTCCCTCCTTCCTCCTTCCCCTTCCTTCCTTCTATCTTTTCTTTTTGCTTTCTTTCTTTTTTTTTTTTTTTTTGCGGTACACGGGCCTCTCACTGTTGTGGCCTCTCCCATTGCGGAGCACAGGCTCCGGACGCGCAGGCCCAGCGGCCATGGCTCACGGGTCCAGCCGCTCCGCAGCATGTGGGATCTTCCCGGACTGGGGCACGAACCCGTGTCCCCTGCATCGGCAGGCGGACTCTCAACCACTGTGCCACCAGGGAAGCCCTTTTTTTTTTTTCTTTCTTACCAAGTAAAATATGAATACAATCTCATGGGCAAAGGGTTCCAGAAATATGGAAGTGATAATCCATCTTTATTCCCCTCCCTAGGCACAACTAGTCTGCCATTTGATGTACATTTTCCCAGCCCTTTAGCGGCACATTTTCATACACACTCATTTATGTACGCATACACACACGTATAGGCATACATTTATATATATATATATATATTCACACTTTAAATGGAACTCGATTTTTCCCATTGCTCTAGTCCTGGCTTTTTTTGCTTGAAGAACACTTTTACGGTTGGTTCTACTCTACAGGATTTCTTCAGGACACAAGAGGTCTCCTTAGCCTGCCTCTGCTGATGCCACCAAGCCTGCACACTCCAGAGCTGAGTGCACCAGTAGTTTCTGAAGGTGCCTACTGGCTCCACGTAGCAGAGGCAACACAGGGGCTGCCACCACCAGACCTCTCCTGGCTGAGTTGAAACTTCGGAGCCCATGCACCCACCAGCATGGCACCATCACTGCCAGAGCCAGGTAGCTGGCAGCAGAAGGGTTTTCTGTGGCAAGCTACTCATTTCCATCAGTGCAGTGGGCTCTAGCACAAAACCTTGTCAACTACTGCATGGGGTGGTGGAGACTTAGGGAAACAGTAATCAGAGAAAGGAGCAACGAACTGGAGGCAAAGGGCTTTACCACCTTTATAAAATATGAACAACTGTATTGATCTGAGAAAAAACTCTCACCCTTTTAGCCTTTTCCAAATTGAGATGATAGCACTGTTATGCATTAAAAGATGTTATCAATCGCAAAGAGCAAGTATGCTCTTATACCAACTAATATCTGCTAAAATGTACCTGACTGCATTGGAAATGTTGCAGCAGATTGGTATAGCTGGGAATAATGAACCACTGCACCCCACTGAAATGTAATTACACAGCCCTCTTGTTCTTAAACCTATAAGGTGAAAGAAAGATGAATAGTGAAAGTAAAAACCGCTGACCCTTCAAACTTTAATTTACGTTATGCATTCACTCGCCCTTCTGATAGGTTTTAGAAAGGTCATAATTTAGGGTATTTTGCAGTTGATAAATGATCTGTATGTTTGTGTTCACACGCACCGATTGATTTGTTATAGCCAAAATATTGTTTCTGTAACAACCCAAGGGCCCTTAACTAGACAAACAGCAAACTGGAATCCGAGGGGAGGCAGAGAGAAACCTGGGCCTGCCCGGAAGGGGCTGGCCTTTGCCCAGAGACTCGGGGATGATGGAGTGGGTAGGCGCCAGTGAGGATACAAGGGCGAAGTTGTGGGAGGAGGAGGTGGTGGCCAGAGCAGACAGAGCCTTGGTTCTCGGCAGGCCCTGGTCGTGGTCTCTTCAAACCCTCTCTGCCTGGCGTGGGTGGCTTCCACCGCAGCCCGAGCAAGTCTTGTCAAGACTTTCAAGTTGAGCTCCCTTTGGTGCAGAGTAAGCCAGCAGGGTTGTGAGAGCAATTTTCCCGCCTTTCCAGCCTTGGAAGAGGCTCCTGTTTCCGGGCCCAGTTGATGCATTATGCATCAGGGCTGCCTGCAACTGACAGCCCCTCAGCCAACGTCGACTTGAAAAGCAATGGTGCTAATCAAAGCCGACACATTTGAATGTCCAGACACACACACAGAGAAATTTACTAATCAAAAAGTGTATTTCCTAGGGCTGTCTCCAGAGAAATCCACGGGAAGAAATTGGAATAATTTATTAGCTTACAAGTTTTCGTTGACAGTTAGCCCAAAGCTATTTATCTCTGTAATAGAGAACGTCTCCAATGTGGCAAAATTGACCAAATCAAACAGCTTTGATCAGAAAATGAATCTGGCAAGCCTGCCTGTCGGAGGGTCCCAGGAGAAAGGGGGGAAACAAACAAAAAGATTTAACAAGTGGTCAATAGGAGAAAGAGAAAGGGATCTGGGAGAAGAAAAGAGCGAGGGAGAAAGAGGCAGAGAGAGAATTTTGCAAAGCCACAGCCCCGGCTCTGGAATGAATTGTTGAAGAAATAAATGATGTTTCACATCATACCATTTAACATGGTGCTTGTGCATTACCTGAGCCCTGCAGCCCAAACTGAGATGTGTTCTTTATGGTAACAAGATGATGACAAACTACAGAGGGAAGAGGTCTGCTGCTGGTCATGGCAGTGGGGAAATAAGCACAGGAAAACCCAGGGGCTCTCCTGGCCCCAGGATGAGCATTAGCCCATTTCTTCTAGAAGGGAACAGTGATGCCGACTTTACCCAGTGTGCCTCAGGAAGCACAAAGTGCTTGCCCATCAAGTACCAAGCTGGCCGAAAGATACTGTAACCATGTGTGAGTCCAGAGGTAGGGCCCACCCGAGGCCCCTCTCTTCTTCCTCCTCTCATGGGCAGTGCCAGGGAGATCATAGTGGGAGAGACCCGTGTGGTGGGAGAGTGCATCGCTGCTTTCTATCTTAATCTCTTCTTCCAAAAGGCATACACATTGCAATAAAGGGAGAGCACCAAATACAGCTTTCAAGCCCCGTGGTACATGGATAAACAAGATAGCAATTATGAACTAGGGGAAAACCCTCAAAGCATCATAGCCTTACTTTACATATTAAAGTGGGTCTCTCTATCATAAAGGGTGACCAACCACCACCCTTCAATCCCAGATTTGCCCAGATATCTTCTGTTACGAGCAACACTCCACTGCTAACACCCAAATGCATTCACTGGCAAGGGGGTTGCTGTACTCAACAGGCACGTGATTTGGAGGATGCTCCAGCAGCCAATATATTTGTCCCCAAAATGAGTGCTGAAAAACCGTAATCAACATCACCACTCACTTTATTCTACAGAAAAGATTTGTGTAAGCTTCTTGTGTTGATATGCATTAGAAAATCATGGTGAAAGGTTGGCAATAGTATTTGTCAATAAAGAAAAATGCTAAACTATGGAGAAATGCTTTCATACCAGGACCTCTGGGTTAGAATTGTTTCATGAGGACATTGTATGATGAAGGCTTGAGAGCGTCAGGCAGACATGAAAGGGAGCACCAGCTCTGAAGTCTAAGAACCCAGCTGGGACACTGTCTGTGACCTCCATTCCAGCACACACTTTCCTTCTGTGTGTGAATCGGACGCGTTGCCCCGGATTATTACTACCTGCATAGCAGGGTCTGTGGTGGGAATCAAAAGAGACAATTACCAGAAAGCACTTTGTAAAAGAATTCAAATCTTACACAGATTGCTACTGTTTTGTCGTGGGGGAAGGAGGGGACGATCAGTCATTTGCTTGATCAACCAAGTCCAACTTAATTGAGGAAGATCCATGTCGGAAAACCAAAACACATGCTCTGAGAGTTGGCCTTCCAGACATGATCCTGGGTGTTTTCCTTGGTAACAGGGCATCATATCTTTTTTCTCTTCTTTCAGAGAATTGAGTTAGAACCTCATAAGGAGGCACTGGCCAAATACCCAATGCTTCTAGGGACTGTCTCCTTTGGGCTACACACCCTTGCTCAGACATTTGGGGGAAAGATAGAGTTGGCTTTAAATCCTTTCAGGCTCCCAATTCAGGTTTAAGTCCCCATGTCTGATCCATATGTCTGTGTATTCTTGGAGCTATAACCCCTGGCTAATTGAGTGCTAAAGGTGGATCAGCAATTTTGCTTGATCAACCAAGTCCAACTTAATCTGCTCCGTAGAAGGACTTAGTGGACAGTATCTGAAAGTAAAACCATTCAAGCCAGACAATCAACTTGGTTTTGTTGATATTTTAGAGGGGCGCAGGGGAAATAACATTTCGGCCGGTCCTAGGTTTGTTTCTATGATGGCAAATAAGGCAGTTTAGCTTTATTTGATTAAAATCTGCAGCCTGTATTGTGCAGGATAATGGGTTAGCTTGGGTGTTTGGATCAGGTCCTCCTGTGAATGTATCAAGACTGTCCTTTGTTGGTGCTTCCCTGGTGGCGCAGTGGTTAAGAATCTGCCTGCCAACACAGGGGACACGGGTTCAAGCCCTGGTCTGGGAAGATCCCACATGCCGCGGAGCAACTAAGCCCGTGTGCCACAACTGCTGAGCCTGTGTTCTAGAGCCCACGAGTCACAACTACTGAGCCCACGTGCTGCAACTACTGAAGCCTGCGTGCCTAGAGCCCGTGCTCCACAACAAGAGAAGCCACCACAATGAGAAGCCCGCGCACTGCAAGGAAGAGTAGCCACTGCTCGCTGCAACAAGAGAAAGCCCGTACGCAGCAACAAAGACCCAATGCAGCCAAAATAAATAAAAATAAATTTATAAAAAAGGAAACATTGTTCCTTGTTTACAAGAATTGCATTTTAATACCAATCCTGATGTTATGACAGCCACACTGCACAGATTTGCCAGAAGCTTCCCTTGGAGTTGCTCTCAGAAGCCATCACGCCTCTGATCCATGTTTTATGCTCTGCCTGGAAGAAGGACCTGCACACTACCTTCTGCTGTATCCACAAGCCCCTTTGCCCTAGTCTTTCAGTACTCCCACATCTTGCCTGGTTGGGACCTCTGCATTGCTGGTGTGTGCCCTTCTCTCTGACAACACAGAGCAGCAAAGAGGTTCTGTTCAATGGTGTTGCTGTGCAGTGTGATGGGAATGTGACAGAAAGCTGCTACCAAGAATCAGCTCCAAAGTGGGTTAAAAAGGCTCAAGCTTTTTTATAGTCAGATTTCTGCCTCCTCTACCTTGAAATGTTTTAACACGTGTAAAAGCCGCTGGCTCTTCCAATTAGGAGATCACTGAAATGTTTCCTGGTATGAATTAAAAATTTTCTCTCTTGGGTAACTGATAAAGTGTCTAATATTGGAGGCCCAGATGAAGGCTCCAAGAATTTATCAGAAAAAGACTTTGGTCTTCTCAAGGTGTTCTTGAAATCCTGACCATGTAATTCTGTCAGATCTTAACCTAAGAGGGAAACAAAGAGCCTTAGGAACCAAACGCTCAAATCGACAATGCAGGAACTTCCATCTTGAATCCAGAGGTTCTGGAAATGCTGTTTTTCTTGAAACCTTCCCTAATGCTACCTGATATTTAGCAAACAGACTTAGAGGAAAGACAGAGGTTGAGAAGGTGAGGAAGGTTTAAGTGGAAGTGAGCCAGACAACGATTTGGGGAGCTGTTGTCCTTAAAAAACACTGTGATTTTTTTCACAAACAATTTTCCCCATAAATCCATCTAACTATAGAATTAGGTTATAATTGGAATTTGTGAAAATTCCCTCTGCTTAAAATTGAAATGGAACCTATAAATGCCACTCTCAGGGTCCTGATCTCCCACAAACCTTGACTTTTCTTTTTTTTTTTGTAGAGCATAATGAATTTTATATATATTCATTCCATCAAGACTTCAACTAGATTCCAGGTGTTCAAATTTCTTTTGACCTTAAAAATTCTACTTCAAAGCCATTAAATTAACTGAAATGTTTAAATGGCCCCAATTAGCTTTAATTATATAACTATATAGTCAGTAAGAAATGAACCTATATAGATAAGAACCTAATGGAAAGAAAGAAAATACCCATTCTAAAGCTTGGCATGAATTAGTACTCAGACATCACAGGAAAACTTAATTCTCCCTTTTAAATGAGGTTAATAGGTTCCTAAACACATCCTAAACACGACGGGAATATTTCCCGTAAATACTGACTATATTTCAGGGGGTCACCATAAACAAAGAGCTGGCCACAGACCCCTCTCTGGATCAGGGAATTCTTTCTAGAGAATTCAGTTTTATAGTTCAATTCATTAATAACCATGTTCTGAACAGAAGAAGTCTAACCCCAACCTTGCTCCTGAGACTTCAAATGAAGTACACTTTAAAAGCCCAGTTCACAAAGAGAATCTTCCAGACACTTCTGTTCTAACCAGAAAAAAAATTTTTTAATGTACTAGTTCTGCTCAATCATTGCCCCCCTCCATCCTCAATTTCATCATCTTATTTTTATTATAACAGTTGTGTGTGTGCAGAGGGAAAGGAGAACATGGAGAAAGGCTGCTCTAAAACCTCTGTGCATCTATTAAGAGGTCCCGGGTTTTAAAGAACCCTAAATGTACAGGCTCTCAGGCCCCATGAGATTCTGTACAACATAGTTCCTTTAAAGAAGTCGGAAGGGTTGAGAAAAGGCTGGACAGGCGTTTTAGGGTTTTTCTTTGTGTTTGTTTCTTTTTGTCAGTGGAGAGGACTCTACATGTGGAATCAACCAACAAACATTTTTTTTCCAAGAAACATTTTCAAGCTGTCCTATGATCTACCTCAGACAACTGATGCTCACATTAATCCTACCAGGCTGAAAATGCTATCCCTACTTTCCAGATAAAGGAGCTGGAGCTCAGGAGGATTCAGTGTTGGACCTGGATTATACCGCCAGACCTGAGAGAGTTGTGATGGGAACCTGGATCCCTCTGACGCCAAGTCCACTCTGCCACTGCCCTTAGGGAACAGAAAAGAGGTCCTGGTTTATCCTTAAATGAGAGATGCACTCTTTGCTATGGTCACAAACACTACCCTGCACCTTGGTCCATCCTGCCTGGTGTGTACCTGTGATGGTAAGGATGGGTTACATATGCTATGAAATAGTCTTGTTCATACTACACATCTGAAGCAGATTGGCTGGGAGGCTCTGCATCCCATAGTCACCCAGGGATGTAGGCTGACAGAGGCTCTACCATCTTATTAAGCCAAAGTCTCAATGCAAACTTTCAGGAGTCACTACAGCAAGGGAAGAGAGCATGGACAATTACAGCTCGGCTCTTAAATGCTATTACCCTATGTAAGGTGAGACTCCATTAAACTCTTAGAGAAAACATAGGCAGAACACTCTATGACATATATCACAGCAAGATCCTTTTTGACCCACCTCCTAGAGAAATGGAAATAAAAACAAAAATAAACGAATGGGACCTAATGAAACTTCAAAGCTTTTGCACAGCAAAGGAAACCATAAACAAGACAAAAAGACAACCCTCGGAATGGGAGAAAATATTTGCAAATGAAGCAACCGACAAAGGGTTAATCTCCAAAATTTACAAGCAGCTCATGCAGCTCAATATTTAAAAAACAAACAACCCAATCCAAAAATGGGCAGAAGACCTAAACAGACATTTCTCCAAAGATGATATACAGATTGCCAAGAGACACGTGAAAGAATACTCAACATCATTAATCATTAGAGAAATGCAAATCAAAACTACAATGAGATATCATCTCACACCGTCAGAATGGCCATCATCAAAAAAATCTACAAACAATAAATGCTGGAGAGGGTGTGGAGAAAAGGGAACCCTCTTGCACTGTTGATGGGAATGTAAGTTGATACAACCACTATGGAGAACAGTATGGAGGTTCCTTAAAAAACTAAAAAATAGAACTACCATATGACCCAGCAATCCCACTACTGGGCATATACCCTGAGAAAACCATAATTCAAAAAGAGTCATGTACCAAAATGTTCATTGTAGCTCTATTTACAATAGCCAGGACATGGAAGCAACCTAAGTGTGCATCAATAGATGAATGGATAAAGAAGATGTGGCACATATATGCAATGGAATATTACTCAGCCATAAAAAGGAATGAAACTGAGCTGTTTGTAGTGAGGTGGATGGACCTAGAGACTGTCATACAGAGTGAAGTAAGTCAGAAAGAGAAAAACAAATACCGTATGCTAACACATATATATGGAATCTAAAAAATAAATAAAAGGTCATGAAGAACCTAGGGGCAAGACGGGAATAAAGATGCAGACCTACTAGAGAACGGACTTGAGGATACGGGGAGGGGGAAGGGTAAGCTGGGACAAAGTGAGAGAGTGGCATGGACATATATACACTACCAAGCGTAAAATAGATAGCTAGTGGGAAGCAGCCGCATAGCACAGGGAGATCAGCTCGGTGCTTTGTGACCACCTAGAGGGGTGGGATAGGGAGGGTGCGAGGGAGGGAGATGCAAGAGGGAAGAGATATGGGGACATATGTATATGTATAACTGATTCACTTTGTTGTAAAGCAGAAACTAACACCACTGTAAAGCAATTATACTCCAATAAAGATGTTAAAAAAAAAAAAAAAGGATGCATGTCCTATCAGGCACAGGGAGCTGGGTTTGAGTCAGTAACCAAGGGAAAGAATAAATGGACCTTAGGGGGTAAAGGGCTTCTGTCTTATATTAGTGTAAAAATTACACTAATCTAGTATTTAGATAACAATATATTATAAACATATTACTATGTACTTATATTTTGTAACATAAGTATATTATAAAATAATTAAAAACAATAATTTATAACAGGAAAAATCTATGTTAATATAAATATAATACATGACTTTATAGAAAATATAAATAATACATACATGTGTAAAAACCATAAATATCACCAATTACCCTATCACCAAAAATTAATTGATGTTAACATTTTGGGAGACTGTCTTCAGATCTTCTTCTATGCATATAAACAAATAAATAAGCAAACAAATAACTAGATATATTGACCATCCATTCACACTTACTGTATAATCCCAATGGAAAGAGAACATGCTTCTTTTCCAATAGTTCTAGCAATAGTCCCAGGGCCAGCTCTCATTGGCCCAGCTTGGATCATGTACCTATCCCTAAATCTAGAACACACAAAAGCCAATTTAACCTATAAGATGTAGGTTAAAACTAAATATATACTTTTTTGAGTCATTATACTTAATGAAATAAATGAAACCATGCATGTGTAAGTTTTTTGCAAATGTAAGTAATTATTAAAATCATTAATTATATATGTTATTAATATCATCACTGCCCTTTCTCCATTGTCTGTTTTCCTCTCCTCTTCTTGCTTTATCTGTTTTTCTGCTTTTTCCTCTTCCCACCAAATCTCCATCATGTCTGGGTTAACTCGGCTGTGGTGGACTAGTAAGGAGACAAAGTGCTATTTATAGCAGTGTTTCCTCAGGGGTGTGTGGTGTGTGGTGATATGGGAACACACCATTAAGGGATTCTTCTATCTCCCATTACAGCCAAAGTGGCTTCTGAGAACTTTGTCCATAGTGAGGAAGAATGTAGAGAACACGCTCCTCTCTCCCCGCAGAGACAAGCCCTACCTTTTACACCACCTGGTCAACCATTTAGGCATAGATTTGGTAGAATAAGAGTTTGTTACTCAGGGAATATCTGGGATGATGCATTCCTGTCAGTAGACCTACAGAAGGACATTTCAGCTGGAGAGAGACCAGAAAAAAACAATCAACCCAAATCCTGGAGAGGACATTGAAGTGAGAATTGGCATTTTAGTTTGGCAAACTGGAGGTTGGCAACAGGTCAGGGACTGTAAGGACAGAGTGTCATAAAGTCCTTTGTGGAATCTTGGATATGTGAAATAAGTAGTTTGGGAATAATTAAATTCCTACTTTAAAAAGTGGGTGGTTGACAACACATGTACATTGGAATTGAATGATTAAGTAAATGAATGGCAGATGGTGGGAGCCAGGTTTCTTATTGTTGGAGTAGACGTTTACAGACAAATAGAGAAGGCTAGAATGATCCATGTGGTAATGAATTAGAATTGAAGACACAAGTGGGAAATCATGCTTAACTTAATATCGATACAGATGGTTACATATGGAAATATTTATAGATATACATACATACATGAGTTAGTATACACATCTATTTCCTTGCTATGTCAGCTGAGAGGATGTAGAAGCAATGACATCCCAGTAGCAATGAGCACACCTAGCACCCAGATCTTGGTTTCTAATACCATTCTCCAATAAAAGGACTAGGTCACCTTGGAGAAATGGTTGATTCTAGAACTGGGGAAGGAAATATACAGGATGGTCCAGGAGCACCTTATAATGCCAGAAAGTAAGGAAGTACTCAAAACTCCACAATGATGGGGGGAAGTGGTGAGGTAGAGAACACAAAGGAACACAGGAGCCAACTGAAAGAACTCTTAATGGCTAAAGCTGTAACAATTTGAACAAGAAAATAAGATACTATCGTATTATAACCCAAAGTATAAAATGAATATTCATGAGTACATACCAATATGAATAAATAATTGAATAATTAGATAAATGAGGGATAATAGATAAATCTCCCATATAGAAGAATTCCAAATAACATGTGTAGATACTCTCTGTCTTCAAGGAGGTGGAGCATAACTCCTCAATCCTTAAGATGTAGATTGCCCATAATGACTTCCTTCCAAAGAGAACAGTATGGAAAGGAGTGGGGGGAGTAACTTTACAGTGCAGAAGCCTGTCAAATACTACCTTAGCCAGGTCATCAGGTCACCATCAACAGTAACAAGTCATGTCCATATACATACTCTTGATATGATGTGATGAGAACAGTGCTTCACTTCTGTGGTCTTCCTCCCCCCAGAATCCATACTCCAAGTCAGATCATGAGAAAAACATCAGACAAATCCCAGTTGAAGGTCAGTCTACAAAATATCTGACCAGTACTCCCCTGCACTATTAAAGTCATCAGAAACAGGAAAATTCTGAGAAACTGTCACAGTCAAGAGGAGCCTAAAGAAGCATGACAACTAGATAACACAGTATCCTGGATGTGATCCTGCAACGGAAAAAGGAAATGAAAAAAACTGAGGAAAACTGACTAAAGATTGGACTTAGCTAATAAAAAATTAAATAAATTAAAAAATTAAATAAATAAATTTTAAAAATTAAATAAATAAATAAAATTAAATAAATAAACAAACAAATAAATAAATGCTCTTACCCTGAAGTGACAGAAATCCATTCACATTTCGTTGGCCAAAGCAAGTTACATGGCCACACCTGACTTCAGGCCAATCCTCCCATGGGCCCGGAAGAAGAGAACCAGAAATTTCAGTGAGCTCCAGGCATGTCTACAACAGTACTCTTACTCACCAGGGGCCCGGGTCTTCACCCTAGTACTGGCTCTGCCACTTGATAAGCCCCTTAGCCTCACCGGCTCTACCTTCCCCCCTGAAAGTGAGGTTCTGGGATAGACAGTCACCCCTCTGATTCCGTACCAGACCAAATCCATTACCCCTGCTAGATCTCAGATCCCACGCGCTTCAGAGCGGGTCAGTGGGGTCAGCTCCAAGTCGAGCGCGTGGCTCAGGGAAGATCGTGCAGGGCGCTGTGGAAATGGACTCATTTGTGCACACAACAGGGAAGCCGGCTAGAGTCAGCCAGTTCTTAAGAGTTTTGAGAGAATCCACACAAGCATGATGAATGTGTCAAGGGATTCTGTGTCACAAAATATACTTTGTTAACTCACTTTGACAAAGGCATTTTAGTTTTAACTGCTTGTGACAGCAGCTCACCGTTTACTCATAAATGTGTCCCACATACAGGTGTTACCCATTCTGTATCATAGATGTGTTCCTTAAAAGAAAGGCGGTATGTAAACTACATGTTCAAAAAATGTAATTACTGCATGCGTCTATGAAAAAACATACTACTCAAAGGAAACCAATGACGAAAGTCTTTGAGAAAGGGTGAAAAAATCATCTCTGGTTTTACTTTTTCTCTAAGATGTTCCTTCATGACACCCAGAGCCTCCGGCACAGTGCACAAAGGACAAAGACAGTCAGCAATATTTGTGAGTGAATGAATAAAACTCAGTTGTTCATCTGTGGTTGACTTGCATTTTCATAAAACAGTAATAATACCTGACACTTATATAGCACTTTCCAGTTATAAAGCCTCACATTTTCCTGGGACAGGTAAGAGCATAAACTTTGCTGTCAGGCTAGAATTCTGATCGTAGCTGTTTGTTAGTAGCTGCAAGCTACTGTTGTTCCTGTTGTTACTCCACCTCTTGGAGCCCCTGTCTCATTTGTGAAATAAGAGCAATGCCAGCTTCTCAGGATTGTTGAAATGGTATAATGAGATCAGTATGGTAACATGTCTAATACAGGACCTAACATGGATAAGATGCTTCATAAAAGGTGATTCCTCTCCCTGTTCTGTGAGGCAGGAAGGGGAGGTATCATTACAGCATAGCACGATGCTAATGACCTGTGCTGGGCATGACTCACGTTGAAGTAGGAAGGGGCAAACATAGAAGTGAGGAGACCAGCTGAGAGGTGTTGCCATGGTCCAGGTGAAGGGTGAGGGTGGTTGGATTTGGTGGTGGCAGTGAAAAGAAGAGACATGAATGAAATTGTGAAGTAATTTAGGAATAGAATTGATGGGATGTGGTGATGAATTCGATATGCAGAGTGAGAGAGAGAGACGACTCACGTGTTTCTGGGTGTCTGAACTGATTTCCTAAGATTTGGAGGAGGGGCAGAGAGGCAACGGGGATAGGAAGAGTCTGGTCTGGCTACGTTGCATTTGAGAGGCCTCTGAGACAGGCAAGAAGAAGTCATTGGATATAAGAATTTGGAGCTTAAATACATATTTGGGAATCCTTGCCACCCAGGCGGTATTAAAGCAGTGGGCTGGTGAGATCATCTAGGGAGAGAACATAGAAAATACTGAGAGGAGACCTAGGGCCAAGCCCAGAACTCTGGACTAGGGAACGAACTGGGGAGAAAACCAGAAGAATAAAGTGTCACAGAAACAAAGAAAGATTCAGTGCTTGGGAAGGAGGGAGTGGTCTGTTCCACCTTGAGAGGTGAGGTAGGTTGAAACCTGAAAGGCATCACCAACTGGGACCACACGGAAGTTATTTGTGATGCTGACAAGAATGGAGGGTGGAGGATCAAGCAGGAAGGGACCACAGAGCTGAGAATGGGACCTGAGGGGAAGACACAGTGCTCTGTGAACATCTCTGAGAAGCCTGGCTCTGAAGGAGAACGTAGAGAGAAGGGCTTGAGGAGCATATGGGACAGGAGAGATAGCTTATTGGTTTCGTTTTGTGTTGAGAAATGTGAGAGCACATCTGTATGCTGAGGGGGAGGACCCAGCAGAGAAGGCAGGAGAGAAGGTGCTGGAGTGAGGAGAGCGCCCATGTCCAAGGCCACCAGGCACCACGCTCTCTAACCAGCCCCAGGTTCTCTCTCCTGCCTGAGGCACTGAGAGAGGGGATTTCTCCAGAGCCTCTTGGCACTAGGGTCCTGCAGAGCTTCTAAGGGCCATTCACCGGGCAGCAGAAAGAAACAGAGGCTCTTTCCCACTGCCTAGAAGTGGAGGAAAGAGAAAGATGAAAGAGAGAAGGGCAGAGGGGGAAGAGAGGAAGAAAACAGCAAGTGGAGATGGCCAGTCCTCCCCTGTGCCCAGGTGGTCGGGAAGCTGGGAAGCTGAACTCCAGGTGATCTGGGGGCTCTGATGCCTCAGAGGGCCGTCTTCTCCAGCTGAAGCCCAAGACTTGCCCAGCCTCAGGAGGCTAGATGTCAAGTCTTGGCTTTCCTTGCAGATCTCAAAGTCTTGTCAGTCCAGAGAAACTTCCAGGGTGGCAGCCACTATCCCAGAGCTGAGAAACCGGACTTTCCTCTCTTTGTACCTCCCAGCTCCCGACCTAGGTCTCGAGCCACAGAAGGTTGTATGATTTCAATGAATTATCACAAGATGAAAGTGTTTTGCCTTCCCACCAAGTCGGTCATGTTTCCTGTAGGCAAAGGGGAAGCAGAAGAAAAAAAGGCTGGCCCCTGGCACGATTCATTCACTCTCTGAGGCATGAGATTTGATTACCAGTCTTTTAACACGCATGACAGCAAACGTTACCATTTGCCACAGAATTATCTGCCCCCCTTTGAAATTCATCTACCATGTCAGGATCTTTGACCCCCAGAGGCATCTTTGATGCCACAGGCTGACTTCATGCCACTTACTGCTGCTGCCTCCTCTTAGCAACAACGCCTTTCTTGAAATACAAGACATTAGGACAAAGAAGTGCCTAATTTCTGGGAGTAAATATTACAGTTCACTGAAGCACCTGCTTACTTTATAAAGCAGCCAGCTAGCCATGATTCTTCAGCCTCTAACCTAAACCTTCTGTCACTCTTCTGATTGGCACCCTCGGACCATTGTTTTTAAAAGTACATTAAAAAAGAAACCACAACGAAGTATCACCGGTTAATACACTAATTCTCTTCCACATCGTTCTCCGCTTTTCCTGTGCTTACAACTAGACCAGAAAGAAGTCCAAAGTACGACCGTTTTCTAACTTCTGGGTGGTGACGGGCTTGGAGGTGACATGTGATGCTGTTGGCTGGGGGAGGCCGAAACTAGAATTTAAAAAGCAGGAGCTGCCCCTTGACTTCCATCTCTGGAAATTCAACGGCCACCTCCACACTGTCTCTTCTAATACCCATCATAGTCTTGAAACCCATTATTCAGCATAATATCTTTTAAATTGTTGACAGGAGCCACTTCGGAAGAGGGTGCCCCCTGCTCTCCTTTTACCTCCCTCCGGCCTCCCTCCCTGATGGGCCTGTGCTGGCTCTCAGGGCGGCTTTCTTCCTTGTTGTCCAGCTACACCTGGCATAGTGCTTCTGCCTTCTCATAAGGCTCTCTCTTTACAATGTAAGCTTTTCTTGTGCTGAAACCCTGTCTTTCATTTGCTCTACAAAGCTCTTGTCACACCGCATAATATAAGCTAGACAATGGCGGCACAGAAGAAATAACAACTGAACATAACCATCCACTATGGAACCACTAATGAATAGTCTGCCTTTGGAGGGCTTCTTACAAACTAAACTACAAACGAGGATAAAGGGCAAGGCTGAGGAAGAGTCAATAGAACCTCACAATGTGAAGACTTAACCTCTGTCTCCATCAACTCATTAGGCTTTTGAGTTTTATCACCAGCCAGACCTTCTCTACTTGCCAAGGGCCAAATGTCTGAAATGTCTTGTCAGAGCTTGGCTAAAAAAAAAAAAAAAAAAAGAATTGCTTTTTCTCCACGTTAAGATATAAACTTAAAAGCCACAATTCCTGTTGGAGATTGTTATACATTTTGCGAATATGAAATCAGCATTGTTACATAAATGTGTGATGAAAAGAAGCAATTGTGTTGTAACCAATTTTTTAAAATTCCACAAAGACAGTATCTATGATTTAGGCTGTTCCTGCCATTTTGACAAGTGTTTTTATTTCTTGGTGTATTAGGTTAATGTTCAAGGTCCATGTTATTTTCAGCTTGCAAAATTATGTCTAAGTGCTAACATAAGGGAAATCAAATCTTATATTTTAGTCTGCTTTGCTTCCAATGACTGGAATCAACATATCCAACCATTCACACAACACTTCCTGAATGGCAAAATAATGATGTTTATTCTCCTACTATTAGTTGAGGGCTTACTATGCCAGGCATTGTCTTAAATGCTATGATATATTAGTTTTATCCTCATGATAACACTATGAGGTAGCAATATTTGTACCCCCAATGGTGAGACGAGGAAGTACTTTAATCAAGAGAAGATGCTTAAAGGCAGAAGTAGTAATATATAACATTAGAATGATTATTCTAAAATTATCTGTGTGGTAGCAAGAAAGCTGCATACTTTTACTTTCCATATTTGGAAAGGGTGTCTACAGGGTGAGTGGTTCCCAGTAAACCAAGTAAGTAAGGGCAATGGGAATAATTTGCTGTGAGACTCCAAGTAAGCTTATTTCCCTCTCTGGGCCTCAATTTCCTTGTTTGCAAAAGATGGGGTTAAACTGGAAAATTCTGTGGGTCTCTGCCAGCTCTAACATCCTATGGTAAACTGTGTCTCCATACACAGCAGTAAGACAGATCTTCCAGCTGTCCAACTTCTGGAAAGGTCTACTCAGCAAGGGAGGGTGTACCCTGACTATCCCGAGGGAGGCAAGTGATGAGGACACGTCCCACCTGAAGGTCCTGGGGCATCTTCATACAATGCTCAGAGCAACCTATTCTTACCTTGGTTCATCTTCTCTGAAGGGCTTCATCATATTTCAGGACAATGGCATCCCTCACTTCTGCAAATTCTGAATCCTAGCAACATCTTTACCCTCCCTCTAACTTTTAGGTAACTTGATGGAGTAGACTAGTTTTCTTTCTAGATTCATATGCTCTCATTTATCTATTTCCCTAGGATCTCTGTTTCTTTCTCATATTCAGACTGAGTTACTCAATCAATTTTACTATCACCCACTCACCAGTTGATTAAATCCTAAATTTTATCATCAGAGTATTTTGGGGAGATAATATGTTATAAAACTTAAAGTAATTTTTTTTAAGATATTGGGAGTAGGAGTTTATTAATTAATTAATTTATTTTTGCTGTGTTGGGTCTTCTTTTCTGTGTGAGGACTTTCTCTAGTTGTGGCAAGTGGGGGACACTCTTCATCGTGGTGCGCGGGCCTCTCGCTATCGCGGCCTCTCTCGTTAAGAAGCACAGGCTCCAGACGCGCAGGCTCAGTAGTTGTGGCTCACGGGCCTAGTTGCTCCGCGGCATGTGGGATCCTCCCAGACCAGGGCTCGAATCCGTGTCCCCTGCATCGGCAGGCAGATTCTCAACCACTGAGCCACCAGGGAAGCCCTAAAGTAATTTTTAATTAACATCATAATATGCTCATAATTGCATTTTCCATAAAAGTCTTTAAACTTATGGAATCATCATATAAAGCAGAGCTTGAACCCAAACACTTATCACTGGACTTTCTGAAAATATGATAGATTTCTCATCTTAGTTATGTTTTTTTAGCAGCTTTCTTTACATGAAGCTAGGAGAAATGATACTGATATATTTTGACATTTTTCCAAGTATAGTCCAAATAATACCATACAAATACAGAAAGAGGATGTTCCTAAGCTCTGTCGTAATTTGTATTCGATGTATGATATTGAGAAACAAGTTTCTAGAATTAAATTAATTAAATAATTAAATATCACATGGTTAATGTATAGGTCTCTGTCATGTTAGCTTAGTATACTAAAACCACAACCTTTATTTTCAACTAGGTACGAAAGTCATAGACTACAGTTTCTCGTAACATCCCTTTTGGACAGAAAATATACTTAGTTATTCAGTCTAAGAGCGTATTTGCTTCTGAAGATGTTTATGTGGCCTCTGGAAAAGCCTCAAGTATGCCATAGGGCAGATTTGCCCAAACCAATTTGGCTTTTTTGACTGACTTCAGGGGCCAAGAAAGAAAACATGAAGTCAGTCTAAAAATTGCTTTATATGTTTGTAAACCAACTTCACCAGTCAAATGGGCTAAAACCATCAAACCAGTTCCGGTTTGTGGACAGTCTTCATTTAAATCCTAGTAGAATAGAAGTGGCCCAACATTCCCATCCCTTCAAATAACAACAGAGCTTGGCTCAGGCTAGAACAAACCTCAGAGACTGAACTGCTCACGTAACACAGGAGCCCGTTCGCTAGCAGAAACAGCACGGGGAAGCCGGGGCACCAGGCACCATCAGGCCTGGGGCCTCCAAGGGGCACCTTTCGATTTGCAGGAGTGAGTTGCTAAGAGGAGGTGAGACGCTCTGAATCTTAACATCTCTGCTCAGTGGAGATTTTCCAAACAAATGCTTTTTTCTCTTGCCCAGTAACAATTCCACATCTATTCTATATATTCGTGAACACTCACACCTGTTGACATTTTGCTGTCCCAAGAAAAGCCCTGAGAGAGGAGAACCCATTGAATTTATCTGTGCTTTTAGTGATTTCTGAGAGAAAGGTGGTATTGCAGCAATCCGTTGAAGCCGCGTACTATAGCAAAGCTAAAAGTCTGTCACACAAAAGCACCACCTGTAACCACTCTTTTGAAAGGCAAGTCCTTGGCAAACAATGGCCCGAGTGAACCAGTTTAATCAGGCAGGAGTCAAGATCACTGAGACATAAATTAAGCATTCATCCTTGAGTAGCAGCCAAGCAGCCAAAGCCCCCATAATCCCAATTAATCCCATTTTGTGTGGTTGCCCTTGGGCCAAGGGCAGAGGGGAAGAGAATTTGCACGTGCTGGTTCCGCATCAGCTCTTTACCTGTACAGGGGTGGGTCTGTAATAAAGGAGGGCACTTATGCAAGGGCTCCTGTCCTCACGCTGTAGCAGTCAGAGTCCTCCCCCCACCTCCATCCCCCTCAGCATCTGCAATCTGTCAGCAGAACTTTCTTCAAGGACATCCCTCACTTTGGGAGAGTTAGATGCTGGGTCTCCTTTGCAGACAGACGTGACTGCCTCATTCTCCTTTGTTTGTTCAACGGCATGGACTTCCCATCACCTACTCTTGTGGTCACACAGAGTGAACAAACGCTCCGCAACCCCCCTGGAACTCATTTTTGCCAACTGATTTTCCATTCTGGAGGAGAAGTTGACCTGCTTCCTAGGAATAGGAAATTTCCCTCCAGAGACCAGCTGTTGTGTCCACAGACAGAATCAGACTAATGGGACCACTGCTTACCTCTCTTGCTCTTTGTGGCAAGGAAACTCGGTCTGCTCTCTGCAAACATGTCCTCGTCTTTGCTGCAGTCACTGTGCTCGGGCTCCCAGGCCCCTTCCCGCTTTACCAGAAGCCAGTCCAGACACCGGCTGCGTAGAAAGGGCTCTGTGGTGGCTGGCTGGCCACCAAAAGCCTTCCCCCTTTCTGTGAACATCCTAGCAGACCCCGTGTCCCAGCTTTCCTTATAGTTGAGGGGAGGAAGATGACATATGACTCGGTTCTCTCCAGCAGAACATGAGCACAAATGGTGTGCACCGTCTCTTGCTTTGGCCCATACAATCCTCCTGGACGAGCTCCTCCATGCTTGTTCCCCTTTTCTGGCTGACTGAGATGGAAATGCACCCCCTCAACTCCCCTGCCCCGTATTCTCCTGGAAGCCAAGTTTTAAAGATGGCAGTGTCACCCTCAGCCTGGGTCCCAGAATGACGCCAGCCTAGAGCCACATCTCCCCTTGCCTTTTCCAACAATACTTTTCCAATCCTACCACACTGTTAGGTGAGTAAGAAATAAGCTTCCATTGTGCTGAGCAATTCTATGTGTGGGTCTGTCCATTACGACAGCCTAATCTACCCCAACCATACAGGCTCAAAACACGTCAGCTTCTGGACACTCTGTAGGGCTCTACCACTGGACCAGCAATCTCTGACCACAGATCAGGGGAAAGGGAAGAGAGGTTGTGAGAGCTCCTCAGCACAACCCTAATCCTTCAACCCTGAGCTTCAGCAATTCCCTGATGGTAATGGGTCTCTATTCTAGAAACTCTGTCCACACCCATCTCTTCCTGTAGGTGAGCCCTTAGGTCCTTGGCCCTGATGGTGGGCTGGGCTCTGAGGTTCTTCTCCAGCTGGAGGTACAGGTCTTTGTGGCTCTAGCTCAGCAGAGTCATTTGTGACTCAGGCTTATGAGTTAAGCCCACCAAACGTGATGGAGAAGTAAGCCTTGACTTCTGGTGGAAATAAGAGCTAAGAAGAATCAGCATGAATCTCACTTCTGGGAAGAAAGAAAAGCACTGAAACTTTCCACTCTACGTCACATTTAAGGAGAATGAGGGTCTGTGGGCCCTTGTTTTAACTGCAGTGAGTCCTTGTCACTTAAAGTTTTCATTTCGTGAGGAGTGTCAAGTTTAATTTCCATTATTTCAGTTAATTGTTTAAAAATAAATTCGATAGAAAGAAATAAAAATAATGTCTCCTATTATATTTATTTTTGAAGATGCTAAGTGTTAAATTTTTGGAAGAAGAAATAGAAAATAGTATCCTCATTTTCATCACCAATATACTGGTGTCAAGAGATAGGACTCAGGGATTTTTTTTTTTTTTTTTTTTCGGTACGCGGGCCTCTCATTGTTGTGGCCTCTCCCATTGCAGAGCACAGGCTCTGGACGTGCAGGCTCAGCGGCCATGGCTCACGGGCCCAGCCGCTCCCCGGCATGTGGGATCTTCCCAGACCGGGGCACGAACCCGCGTCCCCTGCACCGGCAGGCGGACTCTCAACCACTGCGCCACCAGGGAAGCCCATGGACTCAGGGATTTAATAGCACTAAGAATAGGACAAATGGGACATGAAGCACTGTAAACAGCGTTCAGTATAAAGAAAAACCACCTGTACTTCAAGTAGGTAGAACTGTTTCTTCAAGAAAAAAAAATGTATTAATTTGATTGGAAAGGATCAGACATGTTAACAGGCAATATAGAGAAGGTACAGCCAAGAAAAATCATTCACTCATAAAAATCACTATTTAAGAGAAAAATGTTGTTTTACTCAAACTCATTGATACTCATTTCAGTGGGTTTTTTTGTTTGTTTTTATAAACTCTCCATTTGTTGATAAGAAGTTACAAAGCAAGGAGAGAGGCAATATGCCCCTGCAGATAAGTCAGCTCCCTCTAGATGGGTAACCCAGTTAAAACTAAGTTTCTCCTGGTTATCTCTTACATTGCTGGTGGGAATGTAAGTCTGATGATTTCTAAAAAAATTATACACTTACTATACGACTCAACAATTGCATACTGGGCATTTGTCCCAAAGAAATGAAAACTTTTATCCACATAAAAACCTATACACAATTGTTCATAACAGTTTATTTGCAGTAGCCAAAAGCGAGAAACAACCAAACAACAGCCAAACAACAAACAACAGCCAAAAGCGAGAAACAACCAAAATGATTAAACAAACTGTGGTATATTCATACCATAGAATATTACTCAGCAATGAAAAAGAACCAACTATTGATACATGCAACAACTTGGATGGACCTCAAAGGCATTATGCTGAGTGAATAAGTCTATCTCAAAAGTTCAAATACCATATGACACGATTTATATAGATAGCATTTGCAAAATGACAAAATTATAACGATTAAGAACAAACTAGTGGTTAGCAGGGGTTAGGGATTGTAGGAGAATGCAGGGTAGGCAGAGAAATTGGTAGAAAAAAATGAGTTTTTAATTCCCACCTCACATGTTACATGTAATTTTTAATGTAAATTATCAAATATTTCTAACTCTATTTTTTAATGTGTGCTAAATATTTTTAAAAGGAGTAACCGAAGCCACTTTCAGAATAATGGTGATGTAAAGCATATTTTCCCATATGAAAGAGGAGATCAGATGATCTATTTTAGTCAGGGGTTTCAAAAAGTGAGGGGGACACTCCAGGGGGTACAGAAGACAATCAATTGGATAGTGGGAAAGAAGTATTAGAATACTTAGAATTTCTATTTAGCGCATATCTTATGCATTTAAAATTTCTATTTTGGAGTATATGTTATGATGTATATATTAGTTTCATAGGACCAGTGTATCATTTACACATAAGTAAGTGTGACTATGGGGATGCAAGCTCAAAAATGTTTTCCTTTTTTTTAAAAAAAAATTTATTTATTGGGCTTCCCTGGTGGCACAGTGGTTGAGAGTCCGCCTGCCGATGCAAGGGACACGGGTTCGTGCCCCGGTCCGGGAGGATCCCACATGCCACGGAGCGGCTGGGCCCGTGAGCCATGGCCGCTGAGCCTGCGCATCCGGAGCCTGTGCTCCGCAACGAGAGAGGCCACAACAGTGAGAGGCCCGCGTACCACAAAAACAAACAAACACATAAACAACCAAAAGACAGAGTCAGTTAGGGACAAAAGTGAGCACAGAACATACTACTAGAAACAATGGACTCACTGTTGTTTGCTGGCTTTTTTCTTTAGTGGGGGGAATGTAAATCGAAGAACAAGAAAACAACTTTTTAGTCAATCAAGACGGGTAAATGACACCCCCAAGGCTTTACACATTCAAGAGAGCTAATTACGGCATTAACAAATGCTTTACTACCACCAAGAGAAGGGACTAGCTGCTTCCATTTCTAATTTCCTTAAATACAGGAAAATTCACGAAATAACTTTATGCCCATATTGCTTGCTACAAAGCAGAGTTCATTTGTGTGGTTCTGGCAAAGAGACTGTTCATCAGTGTTGTGAATGTACACTAGAAGACATCTGATGTGAAATTCATAATTGAAATGTTATGAGCAGTTTAGCATATGGATCCTTCACATCCACTTAATTGCCAGTTTAGTAATAATTTTATGTAATGAGACATTATTAATAATACGTGAAATACTAAATTAACGTAATACCCTAAAAACGTTATATGACATTTGCCACTGAAAGAATATTATGATTCCAGGTGTCTTTACTACGATTTCCAAAACATATGTGATATTACATAAAATATTAATCTTTACAAACAGCTTGGTTATGATGTATTTCAAATTCATTCTCCAGGTTATAATTTCTTTTTTACAAAATGTGCAAAACTTTGTCCTTGTGGACTCACGTTGCAACTGTTGCTTGAAGCTCCCACGCCGTTGGGTGGTTGTCATCTCGATCCTCCTCCGTTGAAGTGTCATTTGATTCACCAGGAGGGGGAAGTGAGACGGAAAAGTCGGAAAGGTTTGTCCCAGTTCAAGCACTGAGTAAAAAGAGGGAAGCAGAAGCCAAATGCTCTCTATTGACAGACTCCTCAAAGTCTCATCACACCTCAGGGATTATTAAAATATCTCAATACAGGGCTTCCCTGGTGGCGCAGTGGTTGAGAGTCTGCCTGCCGATGCAGGGGACACGGGTTCGTGCCCCGGTCCGGGAAGATCCCACATGCCGCGGAGCGGCTGGGCCCGTGAGCCATGGCCGCTGGGCCTGCGCGTCCAGAGCCTGTGCTCCGCAACGGGAGAGGCCACAACAGTGAGAGGCCCGCATATTGCAAAAATAAAACACAAAAAAACAAAAATATCTCAATACAGTTCCTAAAACCTTCTGATTGGGGCCATGATTATCATTTGCATTTGCGAGGCCTGAGGGAAGAATGCAAATGGAGACTCACATACTGCAGGTTTACATATTTTAAAAGTTATAAGTGAAGCGAACAAACTATTAACTAAAATACGATCCTTTCTACCTTGACAAAAGTCTGTCAAAATGACAAAACGGAAAAATATGTAAAAAGGCTTGGTTTTTATATGAATTAAAATCAGGTAAAATATAAAATATCAAAAACAACTAACCCTGATTATTACTATTCTTTATTATTGTTATTCCACTGTTGGGCTATGGATGAGTAATGAAATAAAAATATATATAATTCATAAAAAATTAAAATTCAGCCCACAAAATTTGTTTTCCTTGCTATTCTTTCAGCAAAATTTCTAAAGAGCTGTTATAATCAACATTTTAACATTACTTGTGTTCTATTGACAGTAATGACCTAAATGACTAAAAAGCAGAATGTCATTGTAGGCAGATGGAAATTCGAATATATTTTCATAATATATATTAAATGTAAACATTCATATTTTTCATATATGTTTTCAAACATTTCTAAAACATTCACAATTATACATTAAACTTAAAAGGCAGAATGAAAATTAATTGATGACTATCATTTCAATCCATTTATTTAAATAATGCTGAAAATTTTAATTTAACCCTTTGAAATTTTAATTAAATCTTTATAATTAAAATCTTTGTATTTTATAAGGACAAAACTATTTGCAGTTACAGCATTTTGTGTTCATCTGGTTGCCAGGGTAAAGAACGAGCATCACACTTCCACATGCGTGTCTAGACAAATGTATCTATTTAAATCTATATAGACATACAGATTTAAGAGTGATATGATCAGTTAACACTGCAAAATGTTCCTAAGGCATCACGTGCAACCGTTGCAACTACCACACGAGCTTGTGAACCAGGAATTGGAATGCAACTAGAAGAGAAGTAAGAAAATGGATGCTAAGCACTACTGGGAAACAACAGTTCATAGTATAATAGTCTATTGCCTTCATGCTGACAGGAAGGATTTGACAAGTTAATTAATTTGTCCTTTCTCTTACCTAAGCGCTTTCGCCTCTTAAGTCTCCCTGCACTCAAGAGCAGTGTCTGCCTCTGAAACTGGCCGTGGCACAACCCACGCATCTCAGCATTTGGATGCAGTTGCCTTTTGTTTTGAGGACACGGGGTGGGGGCAGGCCATGGAGAAAAGTGTTTCCTGGGGCCTGGAAGGTATTAGCCATGTAAGCAGATATTTAGAGGTTAGGGTTTTTCTATGTCAGCACTGAGCACTGGACCCCAAGTGACAGAGGTGCACATGTTCCTTGATAAATGTGTGTGTGTGTGTGTGTGTGTGTGTGTGTGTGTGTGTGTGTGTGTGTGTGTGATTGTAGGATCCTCTAAAGTGCAGGTTCCAGAACAAGACTACCCCTTGCCTGGCTCTAAGTGCAACACAGAACGTGGTACATATACACAGAAAGAGTTTAATAAATGTTGCTCCCATACCAAATAATAACACTGCCTCAAAGAGTCTGAAATTTTCCCCTACATACTTCCCTTTTTGAGCCAGACTTCAGCTCAGATCTTTCTCCATCTATTCGTGGTGTGTTGGGGGTGGGGGGGCGGGGGGAGTGGCCATGATCTTTAAAATTTTGTATCTATGTCCAAGGCTGGTTTAGCTTATCACATAGGTCTTGCCATACAGCATGTTATAGCACTGAAATTCCTCCACAGCATTTGTTAAGCAGTGGTTTTCCTGAACCCTATGTGTGCCTCTAACCCTCATATCGCCCACCTCCCTTCCCCGGGACCGACTTCCCAAGATCTCCACAGAGAATCTCCAAGACTCTGCTTCAGTGCCTGAGCCACAGGTGTGGCTCAATATTTTTAATATCACCCGTGTCGATGTCGTATAGCAGGGAGAAGTACAGGTGAAAGGGACAATGGGTTAACACCGTTTGCATGTGCATCAGCAATATTTTAAAGAGCATCACTGGTGGAACACTGGTAGGATATTTCCGGATGGCACCGATTTATCTGAATAATAGGAGGAGAAGAGATGCCCTTTCATTGTGAGGTTGGCTACTGAAATCTGATTCAGGGTCAGTTAGAAGGAGAGCTATTTCCATGCTGACAGATGTCCAGTAGCTTTTGTCAAGTGAGTTGGTGGCCTTTATCCAGTTCCAAGTGGCCAGATGTCCAAATCACTATTCTAAGCAGATGTGTGATCTGATTAAGGTCCTTCTTGGGCTTTTTGACTCAGAGTTCAAAACTGAATTGGAGCAGAGATTGAGACAGACCTGTAGGGAAGAACTACAGCATATTCTGATTCTAAGACAAAACCGAATGCTTAAGTGTACCCAGCACTAACCCATTTCGTAGAGTAACCTAGGATTTAATCTTCATGAAACATTATTTTAGCACCTGTCAAAAAGTCTGCAAGAAAACAATTGGTTATTAAAAGTAATTGTGCTATTTCAATGTTGAATATTTTTTGTACTGAATGTTCATCAAAGGCTGGTGAGAGTGAAAGGAAGGAAGAAGAGGTAACATAATAGGACATTTTCCAAGTTGACGTCAGTTATTTTGATTTCCAAACCCAAGTTAGCCCAGCCCCTTCCAAGCCCAGATTGAGTGTGGCCTAGGGTTTCTTCCAGAGCTTGGCCCAGCACCAAGAGTTTGCTATTATGAAATAGATTCAACCTTTATATGTATTTTTATACTGTCCATGTTCAGAGACAGATGCATCCTTAAGGTTATACAGTTTGGAAATCTCTCTTTAAGAATATCAAATCATAAATTCAAAATTTGTAGGGCCCCAACCAGGGCTTTACAAAGGACCCCTACCAGTAAGGGGTCCTGAAACATAAGCTCTAGGAGCATCTTGGTGGACCCACCTCTGTCTAGACAGTTCTCCCTGTATAGTAGGAACCAACAGACTCTGTGGAAATGTGACCTTCTTTTTTTTACTCCTTGTAAGTTCTTTGTTGTGCTATTGTGCCTGCCATAAAGGAAAGTGCAATTTGGGCAAAAACCACCAGGTTTCTGTAGCAGGAGAAAATGGATTTTCTGTCATTTAAAAGAGATCTGATTAAGGGGCCACTCCCATATAAAGGCTTGATGAAATGTGAGTTGTGTGGCCAGATTAAAAAAAAAAAAAAAGGTAGAATCTGTGCTGCTTTCTTTAAGCTTAAAAATGGGTATAGCTGGTATTCATACCTGGAAAACTCTTTCAAATCAACTATATAGTGTAAACCCCTGTACACTCTGAGGTGGTATGGGAGGGGGAGCAGGCCAGTTATTGTATAACTAATGTCTTATCCCCCTTATTGTGCCATGTAAAGCAGAACATGGAGGGCAGGGATTGAAATGGCCGTGGTATCACTCAGGAATTTAAGTAGAGATGTTGTTTCTGAAGGTTTATTTCCATTTGCTCTAAAAAGATAAATTACAGAAACATTATTACATCCTTCCCTCTTTCTAAGTTTATGGGAGGCAGTGCCTTTGAGAGTCAGGTGGGAGTCCAAGTCCTGAGTGGGGCAATCCAAGGGAGACGGTATACAAGATTCTATGGGACAGACAAGGATGAGACAAAAGGGCCAGGCACCTTAGCAACCTGCTCTGTTCCTGGGCTGGACTCATGTTCTAGAGTCAAGAGGAGGCATCTGGGTCCTGGGGATGAAGGTGAGATAACTTGATTTTTTCATGAGTCATTTAGAAACATTTTTGGATTTCTAAATGTATCAATATTTCTTTTAACTTACTTCTTTTCATTAACTTCTGTCTTGTGATAATTTTTCTTAAAAATATGTTGAGGGCTTCCCTGGTGGCGCAGGGGTTAAGAATCCGCCTGCCAGTGCAGGGGACATGGGTTCGAGCCCTGGTCTGGGAAGATCCCACCTGCTGTGGAGCAACTAAGTCCATGTGCCACAACTACTGAGCCTGCGCTCTACAGCCTGCAAGCCACAACTACTGAGCCTGAGTGCCACAACTACTGAAGCCCTCAGGCCTAGAGCCCATGCTCTGCAACAAGAGAAGCCACCCAATGAGAAGCCCACGCACCGCAACAAAGAGTAGTCCCTGTTCGCCGCAACTAGAGAAAAGCCTGTGTGCAGCAACAAAGACCCAACACAGCCAAAAAAAAAAAAAAAAAAAGTTGAAACATATGACCTAGCATATCATCTATTTTTGGAAATGTTCCATATGTGCTTAAGAAGAATGTCTACTCTCCAACTGTTGATAGGAGAATTCTATATATGCTCATTAAATGATGGTTATTAGTTGTGTTCAAATCTTCTAAGCCTTCACTGATTTTCTGTCTGCCTAACCTATTGAAATCTGAGGAAGAAAAGGAAAACAACTCAGTTTTAAAGTGAGTAAAAGAATCATGCCCCCTGATTTCACACTACATTACAAAGCTATACTAATCAAAACAGCATGGTACTGGCATGAAAACAGACACGTAGATCAATGGAACAGAATAGAAAGCCCAGAAATAAACCCACACTTACATGGTCAATTAATCCATGACAAAGGATGGGGAAAAGACAGCCTGCCTCTTCAAAAATTGGTTGGGGACTTCCCTGGCAGTCCAGTGATTAAGACTTCATGCTTCCACTGCAGGTGGCATGGGTTCGATCCCTAGTCAGGGAACTAAGATTCCGCATGCCACATGGTGCAGAAAAAAAACAAAAATGGTGTTGGGAAAACTAGATGGCCACATGCAAAATAATGAAACTGGACTACTATCTTACACTATACACAAAAATTACCTCAAAATGAATTAAAGTCTTTTGAATGTAAGACTAGAACCATAAAACTCCTAGGAGAAAACATAGATGGTAAGCTCCTTGACATCACTCTTGGTGATATTCTTTTTTAGATCTGACTCCAAAGGCAATGGCAACAAAAGCAAAAATAAACAAATGGATCATATCAAACTTAAAAGCTTTTGCAGAGCAAAGAAAACCATCAACAAAATAAAAAGGCAACCTACTGAATGAAAGAAAATACTCAGAAATCAGTATTTTTCTTCCATTCAGTAGGTTAATATCCAAAATTTACTTAGGTTTATTAACCTAAATAAACCAAATTTATTTAGGTTAATAAAAGGAGTAAATATCCAAAATACACAAAAGCTCATATAGCTCAATAGTAACAGCAACAACAAAAAAACAATCCAGTTAAAGATGGGCAGAGGTTCTGAATAGACATTCTTCCAAAGAAGACACACAGATGGCCAACAGGCACATGAAAAGATGCTCAACATCACTCATCATCAGGGAAATGCAAATCAAAACCACAATGAGGGCTTCCCTGGTGGCGCAGTGGTTGAGAGTCCGCCTGCCGATGCAGGGGACACGGGTTTGTGCCCTGGTCCGGGAGGATCCCACATGCCGCGGAGCGGCTGGGCCCATGAGCCATGGCCACTGAGCCTGTGCGTCTGGACCCTGTGCTCCGCAACGGCAGAGGCCACAACAGTGAGAGGCCTGCATACCGCAAAAAAAAAAACACAAAAAAACCCACAATGAGATATCACCTCATACCTGTCAGAGCAGCTATTATCAAAACAACTAGAAATAACAAGTGTTGACGAGGATGTGGAGAAAGGGGAGCCCTTGAGCACTGTTGGTTGGAATGTAAAATGGTGCAGCCACTAGTATTACTCAAAAAATTAAAAACAGAACTACCATACAATTCAGCAATTCCCCTTCTGGGTATTTATCCAACAAAAATGAAAACACTAATTTGAAAAGATATATGCACCCCTATGTTCATTGTAGCATTATTTACAATAGGCAAGATATGGAAGCAACCTAAGTGTTCATCGATGGATAAATGGATAAAGAAGATGTGGTATATATATGTATATAAATATATATACAATAGAATACTACTCAGTCATAAAAAATGAAATCTTGTCATTTGCGGCAACATGGATAGACATTGAGGGTATTGTTTTAAGTGAAATAAGTCAGATAGAGAAAGACAAATATTGTATGATTGCACTTATATGTGGAATCTAAAGAATAAAACAAACCCAAACAAAACTCATAGATACAGAGAACAGACTGATGGCTATAAGAGAAGAGGGGGTTGGGTGTGGGCAAAATGGGTGAAGTGGACCAAGAGGTACAAACTTCCAGTTATAAAATAAATCATGGGAATGTAACGTACAGAATGATGATTCTGGTCAATAATAATGTATTGCAAATTTGAAAGTTGCTAAGAAAGTAAGTCTTAATTGTTTTCATCACAAGGAAAAAAATTTTGTAATTTGTATGGTAACATGCTAACTAGACTTATTGCAGTGTCATTTCACGATGCATACAAATGTTGAATCATTATGTTGCAAACTAGAAACTAGTGCTGAATGTCAGTTATACTTCAGCTATAAAAAATAAAACAAAATGAGCAAAAGACTTGAATAGGCATTACACAGACTAGAAAATATTTACAGCCAATACACATCCAAGAAGATGCTTAACCTCATTAGTAATTAGAGAAACATAAAGACTACAAAGAGATACCATTTTTCATTCATTTAATCTGCAAAATTCAACAAGTCTGACAGTACCAGTTGCTGAAAGGATATAGATCAGGAGGATTTCTTATATATTATTAGTGGGAGTATATAAAGGCACAACCACTTTGAAAAATAATGTGACGTTATTTTGTAAACATGAACATTTATGTACTCCAAGGCGGATCAGTTCTATAACCAAGAGAAATTCGTACACACATGCATCAAAAGATGGTGTAAGGAAGTTAATTGCAGCACTGCTTGTAATAGCAAAAAACTAGAAAAGATTCAAATACCCATCAACACGAGAACAAATAACTAATGGAATATGTTACAGCAGTAAATAATGAATGAACTATAACTACCTGCAACAACAACAGATGGGTATCAGTAACACAATGTTACATAAAAAAACAAAAAATCAAGTCCCAGAAGTTACAAAGTTACCTACAGTTTGTACTACTTGTTTTATGAAGGCATATATACACACACACACACACACACACACACACACGTAATAAAACATTTATCCTATTGCATATACGTAAGATAAACATACACTGTAGGACAGTGTTTATCTTCTGGGGTTAAGGTGACAAGATAGGGGAGGAACACAAAAGTGGGTGTAAGTTATTGTCAGTGGTTTAGTTTTGGCATCAAGTGGTGATTTCATAGGTGCTTAATACATTACAAGAATAAAGAAATAAATAAAAGATAGCGCCACACATGAACAATGAAGCCTATATATCATAAACAAGTAGAACAGAATAGTTCTGTCTGCTTGAGGTTCCATTTAAGTGTAAATAAATGAAAGATAGGGGAAGGCCTGGGGAAAGCCCAGATGTAATGAAGGGGTGGGAGAAACCCAAGCTTTAGCTGTCTGATTGTACTGTGAAGCATAATTTGGCTAGGTCTGCAGACATCTGATCCCCCCAGGCTGGGCTGATGGTAAACAAGTCTGATACTCTTACAAAACAGGTGCCTCAGTTCCACTCACATTCAAGAGCAAGGTGGCTGTGATGATGCTATCTGTAGGAGGAGCCCTTTTCCAGCTCTCCCCAGCCCCAGTTCACTCCTGTCTTGACCAACTCTCAGCTAACTGACAGGGGCTGAGGCTTTAGGAGAAGGATGGAGCCTATTTTTAATGAACTAGAGGGGAAGAGCTCAGGAAACAATTGTTCAACCTCACTCTTCTCCCACCTTCCCATCTCCTTCCAGTATCTTCCACCAGCCTCACAGAGCAAATGGGGCTGCAGCTTCCCCCTGGAAGCCAGAGGGCAAAGGATGCATTGAGGCAGTCCGTACAGGTCAGCCTGCCAGGGCACAGAGCAGGTTGGAGAAGGGTGGGAGTAGATCTGAAGAGACAAGCAGAAAATATCCAACAAGGAAAAAGAAACAGAAGTGCTGAGGGAGGCTCCTGAGAAAGCTTCTGAAAGCGAGACTGACTTTTTAGCCATCTTTTCTCTTCTTCCTTCCTGGAATGGAGATACAATGCCTAGAAGCACAGGTATCATATTTTGACCATGGAAGATGCAAAACACATTTGAAGAATGGTGAATCAGGAAGATAGAGGGAGCCTGGTTCCAAAGCAGGCATGAATATAAGCGAGCCCCAGAGTCATTGTTACATAATAAAAAATCAAACAAACCGAACTTCTAACGTCAGGTTTCTGTTACATGAAGCCAAATGCAATCCTGACCAATTCAGATACCTTGCCAAAGTCTCTGATCAAATATGCTGAATTATTAAGTAATTTTCTATTCCTTCCAATGTACTAGATGATAAACATCATTTTGGAATCATTTGAGTTAACGTTTGAGACTTCATAAAAAAAGAGATTCATTCATCTTCATTTTTTAAATTTAATTTAATTGATAGTAGAAATAAGCTGAGTGTCACTAATTTTTCTTTTATCTTCATATTAACTGACAGACAACCCAGTTTTTATTCATTTTTCTGGCTCATTTAAGATAGCTTATTTTGGGAGTAAATAAGGTGAGGTGTCAAATTTGTAAAATATGGTTAACACTTCTACCTAAAACAGTTGATTACCAAGTCTAAAAATATACTGATTTCTAATGCACCAACCTGTATAAAGACTTTTTACCTAGAAAATAATTATGAAAATATGGCAAGAAATAGAGTAATATCACGATCACTCTTATGATTAAGTCAGTTCTCTCCCAAAGACAAAATGAAATGAAACAGCTCTCTCATAGCTGAATAAACAAGAAAAGATAATATATAACAGATTAAATGTATATCTATTTATCCATCTATTAGTATGCCTTATATGATACATTAAATATTACTGAAAAGCCATACAACTTCTCAAGAGCATCTAAAATGTTTGAGTATCAGTGAATATTTTGACTACACTAGAGAAGTTTGCCAGCTAAAGGAATTCAGCTAGTGGATTTTATGGTAAAGAAAATAATTACATTTGTAGTTAACTGTTTTATAAAATCTACCTCTTATGAATTGGGGCAAAGCTGTATATAGAAAAACCTGTGATGTGTGACTAATCTGAGTTCTTAGTCAGAAGCTTGTGAAAGATTTTGTAGCTCTTTGTAGACCAATTAGGTCTCACAGTCTCACAGTCACCAGGGGCCTCTTTAACTGCATCTTCAAACCTGAAACTGTTGGCGGTTGACGCTCAGAGAAATGAGGTATCAGTGGTGTTGGTGACAAAACTTAGAGTGGTGGGTCATGGGCAGGATCTGTGTATGCCAGGGGCATTTAAAGGAAATGCAGACAGATGGAACGACGGCACACACCAACTTCCTTTGGGCTCAGATTGATAAAAATAGATTGACTCAACACACTGTGGTTTAAGAACATGAAACTTTTCTTTGGAATTCTTACTGCATTATTTTGTGCAGCCCTTGTTATTCAGATCAGATCTCCCTTTATAAAATGTCTGGTGGGGGGGTCGGGGGGGACTTCCCTGTCAGTCCAGTGGTTAGGACTCCAGGCTTCTACTGCAGGGGGCAGGGGTTCAATCCCTGGTCTGGGAACTAAGCTCCCACATGCCATGTAGCCAATAAATAAATAAAACGTCTCAAAAAAAAAAAAAAAAAGCCTCAGGGGGATATCTAGTAAAAAATGCGGTTTTGGTTGCTGTCTCCGTGTAGCCAAAGATGGAGAAGGCTTATTACCTTTGGTCGCCAACCTTTCCCTTAGAGATATTGTTTGGATTAATCTTATATAGTAGAGACTGGCCAACTGTTCTCTTTTCCTCCCAGGCACTCAGTTAAACTATATTTCCCAGTCTCCCTTGGAATAGGTGCAGCCATCTGATAAGTTCTGCCCAGTGGAATATGGGCAGACATGATGTACACCACCTTTAGGCCTGGCACATAGCAGTCCTCCTTTCTTTTTCCCTTATGTCAGCTAAACACAGGATCCTCTGAAGGCTTTAGAGAATGAAGCCACTATTCTGCAAGGAGCCTGGGTTCCTAAAAGACTGTGGAGCAGTCTCCCTGCCAACCCTTATTGGATTGATGTGAATAGGGAAAAGAATAACAGCAAAACTCATTAATGTGATACACCACTAAGATTTTAGGACTATTTGTTATAGCAATTAACACACCCTGACTAATAAATCTTAAGATCTGTATATGAAAAGAATACTGTTGTAATTATCTTCTCAATTCATACATATAAATAAAAATGTGTGCATAGGCAACTTACTGATCATTCCAGAAAAAGTCTAGAAAATACCCATTCCCTAATGACTTTAACATAGTTTGGCATATAGTTCTACAGTCTTGGTAAGTATCAGACTTCATTTTGGGGGAACGAATGTCACAGAACTAAGGGCTTTCATTCCTATTTTCTTCACCTGGAATCTATTTTAAAAACCATTCACTTCTTAGAAAATTATTCATTTTCAGTATTACTCAAACGATGATATCAATACATCAGAATATAAGACCCTGTCACCTCTATTTAACAAGGAAGAAAAATAATTGCATATGTAGTTTTTAATTGTTGCCAAAATCTTTTAAAACCAATCTTATCTTTTGGAACAATAAGAATAAATGCTTGTATCATTGGCATATGATCACAAGAAATACTTTTGTGATTGTTAAAACACTAATTACTGCACTTACGCAATCCTGCCATGGGTATCCTACTTTTTTTTTTTAATTAATTTTTATTGGAGTATAGTTGCTTTACAATGTTGTGTTAGCTTCTACTGCACAGCAAAATGAATCAGCCATACAAATACATATATCCTCTCCCTTTTGGATTTCCCTCCCATGTAGGACACCAAAGTGCATTAAGTAGAGTTCCCTGTGCTATAAAGTATGTTCCCATCAGTTGTCTATTTTATACATAGTATCAATCGTGTATATGTGTCAGTCCCAATCTTGCAATTCCTCCCACCCCACCCCTTTCCCCCTTGCTTTCCATACATTTGTTCTCTACATCTGTGTCTCTATTTCCGCTTGGCAATTAAGATCATCTATACCATTTTTCTAGATATCCTACTTTTACTATGTGCTCAATATATTCAGATAAACTCTAGCTTGCACAAATAGTTCTTGGAAATGGCTTATTCTCTCAAAGTCTTTACTCACCCCAATCCTGTACTATGCTATTTGACCAAGTTAAGAATGTTTGACCATAAGCATAGTGAGCTTCCAGTTATTTTTTCTCTTAGGTGCTTTCAATCGACTACTCAGAGATTAGTTTTCCCTACACAGAGTCATTGAACTCAGTCATCTCAAAATAGCTAAAACAAAGCAGTATAGATCAGCTCTGGGTTCAATGGTCACACTGGAGGAGCACAATTCATTTGTTAATTAAATGCATACTATCTACACCACTGCCTCCAGTTAGCTTCAAATTTCTGTTTACAGGCTTGGTTTGCCTAAGAAGTGAAAATAAAATAGACACCTCCCTCTGCTCCTGCTAAATAGTCTTTCACGGAAGCTTTTCTCCCACCCCGAGTAGCGGATCAGCCCAGTAGCATTTTCATGAATGTCAACTCTGCTACTTGTTTCTCCCTACATCCCAAAATTAATAATATAATTTGATGGTAACATAATAATTGAAAATTTATATCAATAATTTGACAGTAACACAATTTGGGGGAACAACCAACTGCCATATTATGATTCTACCTAGAAGCCCCAGGGATCAGCCTGATTTGGACCTAAACTTGTGGACAGATTTTGCCCTGGATATGACTTGAGTCTGCTCAATACTGAGCTACCTGAAGGCAGGGACTGGATCTATTTGGCTTTCTGCTGTGTATGCAACACCTGGGGCAGGGCCTAGATTATAGCGGTTTCTCAAAAAATACGTTATAGAAAGGAAGAAGTATCAAGAGATAAGGCTAGAGAACCTCATTTTATATTTTTCTCTCTATATACATATCTATATAGATATTCTTTTTCAGATTCTTTTCCATTATGGGTTATTACAAGAGGAACCGGTAATTTTAAGTAGGGGATGCACATGAATACATCTTCATTTTTAGAAAGCTCCCTCTGGCAGCGTGTGCCAGCTGCACTGAACTCCAAGCTACGTGAAGGGAGGGGACTCTGCCTGTCTTGTTCATCATTGGTATTCCCGGTACAGAACACAGGGCCTGGAACATATAATCTACTCAAGAGTTACCTGCTAAATGAATGAATTAAAAGTCCATGAAGCTTGTCTCTGAATCTTCCAGAAGAACAGAAAAGTTTTAGGGCCTCATGAGGAATTTTGACCTCCTCTAGGTTAGCCCTGTGATTTGACTTCGCTGGTCCTTGACCCTTCTGAACTTCTAAGAAATTCACCAGAGCAGAGTGAGACATCACTCTGATCTAGAGACATCTTTTGGACCCAACTAGACATATCTCTTGGGCCTAAAGTAGAACTGATTCATTCTCCAAGACACAGAGTAGGATGAGCCATCCTCCTTGAGAACATTTTCTCAAGGGACATTTGCAGGATGCCTGGAGGTCCTTGTCAGCCCATTCCCAAAATAACAGCACTCCAAAGGATACAAACCATAGGACCAGCAGCTAATTATATGGCTGATAAACATGTTTCAACCTTGAGCTCCCCGACGTGTTTCTGTGGGTCGACTAGGCAGCCTCTGGAGTGCTGACCTTTGAAAAATGGGCATCACAACCTGACATTTGAGGCTGTTCAGTGCCTCTGGTGTCCGCACAGTTCAATAAGTCTTGCTTCTCACAAAGCCTCCTCCCCTGCTAACCCTGACTGTTCCCTAATATAAATGAGAAAATTAAACATTTACTTTGACGAGAAAATAGTACTCTCTCTTCGACACTTCTTCACACCCTCACCGATGTGATTTAGTTATAGTTTTTAGTAGCTGTTTTTACACTTTTAATTATTTTGTAGAGTTAAAATATGTAATAATGGATAACTATGCGATACATTAAATACTTATGGGTACATTGTGCCTTCTGTTATAATATAAAATCCATCTATTCTGGTTGATGGGTTTTAACCTCACACAGAATACTTTAAACTCCATTTGGACTTGTGCCTACAATCACCTTAGCAAAGTCTCTTAAGTAACTGCGCACAGCCTAATTAGTATGCATTATCAATTAACAAACTTAATAGCCGGCAGATTGATTAGATCCTCTGTTGCAGGGGCAGAGCTGAAGCGAAACAGAATGAAAAATCATTGCATGCATACACTGCAGCTTTGTTATTTTCTCAGATACCCTCCTCCTCCTTCACATTCCTTTAATTAATGCATGCATATGGTTCTGCATATCTGGTAAACCTGAGCTTTCCCTGACTCCTTCATAAAGCTCATTCTTAAACAGAGGGAGTCCCTGCTTCCCTTTTCTTTGGGGGGCTCTGCATAGATCATTTTCACCCCTCTTCTTGCCCTTTGCGTTGCACTGAATTTTAAAGGGCTGCTTCTCCCAGCCTGGTTATCCTCCCGGTGGTGGAAATGGGAGAGGAATACAAAGGTGAGTGGGAAGCCTGTGCTTTTTAACACAGAGGACCGCCCGGGAGTCACACTGGTGGGGCTTTGGCAACCGTAAAGTGCTTCTAGCAATTATTTCCAAAAAGAATGGTACAAATGGACTGTCCTGTTATATCTTGTCTATTTTTGATGGACTGGAAATAATATGAATAAATGAAGGAAAATCTACATTCCCTGAAAGCGGGGATCAAGCTAAAAGGAGTCGCCAACTGCACTGTTCATAAAACACTGGCATTATAAGAATTTTACACCTTCCATAAACTTTTGTCACAAAACTCTAAAAAGACTTCTGAAGACATTTCCAACACCATAAACTGTCACCCTGTAGTGCTGGTTTGGGTTTTATTTTTCTATTTTAAACAAAGTAACGGTTCACGCCAGTTTTTCATTTACTAGCTGTTCTCGGGTATAGCATCTTTCTGCTTCTATGTGGGAAGAGTTATAATTAGGATGCGGAGGAGGCACAGAGAAGTGTTTTTTTAAATTCTGAAGCAACCTATATGCCTGTGGTTTATTGACTGTTCCCTCCAAAATCATATCAGGCATAATCCCAGGAGTCCCAGGTCTAGAAAACTTTTTCTTGACTGTCCTTCAAAAGGAAGTTCCTGCTGGCCTCTCTGACTTCACCTCCTGCCATTTCCTCTTAGTTCATGATGTTCCAGCTACATCAGTCTCCTCACTTCCTGAACACACAGAGCTCCTTCCTCTCACTTGCTTCTCTCAGCCTGGGATGCCCCTCCCTTCTGATGGTTTGCTTTTTCTTATCATGAAGGTCTCAGCTCAACTATCACCTGCTAAGAGAGGCCTTCCCCAATCCCCCAGTCTAAAGTAATGCCCACTCCCCTTGCCCAACCACCATACTCTTTTCATCACTCTATCATATTAATGTCATAGCTCTTCCACTGTCATACATGATCTTACTTATCTGCTTCTTTATTTAATATATTCATCCCTTCTAAGAATGCAAGCTTCTCACTGGGAAGGACTTCATCTGTTTATTTTTGGCTATTTGGCTTCAACATTGAGCACAGTTCCAGCACATTTTAGGAGTTTAATAAATGTTTGTTGAATAAATTATGATTGAATAAATGAATAGAAAATGAATAAGGAGTGGGCATTAGTGTAAATGTGCATGAGAAGAGAAAAGGGGGTCAACACTGAGCCCAGAGTAACACCAACATTTACTAAATGAGCCCATGGGCAAAGGGCATGTCTCCAAAGAAGACAGGCAAATAGCCAACAAGCACATGAGAAGATGTTCATGCTTAGCCATTAGGGATATGCAAATCAAAATCACGAGGTACCCACTAGGAGGGCTAGAATAAAAAAGACAGATAATAACAAGTGTTGGCAAGGATATGGAGAAATTGGGACTTCCATACATGGCTGGTGGGAATGTAAAATGATGTAGCCTCTGTAGAAAACAGTCTGGTAGTTCCTCAAAATGTTAAACATAGAGCTGCCATATGACCTAGTAATTCCACTCTAAAATACACACCCTAGAGAAATGAAAACATATGTCCACACAAAAACTTGTACATGAATGTTTATAGCAGCATTATTCATTATAGCCAAAAACATCCCAAAGTCCATCAGCTGACAAATGCATGAATAAAATGTGGTCTATCCATACCATGAATTACTATTTGACCATAAAAAGGAATGGCAGGCTGACACCCACTACAACATGAATAAACCTTATGTTTATGCTAAGTGAAAGAAGCCAGTCACAAAAGACCACATATTATATGATTTCATTTATATGAAATGACTAGAAGAGGACACTCTACAGAGACAGGCAGTGGGGAATGATACAGGGAAAAGGCGTCATCAAGTAGCATCAACCAGAGCTGAATCCCTCAGGGACCCCTGGGAAGTGGCGCAAACACTCGCCTCAGAATTGTCCTGCTCAGGCAAGGCAGGGTGCGTGTTTATACAGCACCTCCCGCTTCCAGGGGAGTGAGCGTTCCAGCACCCGCTACTCACTCCCCCCCCCCCGCCCCCGCCCCGCACTGGCACAGAATGGCCTTGAGTGGTCGGGGCAGATCCTACCTGCCGGCAGACACCGGGAAGCACCACCACGAGGGCCGAGGGCTGGGGAGGCACTGGCGCGTCCTGGAGGGCAGGAGGCAGGGAGGCCGGGCCCCGCGCAAGGCTGGGGAGGCAGCCTTGTGCCCAGAGCAGGGCAGGTGGCGAGGTCAGAGGCTTGAGGAGGGTGAGGAGGGCTTCACACCTCTGGAGCCTGGCCTTCTGTGAGACCAACTCTCCGTGGTCCAAGCTGACTGACTCTGCACGTAGCGCCCTCCCCCTCATCCCACCAACATCCCATGATCCATCTCCGCTCATTTCTTGAGCCCTTGTGTCTGCCTTTCATGTGTCAAGCCCACCAGCAATCTGTGAGACCCGGAAGGGTATGGGCCACAGCTGTGTGATCCCAATGCCTAACTGCTCCCACCTGAGAACAGAGCCGCTGCGATAACATGCAGGATAGTAAAGCTGTTTTAAAAATTCTGTCTTGGGGCTTCCCTGGTGGCGCAGTGGTTGAGAGTCCACCTGCCGATGCAGGGGATACGGGTTCGTGCCCCGGTCTGGGAGGATCCCACATGCCGCCGTAGAGGCTGGGCCCGTGAGCCACGGCCGCTGAGCCTGTGCATCCGGAGCCTGTGCTCCGTAACAGGAGAGGCCACAGCAGTGAGAGACCCGCATACCGCAAAAAAAAAAATAAATAAAAGTTTTGTTTTGTCTTTTTACTCACTTTATGCCCAAATTAATACAGCTCTGTTCTCTCTGGGGTGGGGCTGGTGGGACTGGGGCCGGTGGAAAGAAGGAGAGGACTGGAGAATGGGCCGCAGAAATGGAGGGGAGGGGAGGAAGGGCCCGTCCTGTCCTAAGGACCGTGGTTTCCTAGCCACTGGCCCAATCACGCGGACTCTCACAGCAGCTATGAGACTTCCTCAAGGGTGGGGCTGTGTCACATTCGTTTTCAACCTCTGTGCTCAGGTCTCCCCTACTCTTAGGTTCCCAGTAAATGCTTTTCAGCTGAATTAGACTGATGGGAGGCAGCCTGAGGTGGTTAGCTTGCCCCAAGGGGCCCCTCCTGGGCCTGCTTTTCTGATTAGGACGCTTTGCTGCCTCCTGTTCCATTCACCTAACCCCTTCCCAAGCCCACCGCTCTCTTTCACCTTCACCCTCCCTTCTCCACACACGTACACGTACTTTGTCTTCTCAAACCTGAGGAGAAATTCATCTTCGCCTTCTCCAACCATCACACCCCTTTCTTTCTCAGGCGGCAGAAGCATTTCAGATAGGGGCTCTGGTGAGTCCCACAATTTTGGATTTCACAGACCATTCATATTTCAGAAGACAGACTTGTGAAACAGACAAAGATTTGGTAACCTAATAAAAACATCAAAAATTACCATCTATCAACACCATAACTTCATACGAGAAAGGACATTTAACAACAGCCAAAAAAGCCTTTCCCTGATAGGAAACACATACTTTCAGAATGAAGTTTGAAGGATACTTTGTAAAGATAGCACAGTTGGAAAATACATGATTTTCATTATTTATTTTGTTGTGCTGTAGATTGGTCAAAATTTTGCTGAAGATCAGTGTTGAGACCCACTGGTCTAAAGTGATTCTAAGAGTGGAATTGGAATGAGAAGGAGTCAGCAAAAGAGGCTGAGGAGCAGTTACAGAAACAGGAGGAAGACCAAGAATGTGGTGTCTGGGAGCAAGTGGAAAACAGTGTCAAATGCTGCGGACAGGTTCAGGTAGATGGTTATACATTAAACTAAACGAAATAAAAGGCATTTGGAAAAGAGAAAAGAAACAAGAGTAGAATTTGAGGCTAGGGAAGTCATGGCTGGAAGGGAGAGGTATTTGGGGCCATATAAAGCCATAAAATAAACATGTGCCACACCACCCGTGATTAACAGCACCCACAGCTGGCCAAGCACTCTAGGTCCTTCTTTCTGCCCTCTACTTCCTAGGACCCTCACTCACCTTCCACCTCAATTCTGACCCTAGAGCCCCCAATCTAGTGTGTTCTTCACGTCTCCTGGGTAACTTATCGTCCCTTTCAACGTTTTATAATCTCATTGTCAGTTTAGAGAAATTAAGTAGTCCTCAGATATTCTGACAATATTCAAAATCTAATTTTACTGGAAGAGCAAATCAGTTACTTGGGTAACTTGTACTACAGCTTTCCAGTTGTTGGCTTTTGCAGGTACTTAAAACCTAGTCTGCCAGAAACAATGTCCAACCCAGCAGCATTGAGCAACCTAGTGCCCAGATTACGGTCTTAAATACAATTTCTTACTAAAAGGAATCAGTGCTCCTTGGAGAAGTGATTGATGCCAGGATTATGCAAGGTGAGCCTGGAATACCTTGTCATACCAGACAGCAAGAAAGCTCTCAGAGACAACCAAGGTCATGTCAAAAGACACAAGAGCCAACTTGAAGGCACTCCCACTGCCCAAAGGTGAAAGAATCTGAGCATTAAAAAGGATAACAAGTATAATGTATTAAAATACATCAAATATATAAAAATGCATAAGTGCATAAAGACAAAAAAATTGATAACGTCACCGTTAGGTGAAAGGCCAACGGGAAACTTTATATGATGAATCAGGCTAACAGCCCCTCAACCTACTGGTCAGTTGTAAAACCACAAAAAGAGAGACAATGGGACACTATGTGCCTCCTTATGTAATGCAACAATGAAACCCACATGTCGTTATGCTCAGTGAGGTAGTCTTGACAGAAAAAGATAAATAAAAATAAAGCCTATATAGCTGATTCACTTTGTTATAAAGCAGAAACTAACACACCATTGTAAAGAAATTATACTCCAATAAAGATGTTAAAAAAATTAAATAAAATAAATAAAACAAAATAAAATAAAGCCTATACCTGATTAAGGCTCTAGATTTTACTATAGAATATACAGAGAACAGAAGAATGTGTTCAACTATGGGAATGCATTTAGAAAGATCCAGAATATGGTATATTTTATAGGAAATAAAATTTTACTTTATTAATAATAATTTTATTTTATAGAAAAGTTATCTGATTTCTTCAATAAATAAACAGCAAAAAATTAAAAGGAGAAGACCCAGAAATTTAAAAATTCTCTAGAGGCATATCAACAAAATGCAGAGTATGTAACTTGCTTGGATTCTGAATAACAACAAGCCAACTGCAAAGAAGTTATGACACAACTGGAAAAACCTGAATACTGTTTAGATACATGATGATATTAAGGAATTGTTACTTTTTTAGGTGTGATGATGGTATTGTGGCCATTTATGTTAAAAAAAAAAGGTCCTTATATTTTTAGAGGTGCATATTGAAGTATTTACAAGAGAAAATATCTTATTCGTCATTTTAAAAAAACACGGTTGAAAAGGGGTTGTGGAAGAGATGCCTAGGAAAACAAGATTGGTCAGGTGCTAACTATTGAAGCTGCAAGATGGGTACATGGTGATTTATTATACTAGTTTCTCCACTTTTGTATATATTTGAAATTTTCCATAATAAAAAATAAAACCCTAGCTTCATGAAGGTTTTGAGTATCATGCTTTCCTGCCAGAATATCAGTGCTAGAATTTTACTCTGTAGGAATAAAACAAGTAAAACAAACAGCTTTTCTCCTACAAATTGTTACTGGGTATATGGTGACATGTAAGTCTGTGCTACTTAATTTTAATGTACTCCACAAATGAGACACGCTGAGACTTCCTTCAGGAAAACTTCATTGTTTATTTAGTAACATATAAGGAGAATGGCAGTAAGGCTAGTGGGGGCGAACAAGCTAGTTTCTTTTCCAGTCACTTTTAATAAAGGAGTTGGGGAGGGTAAAGCTAGTTTAACATAGGGCTTGATGTTTCTCATTGAAGTAGGTTAGGGCAGTAACAGTACTTACTGAGTACTTACTAACCACAAGTCACTGTGCTAAGCACTTCATACTGCATACGATAACACTACAAGAGAGGTACTATTATCATCCCCATTTTACAGATGAAGAAACAGAAGTTTAGAGAATTAAAGTAACATACTTCTTCCACTCATAAACCCACCAAAGATAGATCTGCTTCCTACTGTGTGACCTTTGTCCGTTCTCTTCCTTCAGCCTCATAATTGCAGCTGCCATTTTTTTTTTACGCGGGCCTCTAGCTGTAGTGGCCTCTCTTCCGTTGCGGAGCACAGGCTCCGGACGCGCAGGCTCAGCGGCCATGGCTCGCGGGCCCAGCCGCTCCGCGGCATGTGGGATCTTCTCAGACCGGGGCACGAACCCGTGTCCCTTCCATTGGCAGGCGGACTCTCATCCACTGTGCCACCAGGGAAGCCCTGCAGCTGCCATTTTTGAGTGCCCACTAGGTACTAGCAATGTGAAATTTACATACATCAATTCACTTTAACCTTCACTCAAACACCGAAGGGGTTTCCTACCATCCTCATTTTATAGATGAAGAAACTGAGGCTCAGAGAAATGACTTGCCAAGATGACACAGCTAGCAATGGAGGAGGGTTTCAAACTGACCCCCAAAGCCTGTCTCTTGATCACTCCGTGTTATCTATGGCTCAAAAGGTCCCTCCTCTGTTCTCCACTACACTGCTACTCCCTCCCTTTTGGTACCAATGTCATTATATCATGCACGTTCACTGGGGACAGGGATGGTGTCCGTTCAGCAAATACCTATCAGGCACCTTATGTGCAGTCACTGTATTGTCCCCAGTGCCTAGCACGTAGCTGGTGCTTCATAAATGCCATCTGAACAGCAGCACGTTTCTTAAGATCAGCATAAAACAAACCACCACTTACAGTCAATATTTTAATATACTATGTAGTTATTCCCCTCTTCCTTGCCCAAAGTTTTTGCCTAAGTAAAATAGTATTTATCACACTGGAAATCATTGTTTTGGGTATGTTAAAGGCTGAACAAATTTAGAATTTCATCAGGACTGGTCAATGGCACAAAACTCTGAATGGTAATGTGGAATGGTGGTAGTTTCAGGTCAGAAAGCTGTGACATTTTGAGGCAGAGAAAAGCCAAGAGGCTATTAAACATATGTTCTTTCCCTAGAGTTAGCAACATCCCCTTTAGATGCTTTAAACTTACAAATAGCCACTCTAACCCTTTTTAATTTTAACACTGCTGATAAGATATAATTGTTCAAAGTGGAAAAGAAAAAAACATCACTCTTCATTATTTAATGCAGATGAACCAAATTGGAAAAAATTATGTTTCCTTCTCTGAAAAAGCTGTCTCCTATTTTTATCATCCTCAGTCCTTTGTTTTATATAGTTTACACTCGATTCAGAAAATGCCTGTCTAGATTCACTTTCTTAGCTTAAGTTACTAACTCCTTGTTCTTGTATTTGACACTAACTCAAATAGCCTTGAAACAATTATCCTCTTCATTCCCTTCAGAATTGTCTATACTTTAATGAGTTCCCACTTAATCTCTTCTTTGCCAAAGAATACCACTCTGATAGCTAAGATCCTTAAATCCCCAGGTGGCTCTCTTTGCCCTCTGTTGTATCGTCTCCATTTCTATAATATCCTTTTATAATAAGGTGACTGGAACTGTGCATAGTATTCCAAATGTGGCCTCATCAGTCCTCACAAAGAACCCAGATAATTCCCTGGATTTATATTCAATCCCTGTTCTTAATCACCCCCAAATGGGGGCTATCACAGGGTCTCTATTGCCATTAAACTCTGAAAATATGAAATATTGAGTTTCTTTCTACTCCCATTTTATCCAGCCAAATTTCCAGTTTCCAAACACAGTGGGAAGTCTGGACCACTCTGGCAACTAAATATACATTTTTTTTCCCCCCACAATCCTGGGGCAAAAAGAAAGTATACATATCCTTCAGGCCTGTTCACTGTAGCAGGCAGGAACAAGAGACTCTTTCTTCAGGCAGCCAATGACTGAAAGAGTATCCCTCCTTTGGGAGATTAACATTGGGTTGTTTTGCACTGACCCTATCACTTCCTCCTCCATTACATCTCCTTCAGAGGAGAGGGGGGGGTCTAAAGCCAAAGATGACCCTGGAGTGGAGGAAAAATAGCAGATGCTCCTCAACGACGTACATTCTTGAGTAGAAAATTTGGTGAATTCAGGTTTTTGAAAAGATCCCTAGAACCCAAAGAATACAAATGCTTCAAATGTTTTTGCATCTAACCTCGAGCATACACACCTGCACACACACAGGTACACACACACACACACACACACACACTCACCTTCTATATTCCAGCTATTCAACGTGAAACATGATCTCAGTCCTCTTGAGGCTTTAGTCTTGTGTGCGAGACAGACAATCAAATGAACACCTAAAGGAATACATAATCACAAAATAAAATAAGCTTTCAGAAGAGCCTGATCCAGTCTGAAGGACCAGGGAAGGCTCCCCCAAGGAAGTGATGGAACTGATATGGGTGTACAGTAATGAGTAAGAGGTATTGCACTGGCTTGGAGATAGGTGAGGGCTAAGCATTCCAGGCAAAGTGAACCACATGTGCAAAGGCCTTATGGCTTTTGGGGGAAATGAAACACTACCAATTTTCTGGAGGGCAGAGAATGAAGAGAATGGTACAGAAGAGCTAGAGATAGGTAGGACCAGACCATGCAAAGCCATGGTAAGGATTTGGGTATTTTTTCTATGAGCAATGGGGAACCACTGAAGAATATAAATTAGGGGAGCGTTTTTTTAATTTTTGTTGGAGTATAGTTGATTTACAATGTTGTGTTAGTTTCTGCTGTACAGCAAAGTGAATCAGTTATACATACATCCACTCTTTTTTAGATTCTTTTCCCATGTAGGTCATTACAGAGTATTGAGTAGAGTTCCCTGTGCTATACAGTAGTTCCTTATTAGTTACCTATTTTATATACAGTAGTGTGTATATGTCAATACCAATCTCCCAATTTATCTCTTCTCCCCTTTCCACCCTGGTAACCATAAGACTGTTTTCTACATCTGTGACTCTATTGCTTTTTTGTAAATAAGTTCATTTGTACAATTTTTTTAGATTTCACATATAAGCTGTATCATATGATATTTGTCTTTGTCTGACTTACTTCACTAAGTATGACAACCTCTAAGTCCATCCATGTTGCTGCAAATGGCATTATTTCATTCTTTTTTATGGCTAAGTAATATTCCATTGTGTATATATACCACATCTTCTTTAACCATTTATCTGTCAATGGACATTTAGGCTGCTTCCATGTCTTGGCTATTGTAAATAGTGTTGCAATGAACATTGGGGTGCATGTATCTTTTTGTTTGTTTGTTTGTTTTTTGTGGTACACGGGCCTCTCTCTGTTGTGGCCTCTCCCGTTGCGGAGCACAGGCTCCGGACACACAGGCTCAGTGGCCATGGCTCATGGGCCCAGCCACTCCGCGGCATGTGGGATCTTCCTGGACTGGGGCACGAACCCGTGTCCCCTGCATCGGCAGGCGGACTCTCAACCACTGCGCTACCAGGGAAGCCCTGCATGTATCTTTTTGAATTATGGTTTTTCTCCAGGTATATGCCCAGGAGTGGGATTGCTGGATCATATGGTAGCTCTATTTTTAGTTTTTTAAGGGACCTCCATACTGTTCTCTATAGTGGTTGTACCAATTTACATCCCCACCAACAGTGTAGAAGGGTTTCCTTTCCTCCACACCCTCTCTAGCATTTATTATTTGTAGACTTTTTGATGATGGCCATTCTAACCAGTGTGAGGTGATACCTAATTGTAGTTTTGACTTGCACTTCTCTAATTATTAGTGATGTTGAGCATCTTTTCATGTGCCCGTTGGCTATCTGTATGTTTTCTTTGGAGAAATGTCTATTTAGAAGGAAGTGACTGACAAGGGATTAATCTCCAAAATATACAAAGAGCCCATGCAGCTCAATAACAAAAAAACAAACAACCCAATCAAAAAATAAGGGAGTGTTTTGAAAGCAGATTTGTGTTTTGAAAAGTTCTCCCAGGCTGACATGATCAGAGGGTGTGGCAAATACCTGTGATGTGCTGTGCCACATCCCCTAGAGCCACCTGACTTCAGCACAGCTACAGTGGACAGTTCCGCACAGTGTTACCAGTGTGCCATATCATTTAGAGTCAAGGACTAAGGGAAGCCCATATTTAAGGGGAGGGGAATGAGATTCTACCTGTTAATTGGAGGAGTGTCAAACAACTTGACATAATAATATGCTTTGGGAGTGGACCCTATAAATGAATTCCAAGCTTTGTTTCATTTCCAGTGTCAAGATACTCAAACGAGAGAACAAAGTCTTGCCTGGAATGCTCCTGTGAGGGTCTGATATTTACTTAACACATCAATATACATGAGTAAATCTGTCTCTCCAAGTTATTCCTGCTCATTATAGGGGAGATTCCTACTTGGTACTAAACCAGTGAGGAGGTAGGGAAGAACTGAGACTGTTAGTCTATCCAAGAGTCATGGGTACAAGGGAAAGCAGCCAACTCCTTCCTTGTGATAGAGGCTGCCTTAAGAGAAAGTAGAAGGAAAATTATATTAATGACATATTCAAGTTTTTGAAATTGAACTTAGAAATAGCGAGGTTCATGATTTATTTTTCAATATTTGTATTGACTACTTTGATCTCACAAATGTCAAGCCATTTATTCTATGGTTAAGGTGCTCATATTTTCAATGGAAGTATTTCCTTTTAAATGTTAAGAGACATCAACCTCGAAATCAATCCATTTTCTCCTTTTGTAAAAATTAGAATATCATAGCAGGACACAGTCTAATTGATGTTAACAGGGATCAGTGCAAAAAAGGAAACCCAAAGTCTTCTATCTGATTTTCCTTTTAAGACTAACAATTGAATAATAGTAGCTATTTTGAACTCATCTACGGTCATTGATCTAACTTGTCACAAATAAATCAATAGTCAATCAATATGCTCTCTGAACTAAACAATGAATTTGGAAACAGTCAATTCAAATCCTAACACCACCATGGTGACGCCACTCTAGCCACTTATCCTTAGTTAAACTGCTTTTCAGTCTAATCTGTCAACAATGGCACTGCTGTTTTTGCCATCACAAAAATAAGTTGATTCATAAAGTATAACTTCCAATGCATAGTTATTTTTTCCTGAGACTCTGGGCCTGTAATTCCAGAAGCAGCTAAGAGGAAGAAAATTAGGGTAATGTAAATTCAACATGTAGATTTATTCTGACTGTGAACACCGGATGTCTTAGATATAATATAGACAGTTGGAACTTTTCCATAAAAAACCTTATTCATTATCCATTATTCATTTAAAGTAACATGAATTTTTAAACATTCTGGTTAACTCTTGCTGTGTAACAAACTACCCCAAAACTTAGTAGCTCAAAGCCATAATTTATTATTAGTACTATATACCTCATGATTCTGTGGGTCAGGAATTCAGACAGGACAGTGAAGATGGCTCATCTCTGCTCTGTGATGCCTGGGACCTCAGCTGGGATAACTCAGAAGAACAGGAGCTGGAAAGCTGTCAGGGTCTCTGTCTCTCTCTTTTTCCCCTCCACCTCCTGCCCTTCAAGATACACAACTTTCTCCACCTTCTCTCTCCATGTAGTTAGTTTGGGCTTGCTCATAGTATGGAAGCTTCAGAGTAGTCACATATCTTACATGGCAACTGGGGGCTTTAAGAAGGAGTGTGCCCGTGAACAGAAACCAGAAGATTTAAGTTCTCTTAAAATGTTGGCCCAGGGGCTTCCCTGGTGGCACAGTGGTTAAGAATCCGCCTGCCAATGCAGGGGACACAGGTTTGAGCCCTGGTCCGGGAAGATCCCACATGCCACGGAGCAACTAAGCCTGTGAGCCACAACTACTGAAGCCCACGTGCTCTAGGGCCTGCATGCTGCAAGTACTGAGCCCCCATGCTGCAACTACTGAAGCCCACATGCCTAGAGACAATGCTCCGCAATGAGAAGCCACTGCAATGAGAAGCCCACACACTGCAACGAAGAGTAGCCTCCACTCGCCACAACTAGAGAAAGCCCATGTGCAGCAACGAAGACACAACACAGCCACACACAAAAAAAATGTTGGCCCAAATTGGCACAGTGCCACTTACACCATATTCTGTTGGTCAAAAAAAAGTCCACTCAGATTCAAGGGAAAGGAGCATAGATCTCATGTCTCAGTCTCAGTAGGAAGTAGTCTCATGTAGTCTCATGTCTCAGTAGGAAGCATTTTGAAGAATCTAAGCCATCTTTAGTCCACCACACTTAATTATCTCCTAGTATGCCTTATAATGTAACAGACATTCTAGCTTCCGATAATGGAAGAGAAGCCCCTATTGGGCCAACCCTCATAAAGATAACAACTATGAACACTGGACAAATATAAACAAACAGATATCTGAATGCACTGGAGAGCAAACAAAATCAAACACTGAAAGGGAGCCAACAACTGGAAGAAGGAATGGCACTGGAAAAATTTTTCATTTTTCATGGCTTTTTACCTAAGGGCCCTAGCCAGTGCCAATCAGAGCAGCTAACACTAGGATAGAAGGTCTAAAGTCTTACTGGCTTGAAGAATAAGAGGAAAAATTTCAGAGATAACACAACAGTCTAAAAGTGAAGGGAGGACACCCTAAAAAAAGAGAGAGCCCCAAATTCTGCATATGAACTCTCCCCAAATCTCTGACCACTGAACTATTCAAATATAGAGCAAACTCCAAGCAGCCCAGATAAGACTACAAGTGCTGAATGAGATTTCAGCTGCTGTCCAGCCAAGTAGCTGTCTGTTTTAAGTTTTAACAACAAAACAATAACTTTCAGAAGGACATAACAAAATCCAGGGTTTTAATACTGTATCATTCAATGTCCAGGATATAATCCAAAGGTATAAATACATTTAAAAATGTGACCTAGACTCAAGAGAAAATGAAATCAATGAAGATCAACCCAAAGATGACTCACAAATTGAAATTAGTAGACAGGGAGTTTAACACAGCTGTTATAATTATGTTCAAGGACATAAAAGAAAATATGCTTTTAAAGAATGAACAAATACGAAATCTCAGCAGAGAAATGGAAACTATTTTAAAAAAGAATCAAATCAGAATCTTAGAAATGAAAAATAAAATATATAAAATAAAAATTCGCTGATTGGGCTTAGTAGAAGAATAGAGATGACAAAGAAAGAAGTCAGTGAACTTGAAGCTCAAGCAACAGAAATTATTCATTCCAAAGAACAGAAAGAAAAAACGTTGAAAAACATGAACAGATCCCCAAGGATCTGTGGAACAATGTCAGAAAGTTTAATACATGTGAAATTAGAGTCCCAAAAGTTGACGAGGGGGAAATGAAGCAGAAAAAATATCTGAAGAAAGAATGACCAAAATTGCTCAAATCTATTGTAAGACATAAATCTATAGATTGAAGAAGTTAAGCAAACCACAAGATGAATAAATACAAAGAAAAACTACTTCTATGTACATCATAGTCAGACTTCTGAAAACCAAAGATAAAAAGAAAATCTTGAAAGTAGCTAGAGAAAAATAGCACATTACACACAGAGAAACAATGATAAGAATTAGGCTGACTTCTTGTCAGAAACAATGAAGTCCAGGAGAAATATTTAAAATGCTGAAAGAAAAACACCACTGTCAACCCAGAATTCTATATCCAGCAAAAATATTCTTCAAGAATGAAGACAAAATAAAGATGCTTTCAGATAAAAGCAACAGAACACCACGGAAAAATATACCTTGTTAACTCTACTTGAACTTACTAACAGTCACTGTTAATTTAAAATATAATCATATTTATGTAAATTAATTATACTTCAATAAAAAAATATACAAACAGATTTTTCTCTTTGCACTCCCAACTGTTCTGTTATTCCAGTTCATTTTGGCTAGCTTGCCTCTGTACACAAATTCCCTACTTTTGCCTCCTTTTTTCTATCAAAGAGTATTAAAAGCTTATTGACTGAACTGTAGTAAAGAGGTATAATTTTGAGCAAATACTCTGTGCCAGGATCCTTCTAAGGCTATTACATTTAATCTTTATCCTTATCAACATTGGGGCTGGTATTATCAGGACAAAATTACAGATGAGAAAATGGGCTGAAACTAATTATCAGTAATGTGTCCAAGGCCACAAAGCTAGTTAGTGCTAGAACCAGGTCCAGGTAGAGGTTCTTGATCTGCTTGAACAATATTTCATGGACATGTATATATAGCTTGAAAATTGACTATGTCCCTTAAGGATCCCTTCTAAGATCTGTTTATACTATTTGAGTAACTAACTCTTTTTTTTATTTTAAAGGCAAAATTTCAGGTTAGCACTCTGATTGAGTCTGTTAGTTGCCTGGTAACTGCCTGCCCTCTCCCCTTCCCCACATTCTCCTCCCTTTAGCAATAGAGAACACCCCAACGACCGCCAAACACAACACTCTATCTCCCAGCCTCCCTTCAAGCTACTTCTGGGCCATGTGACCAAGTTTGGGTAAATGGGATAGGAGTGGGTTTGAATATAACCAGAGTTCAACTTCTGATCAAGTACTTAAAGAAAAAACATTTGCCTTAGACTCCCTATTCCCTGTTTCCTGAGGGCTGGAAAATGCAAACATGGGCCCCTGCTTTGGACCTGGCAATGAAAGCTACATGTGAAAGGCAGCAGAGTCAACCTGTCTGCCAGTCTTCAAAGATGGCTCTGGGTGGCTGGACTGGGCATGGAATACCTTAAAACAATTTAAAGAAAACCAAAAGATTAAAAAATTTAAAGGCATTTGTTGAAAACCTGGGTATGTGGTCATCTCTGTGAATTTGGCGTTTTACTTAACCTCTCTAAGCTGTTTTCCCATCTCAAAAATGGGATGATTATTTTACTTTCCTCACAGGGCTGGTCTGAGGGGGGAATAAGATGATGTGTATAAACATTAACACAGTGCCTGGCACAGAGAGCCCACATGTGTTACACGTATCGTGTGTCACTGGGCTAGATGCTATGAAAGATTCTTCAAGTACTGAGTGCCCTCAGACACTGCAAAGAACACTTGCTTAATGAACGCTACACGTGGAGATTAAGAACTTGCAGCCGCTAAGACAGGTGGTAATGATGTCAAAGGCTATGTTTTCATTCTCATTTGACCCCCCTTCTTTCTCACCATTCTCAACTCATCTCATCTCTCTTAAAAGAATGTAGGGTGGTTTAAAAACATGGTCTTCTATAGTTCTGAAGGAGATTTTATACACACACACACACACACACACACACACACACACACACACATACACACACACACACTCCAGATTAATTCTTAGAAAATTAATATCTCATTTTGAGGCCAGGTCATTATGGGATTACTAAGATGGTAAATTTCTCTCAATAAAAGAAATTATTATTTTCCTGCTGTATTCATAGAGACTTCCCTCCCAGTCCTCCCCCAACCCCAATCTGAGCTTCTCTCAATTCTCCTTCAAAAGGATATGTGATACACTGGGAAGCGGATAGCATGGGATGACTGTTCAACATTCAATGCGTGTCTTCAGCACCAACAGAGGAACGATTAGAAATATAAGCACAGCCCCTTGTTTATTGCAATTTCACAGCTGTGGCAAATGCCACAGAACTCAGGGTTGGTGGCAGGAATTAGTGAAGACCTGATAGTAATGTTTTCTTTCCCCTCACTGTCTCCTCTCTTTTCAGGGTGGCTGCCAGTTAATGCTTCTAATAAGTTAATTTGTAAATAAGGAGTAAAGGAAGGCCAAGGAGAGGAGGCTATGGGGAGAGCTAGGGCAGGGAGGGGAGGGCCAGACTGGCAAAGGGGGAGGAAGAACCAGAGAGAAGGGGATGAGAACATGGGAGAGAAGGGAAAAAGGGACAGAGGACAGAGCAAGAAACAGTTTGGGAAGAAGTGGAGTAGACTTTTATTTATTTATTTTTAATTTATTTTACTTTTTATTTATTTTTGGCTGCATTGGGTCTTAGTTGCTGCACGCGGGCTTTCTCTAGCTGCAGTGAGCAGGGGCTACTCTTCGTTGCGGTGCGTGGGCTTCTCATTGCAGTGGCTTCTCTTGTTACGGAGCACGGGCTCTAGGCTCACAGGCTTCGGTAGTTGTGGCACACGGGCTTAGTTGCTCCACGGCATGTGGGATCTTCCCAGACTAGGACTTGAACCCGTGTCCCCTGCATTGGCAGGCGGATTCTTAACCACTGCGCCACCAGAGAAGTCCCCAGAGTAGACTTTTAAAAGAAAAAGGGGGAAGAAAAAGTTGCACACATGAGGAAGAGCAGCCGTTTCAATTTCCTCTCTCTAGCAACGATATAAGGATGATGGGGAGAAATATAGCGATAATCTCAAAACTAATGAAGGAGGCAAATCTGAGTCTAGACTCCCTTTTTTAGCACCTGGAAAATTTGAAAGAGTACGACTTGCATAAATTCTAAGGTAGTCATCTCCCTGCCTTGCCGCCAGTCCTGCTTCTGGTGATACATTATTGCCTCCATCTTTAAGTCTAGGAATAACTCAGAGGAGGACAGACTCCAACTCCCCAAGCCTAAATTCTAACCTCCACAAAGGGCTTGGCCACACTGGATTGGCCAGGACCTAGGAACGACTTAAGTAAGGGAGGTGCTGGGAGCCTAGGTGGCATGTTGGTGGAAACCTCACGTTATGGGGTTCTGACATCCTTTAGAATAGGGCCTCCTGCCTTCTGGGATCCCCCATGACCCGAGGTTGATGTCCCAGGCCTCTCCCCACCCAGGGGAGAGGGGGGCTTCTCGACTGCTACAGAAAAGCTGCACTGACTTGCCTCCCAATCTGCCATTCCATGGTGGGAGAAGGATAAAAGGGAAATGCAAAAATTGAGAGGAAAATGGACTAGAAAACTCAGGGATGAAAACAGGCTATGAAATTTGAACCCCAATTTCTAGGTATTTCCCCTACTAGTTCTGACTCAGCAATTATGAAGCAATTGACTTTAGAACAAACCATTTGTCTTTCAACAAATACACCAGGTTCAAGACCCAGAACAGGATAGTTGAAGGAAGCACATCTGTCTCTGTATTATTTCCCAATTTAAAAGACTTGTGATTTTTTTTTTCTTTTGTTTGCGGTACGCGGGCCTCTCACTGCTGTGGCCTCTCCCGCTGCAGAACACAGGCTCCGGACGCACAGGCTCAGTGGTCATGGCTCACGGGCCCAGCCGCTCCGCGGCATGTGGGATCTTCCCGGACCGGGGCACGAACCCGTGTCCCCTGCATCGGCAGGCGGACTCTCAACCACTGCGTCACCAGGGAAGCCCAAGACTTATGATTTGCAAAAGGTTCTGGATGAACAGCTTTGGGTAGAGCGTGGCTTTGCTTGTCACATGGAGTGCCAGGGTCCACGTTTGGGCTGCATGGCTTTATCCCTCCACCTTTCCGATGCCTTTCCTTTGAACTATTACCAGCCAGCCCCTTCTTCTGCTTTCTTCTCATGATCCAAATTCCCTCCACATTGGCAAGCCCCTGAGAAAGCCAGGAGAACACTGCGCCTGCAGCCACAGCCCCAGCTCTGTCACCATAGGGAAGGCAAACCCAGAACCCTCCATTAGCCGCCTCCCTCCCACGGAAGACTGTCAGTCAGTGTCAGTGGGCCAAGAGCCTTTTACCAGCTCCAAACAAGCCAGACTCATTCCCAAGAACCAAGGAAAATGCTCAACTCTCCATCAGTAGCTTGAAACTTTCAGTTCCACTTGAGACAGATTTGAGTTGACTTGTCAAAATCTGAGATACAGTATGCAGTTGAATTTGAAAGGAAAAAGAGGGGAGAAAAACCCCAAGTTGTCCTATATTTCTTCCATGTGTGTTGAGTTTTCAAAGTATTCCCTACTGTCTTTTTCTACCTGCTCCCAGTGAAAGTAATCGATAACCTGGATAACTTTGGAACACCAGTCACCAGGCTGAAATTGAGCAGGTGCCCGTGGAAACAGGCCATTGGCCATGAGGGAGAGGGGCAGTAGGGTACATGGGTTATAAGCACAAGGTCTGGAGCCAAACGTTTTGAGTTCAAATCTCACCTCCACTGTTTACTACTTCTGGGACCTTGGGAAGTATTTAATCTATGCCTCAGTTTCTTCAACTATAAAAAAGCAAGTGTTAAAAATGGTGTGAACTGAGTTGCTGTGAGGATTAAATAAGCTACCAACTGGCACACGGTAAGTACCCTACTTGTATTTATTACTCCTCCTCCTCCACCACTACTACTACTACTACGTGTTCTATGGGACATACAGGGGCCTCTCTAGTATGAAACTAGTCTTCTCGGTTGCCCAGGAGGAAGAGCCCTGGGTAGGTGACCCCATCTTCTAACTGTATTTCCTTTCTTTTTAAAAAAATTGTATTGAAGTATAGTTGACTTACAATGTTGTGTTAATTTCTGCTGTAGAGCAAAGTGATTCCGTTATACACATATATATTCTTTTTCATAATCTTTTCCATTATGGTTTATCACAGGATATTGAACATAGTTCCCCATGCTATACAGTAGGACCTTGTTGTTCATCCATCCTACAGATAACGGTTTGCATCTAATTGTCTTTCAGCTGTGATTACTCACTATAATGAAGAGAACAGATTAGAGAAAAGATGGGCAAAAAAGTAAGCTGGTCCTTCCCAGCCCTGTTGATCAAACCTCCCCTACCCCGACTACAGACTCTAGGTTGACGGCTACAGATTAAGGGATTCCTAAGGGGGAGCACAAAGAAGGAGCTCACAAAATAGTTTTACTGATTATGTGACTGAGTTTAAGGTTGTGTATGGTACCAGCTGTCCCCAAATGAAATATCTGAAACTAGAATCACACTTATTAGCACAGAATTGATTTACAAAACTCAAGGAGGGCACGGAATTCCTATGAACTGTAAATTAGTAAATTGCTTTTTAATCTACCATAAAAGAGCATTGAAAAGTCCTCTTAAAATCAAAGGGCTGCTAATTCAATCATAAACACATTTACCCAGTGGTGCTCAAGGCAAGGGGAAACCTTCAAGGCTGCGCAGTTACCTTTAAAACATATAATTTAAGAAATGATTTAAGTTTAATTACAATATCGAATGAAGATATGTGTTATTCTGAGGAGACATTGGCCTCCACATTAATATTTGCTTTTAAAAATATTTTTAAATGAAACGGCACTTTCCCCATATCGTGCTTCCTGATCATACCTACTTTTCTGAGAGCCAGGGAAGATAATGGTGAAGAAGATGGTTCCAGACACAGCTGTCCTCTTGGGGCAGAGTGTGTGCCCTCCAAGCTACAGTGTGCAGAGAGGACTAGAGAGGGAGAGATTGAGTTGGCCTGGAATAGGAATTGCAGGCTACACACTACATCAGAGACAGAAACTTTTACAGTTCAGCAATCTGTCCCCGTGTGATAGATGCGGAAACTGAGACCCAGAAAGATGAGGTGACTGGCTTGCCATTAGGGCCCAATGTCAGAACTAAAAGCCGGTTCTTCTCTTAGGTCAGTCTTCTTTCTACTTTACCATTAGTTCTCAGGTTCGAAAGTGCTTAAGAATTACCTGGAGATCCTGTTTGATATGGTGGTTCCTGCCTCTCCTTTTCTGAGTCCGCAGGACTAAGATGCGATACAAATCCAGGCAACATGGATGCAAGTGGATCCAGAGACCACACTTTTTTTAAAATTTAATTTAATTTATTTTTTATACAGCAGGTTCTTATTAGTTATCTATTTTATACATATTAGTGTATACGTGTCAATCCCAATCTCCCAATTCATCCCACCACCACCACCACCCCCCGCTTTCCCGCCTTGGTGTCCCTACATTTGTTCTCTTCATCTGTGTCTCTATTTCTTCCCTGCAAACAGGTTCGTCTGTACCATTTTTCTAGGTTCCACATATATGTGTTAATGCCCGATATTTGTTTTTCTCTTTCTGACTTACTTCACTCTGTATGAGTCTCTAGACAGAGACCACACTTTGAGAAACTCTGCTGTAAGTTGACTGTCTTACGGCAGATGCTTCTCAATTTATTAAGCCATTCAGCTAATCAATCCAGAAGTGAAAGCCCTTTGAAAAGTGGTACTGATGCACTTTCAGTATGCCCTGAAGACGCACTTCACTCCTCGGTACATTTTTCTATTCAAAATATGATCCACAGAGCAGCAGCAGCGGCATTACTACCTGGGATCTTGTTAGAAATACAGACTACCAGGCTCCACCCCAGACCTAATGAATCAAAACCTGCATCTTAACAAGACCCTTGGGTGATCTGAATGCCCAGCAAAGTTTGAGAAGCACTGATGAAAGGTCCACAAAGTCTTGTGGAATACAAAAACAATTGATCTTATTCTATCTTAATTTTATGGGTCAGGAGTGGGGCCGGACTCACCTGAGTGATTTGTTCTGTTCCATGGTGACTGGGACCTCAGCTGGGGTGGCCCAGGTGTCTGGGGATAGTGGACCAGCTCAACTAGATCCGTATGACGGGGGCCTTGGTTCATCTCCAGGTGGCATATGCTGTGGCTAGAGTGTCCCATATGGTGTCTTCATTCACATGACTGGCATTTGGGCTGAAATGGGTGGAAGCTGTGGGCTGGTCAGCATTACTCTGTTTCCACTGGGGGTGGTCTCAGGGGACTCAGGTGCCTGGCTTCACTCAGGGGGGCTGTTGGGGAGGGGAGAGGGTTCCAAGAGACAGGAAGTGGAGGCCGCCAGTCTCTTAAAGCCTGGGGTCAGGACTTCCCTGGTGGCGCAGTGGTTAAGAATCCACCTGCCGATGTAGGGGATGTGGGTTTAATCCCTGGTCCGGGAAGATCCCACATGCCGCGGAGGAGCTAAGCCCGTGCGCCACAACTACTGAGCCTGCGCTCTAGAGCCCGCGAGCCATAGCTACTGAGCCCGTGTGCCACAACTACTGAAGCCCACGTACCAAGAGGCCATGCTCCGCAACAAGAGAAGCCACCGCAAGGAGAAGCCCACGCAATGAAGAGCAGCGCCCGCTCGCCGCAACTAGAGAAAGCCCATGCACAGCAGGGAAGACCCAACACAGCCAAAGATAAATAAATAATAAAAATAAAAGTTAAAAAAAAACCCAAAGACTTTCATTATAAAAAAAAAAAAAGCCTGAGGTCAGAAACTGGCCCAGCCTCACACTGGTTGTGGAGTCACAGAGCCTGCCCAGATTCAAGGGGAGGGGATGTGGACCCCAGCTCTCTGTGGGAGAATTTGTGGCCATCTCTAACCTGCTTACTAACTGAACATAGGAAATGCTTAGAATTGTGAAGCACTTTTAGCCAATCTATGAGCAAAGAGCCAGGCTGTGAGGGCTAAACTGGAAGTAAAATCTGAGGTGAGAAAAAGAGAGACAGCTGGAAAAGACTTTACAGGAGAAGATGAGACTCAATGGACCTGGAAGTGTTAGTAGGGGCTAGACAAGCTGAAAGAAAGGAAAAGGCCTTCCAGAGTAATTTCTAGATCTTAGTAGCCTAAGGCTAGTTTTTTTGTCCCCGCTCCCACCCCCAGCCCCGCCCCTACCCCTGACTCTGGGCCTTAGGATAAGTGTGGTAGAATCCTACTACAGAACCGGTAGGTATCCTACCTTAGAGGATACCACGTTGTCCTCTTCCCATAGTTACCTCCATGTAAATCTGCAAAGTAGAAACAGCTTCTCAGATTAAGGTTTCCAAAGAAATCTGAAATGTCCCACAGGCTCACCACTCTCTTAAGCATTCAGAGAAAATCAACAGCTTTGTACTATGTCACAGAGACTGGTTTGCTCAAATCGGAGTCATTTCCTATCCAAAAAGGATAGATAATTCTAGGCCCTGATTTTCCTCTGCTCTAACTGGGAATATTATAGCCATCGTACAGGAAACAACCCTTAGAATGACCCTCGGATCCAGAGAAGGAGCCAGAAATATATGTACAAATAAGTAATTTTTTAAAGGCAGGAAACTGGGACTTCTCTGGTGGTCCAGTGGTTAAGACCCCAAGCTTCCAATGCAGGGGGCATGGGTTTGATCCCTGGTCGGGGAACTAAGATCCCCACATGCCGAGCAATGAGGCCAAAAAAAAATTTAAACTGAACATAAAATAGGTCCCCAATTATATAAAAAATAAATATAGATAAAACAGTGGAAGAAGAAATGACAAAATGTTAACTGATTATTTCTGAGTTGTAAAAATGAGCATGACTTTTTCCTCTTCTCCATCTTTCAGTAAGTTTTCCAAAATGAATAGTATTCTTTTCATAATCACAAAAGCCTATGTGGTCTAAAGATAAATTTTGATTTTCAAAGAAGATGCTAAGAACCCTGACACAACAATGAATTCTTCAAAAACACAGATTTCACAAACCCTGTGACAGATCCTTCCAGAGACCTACATACAAGTATCTGCCCTGATAAATGCCAGTTCTGTTCCTCAAGATTTACTTGTCAGGAAATCAAGACACACAGAATGAGTTATTTCAGAAGGAAATGTTCTGGGATTCTGGAAACAGATGATGCTTTCTTTCAGCCTGTTGTCATTCTTCTCCTTCATGGGATACTGTCGCCATCCCTCTGGATTTAACTCAGCTTGACAGTAGCCACATTTCTGTGTTGATCTTCATCTTCTCTTTTGGTGAAAGTCTGTAAATTGAGGCTCAGCTCACAGCTATTTCATACTAATCAGACGCTGGGACGCTTAGAACTAAGAATAGACCTGAGGTGCGGTAATGTGAAGCCGACCGCCTCCCTGGCAGACACGTTATGCTCCGGACCTCAACCTCATGAATGCTGACCAGGCCATCTGCTCTCTCATTTATAGGCCAGAGGGCCATGGCTCTCACTGCCTATCATAAACGAGTGGCCGCATAACCCTTCACTTGCTTTTCTTCTTTACTCCCAGTCTGCACTGCCGCTAAAATATTCTGCCTCTCAGCTGCCATTATCAGCGTCTAAATCACCCCTCGTCTAAGGCCCTAGTTTTCCGGGGGCAGAAACCACAGACTCAGCAGCTAGGATGTCATCAGCATACTCCAGACTACATCATCTCCTTCTGCCAACCTTAATACCACTATGGCAACCATCAACAGCAATACCCATGATTATTTCAGTAGAAATATTGAACAGATGTGACAGCCTTGTCAAATTCCTTTGCTGGTGTCCAACCACTCTGTTATACCTTTTGCAATTCTAAAATCTCTCTTCTGGCCATAACGGAGACAGCGTGCGCTGACCTCGCGAGCAGGAAACTATTCCTGTAGCATCAATTGGCATATTGAATACCGACTACCAACACCAACTTACACATCTGGTGCTTTACAGCCTGCTAATCATTTTCACACACATCCTCCTTTCGACTCTCAAGACAGCTGAGCCCACGATAGTATAACTGAAAAGAGCACGGACTTCTTGTCGGAAGTTTTAAGTTTCTGGGCTCCCTACTGCTTGTGAACCTTGAGCAAGTTCCTTTGCACTTGTTTCTTGTCAGTAAAATACTAAACCCAATTTGAAAACCAAATGAGATGGTACACTTAAAAATAACCAATTATGAAAACAGGTATTCAAACAAATACTTAAACACAAATATTCCAAATATTCGTAGTAGTAGTATTCACAAGAGCCAAGAGGTGGAAATAGTCCTAATGTCCATCTACAGATGACTGGTTAAACAAAAGGTGATATATGCATACGATGGAGTATTATTCAGCTGTAAAAAGGAATGAAGTACTGATAAGATACATCACGAAGGAACCTAGAAAACATTATGCGAAGTGAAAGAAGCCAGACATCAAAGGTCACACATTGCAATGATTCCTTTTATATGAAATACTCAGAACGGGTCAGTCCATAGAGACAGAAAACAGATTTGTGATTTTGAGGGGCTGAGGAGAGGTGGGAATAGGGAGTGACTGTTTAATGGGTATGGGTTTTCTTTTGGAGATATGAAAATGTTTTGGCACTGGTTAGAGGTGGGGGCTGCACGACGCTGTAATAAACGTCACTGAGTTGCTCAGTTTCAAATTGTTGATTTTATGTTATATAAATTTTACCTAAATAAGAGAAATAAATTATAAAGCACACAAAAGTCCTAGTTAGTAGATCCCAGAGACAGAACAGTCTCCGAAAGATTAAGTGACCTATGAAAGGACAAAAACTTAACAAACAAAAACAAGAAAATCAAAACAAAATAAAACAAAAAATCCACTCAGACTAGAATTTTCTGGTCTTTTTACGGGCCAGGTAGGTTTTCTTTGTGCCATTACTGCAATCCAGTTCTGTGTGTGAACATAGACACTTAAGTTTTTAAGATAGACACTTAAGTTTTTAAGATGTCACCATTTTCTCCTTTGAACTTTTATATCAACTCCGATGGCCTGTTGCCTAATCCAGTCCACATAGTGCCATATTCAGCATCCTCTTCTCCTTTTTCACTCACAAAGATACTCAGACAAAATGATAATCTAGTCTAAAGAATGAGGTCTTTGGAAAACCAGAAGAGCTTCCCTCTTTACCTTGTCTAAAGAAAGAGAAAGTTCCTGAATGCTCAGTCGTAAGTTGAGAAGATAGTGAGCTTTGTTAGAAATGCATTACCTTGGGCCCCATCCCAGTCCAGCTGGATCAGAATCTGAATTTTACCAAGATTCCCAGGTGATGTGTGTGTATATGAAAAGTTTAGACACATTGCTCTGGGGTTGTAGACTTGTAACAGAGCCCTACTTACATAAAGTCTGAGGATGTTGGAGATGTAAACAATAAGCTGTGTTGGGCCTACTGGGCCATTTGTTCTGGGTAGAAAATATGTTCATTTCAATCATCTTCATCAACATTTACTGAAAAGCTTGTGACCCGTGGAGAAAGCACATGGGCTATTCACTGAGTTACACCTAATTTCACAGATATGAGTAGCCTCCATGATTCTTCCGTACACTGGAAACAATAATTCCAGCTCTCTAGTTTTCTAGTAATACCCCCAGTTCACAGGAAATGTCTACAAAGGCATTATTAAGTTATCAAACGTCACAGTCCATGGGAAATTTAGAGGTCACCTGGCCAGTGGTTCCTAAATGCTATTCCATGGACCAGTTCTGAATTGAATACATCAGAATCACCTGGGAACATTTCAAAACGGCAGAGTCCTAGGATACAGAATCAGCTCATTACATCTGGGAAGAGACCCTGGAATGTGTGTTTTTATTTATTTATTTTTTATTTTTTTTTTAATTTTTGGCTGTGTTGGGTCTTCGTTGCTGCATGAAGGCTTTCTCTAGTTGCAATGAGCAGGGCTACTCTTCGTTGCAGTGGGCAGGCTTCTTTCTCACTGCGGTGGCTTCTCTTGTTGCAGAGCACAGGCTCTAAGTGCATGGGCTTCAGTAGTTGTGGCACGTGGGTTCAGCAGTTGTGGCACACGGGCTCTACAGCGCAAGCTCAGTAGTTGTGGCACACGGGCTTAGTTGCTCCGCGGCATGTGGGATCTTCCCGGACCAGGACTCGAACCCATGTCCCCTGTATTGGCACGCGTATTCTTAAACACTGCGCCACAGGGAAGTCCTGGAATGTGTGTTTTTAAAAAGCTCTCCAGGTGATTCCAATGCAGTCAGGTTTGAAAACCACCTTTCTAGCTCAGGCTGTGCATCCCCTCCACAGCTTCCCCACCAACTCGGCCTAAATACCTTCAGGGACAAATACATTTCATTTCTGATAGCTAATTGTTAGAAAATTCCTTCCAACACCTTGAGTCAATACCTGCCTCTCTATACTTTTCACCTGTAGGTTCTGTCCTTTTGAACCATACAAAATAATACAAGTGTGTTTCAGATGTAGAGTCTCTCTTCAATACCATGTGACAGCCCTTCAAATGTCTGGCTCCAGGCCCTGTGTCCATCTATGTCTTCTCCCTCATAACACTTATTACCTTGAAGTCTATTTCATCCAGTAATAATTTAGTTACACACTTTCTTTTTCTATTCTTTTACTTTTAATCTGTAATAATTTACATGTATAAGAATATATCATTGTCTCTCATAAGACACATAAAGCTAGATTTTTTTTTAAGTCTAATAATTTCTTTAGTTTAGTCAAACATTACACATTTATTGTAACTACTAATCTAATGGGAATTATTTCTATCATATTTTGTGCTTTCCTTTACCCTGTTTTTTTTTTCTCTTCTCTCTTTCTTCTTTCCTTTCCTAAATTCTACTGAATTGATTGAGTTTTCTTTATTACTTTCCTGCCATATTGCCCCCACTCCCACACTTCCCTGAATTTGGAAGTTGTACCAGCTTCAGTAGTAACTCTTTAGAGGTTTTTTTTTTTTTAATTAAATAACAGGAATATCTAACAAAATATAAACTTAATCAACTTTAGTTGTTATTCTTAAAATTTTGTTATGAATACTTAACATAATCTAAAGTTAATCAACATCTATTCTGCCTCCTTAACAAATCAAGGAACTTAGAACACTTCAACTCTGAATAATCACCTCCCGCCTTCCATATACTTATTTCCAATATTTTAGATTTATCATGCTTTCATACCCCAATAAATTACTGTTGTTTCATGTCACTTCTTTTGTAGACTCACTCATATATTTGCTCCCCATTCTGTTCTTTATCTCAAGTTCTTCCTTCTGGGTTCAATTTCACCTTTCACTGATGATCTATTAGGAGAAAATTCTTTGTGTTTGTTGGAACATGTTTTCCTTTTCCCCTCACTCTTGTGTGATAAGTTAGCTGTATACATAGCTCTTGATTGGCAGTTATTTCCTCTCAGCACTTTGAATATATTATTCATTGTCTTATGGCTTTTGTTGTTGTAAACAAGTCAGAGACAGTCTAAATGTAGTTCCTTTATGGATTATCTATCTTTTTTCCTCTGAATGCATTAAGTATTTTCTCTTTGACTTTGGTGTTTGGCAGTTTTATTACAATGTGTCTAGATGTGAATTTTTTATGCCTCCCACTTGGGATGCATTATACTTCTTGAATATGAAGATTTCTTTCTTTTATTAGTTCTGGAAAATTATTGCCATTATCTCTTCAAATATTGTCTCTTCCCCTGTTGCTTTGTAGTCTCTTTAGGAGAATCCTATTAGACATATTTTTGACTTTCTTATTCTAAACTCCATGTCTCTAAATCATTTTTTTTTTTTTTTTTTTTGGTGGTACGCGGGCCTCTCACTGTTGTGGCCTCTCCCGTTGCGGAGCACAGGCTCCGGATGCGCAGGCTCAGCGGCCATGGCTCACAGGCCCAGCCGCTCCGCAGCATGTGGGATCTTCCCGGACCGGGGCACGAACCTGTGTCCCCTGCATCGGCAGGCGGACTCTCAACCACTGCGCCACCAGGGAAGCCCCTAAATCTCTTTTTTATATTATACTTTTTTATCTCTTCATGCTGCATTCTAGATAATTTTTCCATTCACTAATGTCTTTTCAGCTATGTCTAATTTGCTGTATAGCTTGTCCATTGAGTATACAATTTCAAAAGATACATTTTTCATTATGAAAAGTTCTCTGTCTCTTTTTTCAGATTTTTCTTTTCTACTTTCTTGTCTTATTTTTATTCCTTCCTTTGTGTCTTCAATGTTTTTAACCAAACTTATTTTATAGTTTTTAACAGGTCTTTTTATTACCTGAACTCTTGAATGTCTAATCCTGCCATTGTCCTGTTTGTTGATTTTCATACGTATTTTGTAATTTTGTATTGCGAGGTCATCTTCTGTAGGCTTTATCTGAGAAGTTTTGCCTGGGTGAAGAGATGGTCCTTCCAAAGAGATTTTTGCTTTGGCTTTTGACAGTTGACTCAGAAATATCACCAATTCCAGACTACTTTTATGTTAATTTCTGACCTTAGGGGTACCTAGTAATGCAATCAATATAAATAAGCCCCAAACCTGCACAAGGAGCAGATCCATCTTTGGGGGAGACTTTTTTTCCATCTCAAGCCCAGGTTGAGATAGAAGAGTTTTCTTGTATTGATGGATAGATTTTTTTTTTTCTAGTGCATTATTTTTCTGAGGGTCCTAGATTTATGTAGAGATCTTGGTTCTAACTCCTGCCTCATATAAGACACTTTTCCTTCTGTCTCTGTGGTGTTAACTGTTAAGATGCACAGCAAGTGTTAAAATGCACGTCAGCTCATAAACTTACTCCTCTATTGTTTTCTTTTTGGCCCTGGGGTAGTTCCCATTTTTTCTTGTGATGTCATCTATTCATTCAAAATGATTTTTTAAATATATTCAAGCCCAAATTTCTAGGTGTTTGTGGCAGGAAGGCTTTCGATTCATCTACCCTGCAATATGGATGAAAATAAAAATACCCTAAGTGTTATCTGTATGCAACATTTTATTTTTATAATAACTGAATAATAATTCGTCTCAGTACATTTTCTCAACTATATTCAACCATGCTCCAGCATTAAAAGGTGTATTTCCAAAACTTTAGGCTATACTAATCTCAAAATATGTCCCATAAAAGCAATGCTTTGTTATATCTATAAAGTATCCAAATGCAAAGTGGGACTGTTAAATAAAGAGACTGAGTCTATAAGCTAAATAATTACATATTTTTGTACAGACACTATCTGCATATGTTCTCCAGTAAGTGAAAACAGAACTCCAAAAGTGAATTTTCCTCTTATTTGGTTACTTATTTTTTGGATGTAAATAACTTTATTGCTATACTAGGCATCTTAATTATCGAAAACAATAACAGCAACATAATCCTTTAATGAAAGTAATACAGAAGAAGAAATCAGAAACCTAAACACTAATCAAACAAGTACTCTAAGTTTTTTTTTTTTTTTTTTTTTCAGTACGCAGGCCTCTCACTGTTGTGGCCTCTCCCATTGCCAAGCACAGGCTCTGGACGTGCAGGCTCAGCGGCCATGGCTCACAGGTCCAGCCGCTCTGCGGCATGTGGGATCTTCCCGGCCTGGGGCACGAACCCGTGTCCCCTGCATCGGCAGGCGGACTCTCAACCACTGTGCCACCAGGGAAGCCCAAATACTCTAAGTTTTGATATAGGGCAGAGAGTTAGCCAATATGGTTATTTCCTTCAGCTCCATCATTAGATTACTGTGTAACCCAAAACAAGCTTTCACTTTCTTTCATGGCTCTGTCTCGCCATCTCTAACTTGTAACTTTACCACTGAATGACAGCGTAATCTAGGGAGAGCCTCCAAGGGCACAGGGCTCCTTTTCCTCTTCAACAGCAGGACTAACTAGTTCCACCTGGTCTTTAAGGTATCTCCATGTCTAAACCCCATGGTTCTAAATCCTGGGTAACGGACATCTGTACAGTACACAAGTCTTCTTTTTTTTTTTTTTGGAATGTCTGTGTAAGCTGAGCGGGGATATTTTGTGTGGAACCACTTTATTTATCTACAAGTATATTAATAACTACAAATATGACCACATGTAAAGATGTGATGGCAAAGAACAACACAAGAGCACAAAACAATGAATCAGAAAAGCTGGGCCTTAACAAGCTTTCTAAAAAGTTCAGATGTAGCCTTCTATAAAAACACCAAAATGTGTTCTATCTCTACTCAATAAATATCATCTTCAAACCTCCCATGCTGTGAGAATGTACGTCTTGTTCTGTGGCTGCTACATTCCATATTAAACCCAAGGTCTTCTTGCCTTCAAAGCACTTTAACCTGCACTCAGTCTACATTTATCACTTTTCTTAAAGGTATTGGTGACAAGACCTCAAAAGGATGTGAACTAAACGTTCATAAGTCCATACTGACATGAATAAATGATTAAGTAAATAAATAAGTAAATGGGAGAGACAAACTTCCTTACAGAAGAATTCCAAATAATTTATAGATACTCCTCCCTCTAGGAGCATGGGTTGGACTTAGTGACTTGTTTCCAAAAAGGAAAGTATGGGAAGGGTGGGGGAGAGACTTCACAGTGGAGGAACCTGACAAACACAGCCTCAGCCAGGTGATCATGATAAAATTCATGGTGATAGCACATACCCCCTGATGTGATGTGATGGAAAGAGCATTTCTCCTCTATGGCATTCTCCCCCCAAACTCCAGTTTAATCATGAGAAAGCCATCAGATAAACACATATTGGGGGACATTCTACAAAATACCTAACCAGTATTCCTCGAAGCTCTTAAGGTAGTGAGAAACAATGAAAGACTGAGAAACTATTACAACCAGAGAAGACTAAGGACACATGGTGACTGAACACAATGTGGAACCCTGGAAGGGATGCTGAAATGAAAAATGACATTAGTGGAAAATCTAGGGAAATCCAAATAAAGTCTGGAGTTTATAAATAACATGTACTAATGTTTTGGCAAATATACCATGAGTCTGTAAGATGTTACTATCAGGGGAAACTGGATGGTGGGAACTCTCTGCACTATCTTTGCAGCTTTTTTTTTAAACTAAATTTATCCAAAATAGAAAAGTTTATTTAAAAAAAAAAACCAATATGACTCCAAAGAATTGAAAACTCAAACAAATACTCATACATAAATGGTCATAACAGCAGTATTCATAATACCCCAAAGGTAGAAACAACCCAAGTGTCTATCAATGTATAAACAAATTCTGGCATAGAATACAATGGAATATTATTTAGTCATAAAAAAGAATGAAATACTGACATTGTGGATAAACCTAGAAAACATGCTAAATAAAAGAAGCTAGATACAAAACGTCACATACCGCAATGATTCTCTTTATATGAAATATCTCAAATACGTCAATCCATAGAGACAGAAAGCAGATAGGTGGTTGCCAGGGGCTGTGAAGATGGGAAAAGGAGAATAACTGCTTGATGGATATTGGTTCCCTTTTGGGGAAATGGAAGTGCCTTGGAACTACATAGAGGTGGTGATTATACAACATTGTGAATGTACTAAACACCACTGAATTGCTCACTTTAAAACAGTTAATTTTATGTTATGAGTTTCACCTCAATAAAAAAAAGAAAGGGAATATAACCTAAATGTTGGGTTCATGAGTTTCAGCCAAGAGACAGATAGGAGAAAACAGATCTAGAGTAACAGACGGACCAACCATCCTCCTGATGAATCCTTAGCAGGAAACTACGGAAAATGAGCAGAAGCTACGAGTCTGCAGACAGGAAATGAAGAAGCTGTAACCTAGAAAAAGAGACATCAAAGAACTTAAGACTATTTTTCTAGGGAATGTTATATGGGTTATAATACCAAAAGAAAACTCTTATTTAAGTCAGGAACAATTCTTTATTTTTTATGCTCTTCAACTTTTCTCATGACATTTTCCCAATGATCAAGAACAGGATTCTCTATATCTAGAAGATAAATTCCACAAAGGAGACCATATCTATCTTTTTTGCACTGAATCCTTAGAGCCCGGCATGATGCATGGTATGCCCTGGTAAACCCTCAAATAAAATTGATTAAATTTACAAATTTTTTAAAAATATGGGATATACTAACGGTAAAAATTAGTGGTAAAAGATTCTATTTTGTTTTAGTTATTTTTTTAACAAGTGTTGCCCCTACAATAATTAATGCACTAGTTATTTTATATTATTGTTCATTAGTATGCATACAACATCTCAGTGAACTCTTCTGATGCAATCACGAGCTTTCGATGAGAGTTTAAAAGACTATTATAAACCAAACTGTATGCTTTGTTTAACTTAAGAATGGGCAAAATAATTTGTTTTTAAACTTGTTCATTAATACAGTTGAAATTTCCCACTTCTTGTCAGTATTCCTAGGTCTCTGCCCATATTTGCTGATCCAGTAACTAGAATTTTTAAACATAAGCTCTTTGAGCTAAAAATGAGGATAGAGGGGCTTCCCTGGTGGTGCAGTGGTTGAGAGTCCGCCTGCCGATGCAGGGGACACGGGTTCGTGCCCCGGTCCGGGAAGATCCCACATGCCGCGGAGCGGCTAGGCCCGTGAGCCATGGCCGCTGAGCCTGCGCGTCTGGAGCCTGTGCTCCGCAACGGGAGAGGCCACAACAGTGAGAGGCCCACGTACCACAAAAAAAAAAGAAAAAGAAATGAGGATAGAGAACTATCCGATGTTAAGGATGCCATTTTTGTATTATAATTCTACTTGTAATCATTTATGTGACAGTGACTATGAACAGCCCAGTCATTCCCTTCAGTGATTTATAGAGTAACACTGCATCTAGAGGAGACAGGTTAAGCTAACCTGCAGAGTTTAAAAGTTAAACATATAAAGGCTGAAACTTTCCTTTATGTAAGAGAATTTTATAGAATAATGATGTAATTGAAAAGCAGGTTCTGCAGACAGACTGCCAGAGTTTGCACCTCTGCTCCGTCCACCACTGTGTGACCTCTGATGAAAAACTGATTCCTCTAGGTTTATGTCCTCAGCTGTCAAGAAGGGTGACAACAGTACTGACCCCACAGTCTGCTTGTGAGGACTACTTAAGCAAATTTACCTAAAGATTGTAGAACAGGACTGCCAACTTACATCTGCCATTATTATTACTATCACCAACATGTAATATTGTGATAATAAAATGAAAAAGAGGTCTTTTAAAACTATTTCCTCAAAGAACAAAGATTTTCCTCAGAAACCAATAAGTTATTTAACACCAAGTGTTATTTTTGTACAAAGGATTTCCTGACGGGCTTATGCATATTTTCTATAAACAATCACGCTGAGGATTTTAACAAGAAAGAGATATCAACACAGAAAGGAAAAACTATGATGGTAGACGGGAGATATGCTTCATTTTTAAGCTTGGTTAGCAGCGAAGTATTTCAGCTTCAGTAATTACTGACCCCAAAGGACATCAATTTTAAAACATCGCTCAAATATTATTCCATTTAGAGTTTTCAAAATACAAAGTTGGGGCCAGGGAACAAGCTGGTTTCTTTCTGAGATACATGAAAAATTAATTCCTAAATTACATGATCTCCTTTAAGATTAATTTTAAAACATTCTCAGGAACATATGAGTCTATAGAAATATTATAATTGTTCACAGATAAATACTATACAAATCACTAAGCCAGTAACATAAGAATCTATAAAAATAATTGTTGTATTATGCAAGTGCCTTAGGAATAATAACCTGAAGAAGCTTCTGTCACCTGGAGGAATGGAATTTGCTAAGTGAGATCTAGAACTGGAAGCCTGTCAGCAAGATTCCTTTCCCCAGTTCCACCATTTGCCATGCAGTCCAAGACAAAGCTCTCATTTTTGTTACGGCTCTGTATATCTGTCTCTAACATTTAAATAATATCTGCCACTTATCTCATTAACAGAGGTGCTGTGAGGATTCAAGAGATAACGTTAGTTAAGAATTCTGACACGCCCATAAACACAAAACATTATCCCTGATAAATATAATGGTTGCCGTGGCAGGCTCTGTTGAAGATGTTGGTGCTTGGCAATGGTGAGGGCGAGGATAAGCCATGTGAGAAGCTCCAAGATGACCTTGGTCCAGAGCTGGGAGTGGCTAGAGTGAGGTGGGCAGAGCCAGGTGGTGGCCCTATACAGGGTGCCTAAGGTCCTCTGTTAATAACAAAGCTTTAAGGTCACCTCTGTCTTCAGGTGCTGGGGTAGTTGGAGGTCAGTACAAGGAAGATTTTTTCTGCACTGGACAGCCCAACCCAGTCCACCTGGGAGGGAAGAATGTCCTTCTCCCTCTCAACCTTTTCCAGGAGAAACGGAAGACCGTCAACAATGGCCTTTGTTCACTGTTTCAGAAGAGCAAAACTGAAACCGCACTAAGCACTTCAAATCCTTCTTAAATATTAAAAATAATAAAGACAGCTGTGGAGACTGTGTTTTTAATCACCCACATGCAAGCATTTAAAAACAATGACTTTTTCTTTTTCTTAATCTAAATGTGCTTCTCCAGCGTTGTGCAGGGAAAAAAAGAAAACTTTTCATTTTCTGTCTTTGCGTTTTGGTTCCACAGGGACAAAATGTGAAATAAACTTCCTTAATTTTCACTTCAGTGTTTGCAGTTTAGGATTCCATTAATATATCCTTTCCCTGGGTTGTGCAGGGTCCTCGTTTGCAGTCAGTTCATTCTGCACTGATGTATATTTCATTGCCCAAGGCTTAATGTTGATTTATTGTCCGTCCATAAATTAGAAAAATATGCTCTGGAATTCCATCCTGCTGAAAAGCTGTGCCTGATGTCAGGGGACTGGGTGATATTTAAGATGTCAGAAATACATATTGGATTAGTGTGCTTTGTTTCCCCACAACAGCAGGTGTTTAATCATAGCTGATGGCTGAAGTTAAATGCATTAGGACAGCAGCAGCCAGGAAGACGGAGTTTTTCTAAACCACACAAACTCCAGGATAAATAACTCAAAACTAATTGTGTGTCCACATCGTAGATACATTTTTATTTACTTAATACATTAAACAATGAAAATAGCCTCTGGCACTTAACTTCATGTTTAAGAGCCTGTACCAATATTTTATGTTAGTGAAGTGTTGGCTGTTTAAACAGAATTACTGTTTCCCTTACTCGCCCTCTGGCGGCTTTATATAAAATATTTTGTAAAGCAGGAATGAATAAAGGCTGAAATGAGTAATTCAAAGATAAGGAATTTTTAGGGTTTGCTTTTTTCCTGAATATAATTTGAATGCTTCTATCTGTCTCAATGTTCACTTTGCCATAATCCAAATGATGCTCCCGCATATCTACTGACCAGGCATTTTCCCTTCCTCTCTTTGTAAAGTACAGGTTCTCGTTGCCATTATGTTTATATTAATTAGAGGTCTATGTGAATAGAAAAATGATCAGGCTTGCTCTGGAGCAATTTAGCTGGAGGCCGGAGAGAAGACGCTTAGGAGAGCAAATATTTTCAAGGTGCAACCGGTGACCTGTAACAAGCTGGGGAGATTCATGGCGAGAATCGTATATTTTGACACAACAGTGATTTGATTAAAAGAGAAAGTAATGGGTTTAAACAGTCACTATGAGGATGTAGCCAGACTTTTGTAGTTTTTTGCAATTTACTTTACAGACCAGCGATGGAGCAGGAGAGAAGACCTTTGCCACTGAAAAAAAAAAGGCCACTTGGATTTGGAAACAAATATAAACAACAACTGAGTGGTTGAAACTAGTTTTTTTTCCCCCTGTCCTTTTTGTTTTGTTTTGTTTTTAACACACATCCATGGAGAGGGAAGGATAATACTAAGGCAAAGGAAATATTGAGGTCACTTTGAGAATGGAATTAGATTTTATTTTTCTTGGCTATCTTTAAAAGAATTATTTTTTGGAGTCAGACTCCACTGAATCAGCTTGAAAGGAAAAGGGAAAAAATGTAATTCTCTGCATTTTGAGAAAAAGAAAAATTTATACTAGGAAACTGAATTAATTTATTTCACTTAGATAAGCAGTATGATCCCCAAGAATAGCTAACATACATAGGATCAGTGTAGCATCAAATTTAATTCTAATACAGTGGTTGAGAATAGTGTAGTGTGGTTTGAATTAAATAGGTTGAAAAGGGTATTAATAAAACATTAAGTAAAAAAGTGCAACTTACAAAACAACCTATATCGTATGATCCTATTAATGTGAGAACACAAGAAAAAAAAAAACAAAACAAATTGAAAGACATCCCATGTATGTGCATAAGTCCAAGGATAACCATATCTCCCTTAGAAAAGGGTCTGAAAGCAAACAGAACACTGGCTATCCCTGAGAAGGGGATTTTAACTTTTTACTTTATATACTTTTGCATTGTTTGATTTTTATTTATAATGATAACATTTTGAGGTGTAACTTGTATAAATTAATTTCTAAAGAGTTCCAGTAAAGGTCGGTTTTTAAGGGAAAAAAGAGGCTTATTCCCTATTTTGATGCATATATCCTGCCTTAAGATCAGTTGTAATTATTCTCATCGTAACTATGTGTTGAGCGAAATAGTCACTGAATGTTATTATAAGATAAATCCTTTGAAGAAAAAGTTTAAAAAATTGCAGTCCCAATTAGGTGTTCACGTGGCGCAAACCTCATTAGTTCCTTAGTTTTCTCATTGGAAGCTCACTTGTTTTTCCTTTACCCCTCCATCCCCCTCAGCCTCAATGACCATGACCAGGTGGCTGCCTCAGTCACTAAGCATTTATTATACAAGGCAATTCACATCCAAAAAAAAGATACTAAAAACATCAAGGTCCTATCACTGCTCTTTGTCTCAGAATTTCTAATAATAACATTCTCCCTGGTAAAATTTCTTGTTTTCCACAAGTCTGATTTTTAAAGTGATATTTTGGTACTTTTGTTTTAAAAAAAGAATTTTCTAAAATGCATTCCTCATTTACTATAATCATTTCCATACATTTTAATATCTTTTCCTGTTTTGCAACTGCTGTCCCAAAGTTCTTCAACTATTTTAACCAAGGAGTGCCAGACGCTTAGGAAAAAAATTGATATGGGGACTTAAGGCCCTTGCTCTAAACTGTGTGCAGTCCTTTCTAATATTTTTAGCCCGAGTATTGTTAAGTCGGGCTCCCCAGGAGCTATTGCCTCTGAGATGAAGAGGAAGATTTCTTGCAGGAGGCTTACTGGAGGGTGCTCTTGGAGTCACATCTGAAGAGGAGAGAAGGCAACAGGAACGGGTAGAAGTTGAGCTGCTATGCTTCCACCACAAAGGCCTCAGCTGACCCCACAGGGGTTCTGGAGCTGGGTGGTCCTGCAGAGGTGCTCCCCCTTGTACCTCACACTGACCAGTCCTTGGATGCAGGCTGACCCTGGAAGGGAGTGTAACTTTGGGCAAAGCAGATGACATCCCTTTAGCAGATGACAACTCCTGGAAAGGAATGTGACTGAGAGCCTTCAGCAACCAACACTCCCAGCAGCTTCAGTCTTAAAGGGGGGCTCTGGGTAGTGCACCCCAAGTCCACCACATTCAGTTTGCAGGTTTTATTATCTTCATTTCCATCTACAAAGAACAATGTTCTTTAAACAGTGGCTAGAGCACCTCTCTAAAACAAAGGGGAAAAAGGAGAAACATTCCTTTTCGACAAACATGAGAGGACCATCAATCCAAGGCATTTTGGGTAAATGATGCTAAAAGTAGAAGCATGAAAAATATTCCATTGCTGTCATATAAGCAGTAAAGCAAGGAAAGAGAATGACTTAATGAGGGGCTTAGACTTAACATCTGAGATTTCGTTTCCAAATTTTCTTGATTCTCTCATACTGCAGGACTAGTTCTCTGGCTTATTTCTTGCATTTGTATCACAGAAGTAATTAACTACACATCCTATGAAGGGGTCTGGAGATGATTAACCAGAACATTCTATTATACATGGAATAGTATGGATCATACATGCATTACATCTAGTAGCTGCTATTTTGGTCTGTAAGACAAAAGTGGAGGACATCAGGTACCCATGATTGTTTTCCCAGTTTTCTGTTCCAAAGAAACCTGCTTCCAAGAGGAGATGGTGCAAACGAAGTGGATTTGCAGAGCAAATGGGGAAAGTGGGCTTCATCAAATGCCCAGGGACCAAGGAGGACACGGTCTGGACCAGGAAAAGTGCTATCCTTGTCCCTGTCAGCATATGGCAACATGAACCCTGACTCTGCCTTGGCAGCCTGGAAATGGATTGGGCATATTTGGAAGCAAATGACATTAATTAAGATTTGCCTAGGTATGTGGGAAAGAGAAAACATAAATGTTTTAAAAAGATTGTTCACAGAGATGTTTATTCAACCTCTGGTAGCCTAAGTAGAAAACACTTATGTCTGAAAAAGAAAAAGCTTGACATATTATGTTTGCCTAATATATTACCAAAAAAAAAAAAGAGAAAAAAAAAAAAAGATTCCACAAGCATTGCCCAAACAGTAGTCCTCCTCAGACAGAATCATTTAAGGAAAATTCAAATCCTCCTTGTTCTAACACAGAAAAATGAAGGTACCTGAAAGAAATATCTGTTCCTAAACATCTCCACAACATAACACCCCAGTCCATGTGTTTGTATCTATGTATATGGTTTGGCAAGGGCAACAGATTCACATACACTGAATGCCAAAAATAGTGGTGGTAAATGCCTTGGATCCTAGCAAGATCTAGGATTAGGTCCTGGGATCGCTCATTCTTGGACTTGAGGTTTGGTCCGCCTCACTGGTTCCTTTAAAGTTTAACTCTTGAAGATAGCTTGTGTGATAAGAGTAAATGTGGAAGTAAGCAAGGACAGATGGGGGACAAAGAGGGGAATAAGCCAAAAAGCTATTGCAACGAGCTGTCCCTAATAATAGTTGTAAGAGCTAATATAGGTTGAGTGCTTTCTGAAATTTCCTTCTCAGAGGGTTACATACATTACCTTAAAAAACATAGCAATAACCCTAAGGAGTTGGTACTGTCATCATCTCCATTTGTGCAGATGAGGAAACTGAGCCTTGGAGAGGCTATGCAGCCATGTGGCACCGATGGGAGGTGGTACAAATGAAGCCACAGCTCAAGAAGCTGACTTCTGTGTAAGAGCTGCACGTCCCGTATATCTACGGACACAGGGCTGCAAGAGACCTGTGAGATCCAGAGACCACCTTGCTCAAGCCTCTCCCACGGCAGGCAAGGAAACTGAGGCCAGATCAAGAGACAGGATAGCAATCTATTGCTTCTGTGGTCATGCATGTTATCTCCCAGAAAGATACGTAATTACATGATAAATGATATTGTGGTCGGCAGTGTTTCTATTTGCCCAGGTAATAAATCATCCTGGGTTTTGTGACCGGACCCACAGTCTCTTCTTTCATGTGGTTTGCAGAACTAAGCATACTGACCTAGCCTGCTAGAAGAAAACACTGTGGATCTTCAGATTCCCTTGAAAAGGGTTTCTGAGGATCCGCTGAACCACAGCCCAATTTGTCCTGGAGTTCTGATGTCATCATATGACAGGACAATGAGAGCAGCCGCTACCATCTAGAACTGAGGAGACCTGGTAAGGCCATGAAGTCTGCAGTTGATTTTCAGGAAGATCCTTGGTATTTCCAGGGACCTCAGCAACAATGTGGCCTACGTTAGTATTGAATTCATGGGATTAGAGCTATCCAAGGGCAGGGACTCAGTTTACAGATGAGGCTACCCTCAAAAAGACCCTAGCCCATCATTTTTATTTCAGGAGCAGGGAACAGTTCAAAACTTACCATTTATTCAACCGTGGAACTGGGTTGCCCCTCTATGTTACATAACGTTACCAAGATGTACCTTAAGCCAATGATTTCTGGTCTTGACAAGGGTCATTCTTTGGTCAGAAAACATAAATGGCTTGACTATTTCTATTCAAAGGCTGAAAAGCATCTACATATGCTGAACAAGATCAGGTTTTCTTTTTTTTTCTCTCTTATAAGGAATTCTTAGCTGCTTCAAAGAATCACCATGTATTTATTCATCACACACTGACGCAGCCAAAAGCTGGAGGAATTTACTTCAGTAACTGAATTATAGTCGCCCAGTAGTTTGACGACAGATTCTGTGCTACCACTTATGGATTTTGAGTCTGACATTTTACATCCTGAAAATACGCCAAACCTGTCTCTTAAGCTTTGTTATTTTAGGATCACTCCCTGCTGCTATGTTTTCAAGTCTCCGCCCTTCACTTGTTCAGGAACACCTTGTGCTTTATTCAGGAAGAAGTCGTTGGGAGTAGCCACGCGAGCCTTCCTGCTTTGGAAAAGCCCCGGGTCTCTCTGCTCACCTTCTCTTGTCTTCCTAAACAAGAGACAGAGCTTGGGGTCTGGTGATGTCATTTTATATTGCTCAAATTTATTTAGCTTTAAATGGACACAGAGTATTATATAGTGAAACAACCTTAGGCTGTGTTTTGGATAAGACACTTAACTTCTCTGTGCATTTCTCATCTCCAAAACGAACGTAATGATTCCTACCTCATGGTTAAGAAGTTTAATGATATAAGTGTACACTGCCTGGCATATACAAAATGCCCAGCGACTGATAGCCATCATTATTATTTCTAAAAGATAAGGATTATTCTCAGTGAAGATGTTCTATACAATACTTAGCATAAGAGGATAGAAGAGCAGGTATCAATTGTAAATCAAACTTAGTTGAGGCTTCCTCAGGCTGTGGACAAAGGACTGGAGCCACCCTACCTGGGTCCCCAGAAAAGATCTAATTAATCCAGAGGTAGCAACATCACGGGGACAGGAACAGAAGTAAAGAACTTTAGATGAGGAGGTGACTTCCCCAGCTGCCCCAGCACACTTTGCCCTGTGCCCTCCAAAGCCAGAGATGAAGCAAGATGGCCTCTCTATCACCTCCTCCATCCGCCTCGCCAGGCTCTCTAGCAGAACCCAAGCCACAAACCTCAGACTGAGGTCTCCCAAGCCAAAGTGCTCCAAATCACAATTTCAGGACGTTCTAAATCAGCTGTTCAAGGACCTGTCACCCACTTATGCTTCTGACTTATGCAAATGTATAAGGATTGTTTTTAAAGTGAGCCACTGAATTAATACGATAGTCCTACCTCACTGCTAGAGTGATAATTTTTTTTTAGGCTTACAAAAGTTTTAGCTTGTCAGCCCACTTGGGCAAAGCTGTGTTGGAAACCTTTTGTTGCCTATTTTAATTCACTTTGCCTAAGAATAAATACAGGTTAAAACCCAGTCCTAACAGGGAATAAGAAAAGAGCTGTAGAAAACTGAGCATGCAATATGTAAAGATCAGGACAAAAACTAGAAGATACAGAAAGGGACATGGAAAAATGAAAACCATTGTATTAGAGTGGCAGGGTTGTGGGGAATTTCTTTCTTTTAAAAATTACTTCAATTTGGTATAATTTTTTTTTTTTTTTTTTTTTTTTTTTTTTTTTGCGGTACTCGGGCCTCTAGCTGTAGTGGCCTCTCCCGTTGCGGAGCACAGGGTCCGGACGCGCAGGCTCAGCGGCCATGGCTCGCGGGCCCAGCCGCTCCACGGCATGTGGGATCTTCCCGGACCGGGGCACGAACCCGTGTCCCCTGCATCGGCAGGCGGACTCTCAACCACTGCGCCACCAGGGAAGCCCTGGTATAATATTTTTAGAGTTTACAAAATCCCAGCATTGAGAGTGGGGAACACCAATCTTCTAGAAGATTCTTAACATTTATGTCAAACCCTTCTTACAAAAAAAGAAAACAAATGAAGACACAAAACATTTTAAAGTCCATTTTCTTCTTCTTTCAGGCTTCATACATAGTGATGTATGCTCTCATATAATGGGGCTATTAATTCCCACACTGGAAAAGGCTAAATATTTAAATGGTGTTATTACTGATAATGAAGCACTGGCAAAGGAAGCCTCTCTCCCAGTTTTTCTTTTCATAATAATTAATTCTAATATTTTGACATGCAGATAACACAAAACTAGAAGGGAAAGCTTATAGATTCAAAGAGAAAATTCGTAACCAAAAACATCTAGACAGACTGGAAAAAAGGATCCATTCCAACAAGAAGGCATTTCACAGGTGTTAATGTAACACTCTACACTTAGACACAAAAAATTAACTGCCAAAGTATAGAGGTAGAACATCCTACCAAGAGCAAGGAAACTAGTTTAGGGCTTTTATTGCTCACAAGTTCAGTAGGAGCAAACAGCGTGCTACAGCTGCCCTAAAAGCTAAGGTAATTTTAGGTCCACGCTCAGAGCAAGGAAGGCAACTATTCTGCAGAGTATGCAAATGAACCCAAAACTCGAATCTGGTCATCAGAAGCTTGGATGAACTGCAGTCAAGGGATTCTCCCAGAGAGTCCAGGCAAAGTTCTCTCCAAGTCTATGATTCTAACTTCTCAATCCCCACTGTAGATCAAGGGTTCATAATCCAGAATTCATGGATTACAGGCAATACATGGAATACAGGGCTCATGAATGGGTTTCAAGAGACCTGCAAACCATCTAATGTCATACACAAAACGCCTGATTTCCATGAAATAATTCAAGGAATTTTAAAACTAATGCTCTAGACCAGCGTGTGTCACAGCGGGTAACGCCACCCCTCCAGAAGGCAATGCATTGCCCCCCAAAGAATTGTCCGAGTTCCCACAGACAATATTCAAATGTTCCATTAGACACTAATTTTTCACCTACAGGTAGAAAAACCTTTAATCAATATCTTTAACCCCAGTTTACATGTAAACACAAAGTATTTTTATGGAGTTTTAACATATACTGAATTTTCCAGAAATACAACTACTATGTACAGTTTTATCACAACTATACCAAGAGTCACTCACCACTCTGGAAAATTATGTCACTGACCGTGGCACAGCTGGTGGGTTTGAAGTCTCCCACACAACACCTTCAACAGTCCCCATGCACAGCCATCACCCTGGGATGATCCTACATATATGAGTAAATACACTTATTTGGGCCTATTTCAAGAAGTCAGCTATACCCAGCAATCCCACTCCTGGGCATATACCCTGAGAAAACCGTAATTCAAAAAGAGTCATGTACCACAATGTTCACTGCAGCTCTATTTACAATAGCCAGGACGTGGAAGCAACCTAAGTGTCCATCAACAGATGACTGGATAAAGAAGATGTGGCACATATACACAATGGAATATTACTCAGCTATAAAAAGAAATGTAATTGAGTTATTTGTAGCGTGGTGGATGGACCTAGAGTCTGTCATACAGAGTGAAGTAAGTCAGAAAGAGAAAAACAAATACCGTATGCTAACACACATATATGGAATCTAAAAAAAAAAAAAAATACTTCTGACAAACCTAGGGCCAGGGCAGGAATAATGACGAAGACGTAGAGAATGGACTTGAGGACACGGGGAGGGGGAAGGGTAAGCTGGGACAAAGTGAGAGAGTGGCATGGACATATACACACTACCAAACATAAAATAGATAGCTAGTGGGAATCAGCCGCATAGCACAGGGAGATCAGCTCGGTGCTTTGTGACCAGCCAGAGGGGTGGGATAGGGAGGGTGGGAGGGAGACACAAGAGGGCGGGGATATGGGGATATATGTGTATGTATAGCTGATTCACTTTTTTATACAGCAGAAACTAACACAACATTGTAAAGCAATTATACTCCAATAAAGATGTTAAAAAAAAGTCATTTATAAAGAAAAAGGGTCAACAACAACCAACTGAACATTTTCTCTTAAATTAAAATGTAAATGTTATAAAATGATGTAAGCATTTGACGACTTTATTCACAGCTCTCACGATGGAGAAATGCATATTTTATTATATTTTATCTGTTATGTTTTCCTTTACAGTCATGCCATCGTGTATTTCCTCCTTCCCTCCCTCCCTCCCCTTCTTCCTGTCTGTTCTTTTGCTTGGTTTTTTTCTTTCTTTTTTAACGATGTGTTTCAGTAGGTGATATTATCCAACACTTTCACTGCAGGATGGTTAAAGAGGTATTACAACATGTTTATTATAAAAGGAGGGTTGTTGGCACCGAACACAGTTGAGAATCGCTGCTCCACACGTGTCCTCCACTATAACGTTTCCAAAATCTCCTAGAAAGTGTTTAACGTCACTTCGCTCTTAGAAAAAGGTCTGGCACTGCTTTGTGTGCAGTGGTCTGAGTTCCCCCAGAACAAGATGTCAAAACACAAAAACCCGGCCTACCCCGGGGGACCAGGGTCCCTACACCTTAACTCTCCCCGCCTCCCACCCCCAGGTAGCTCCTAGGAGGCCCAGACCACTCCCCACACGCAGCGAATCCGCTGAGATGCCAAGATGCGCGGCTGGAAAGCTTTGCCACCGTCGGGTCATATGTCAATCCTTGGCTCCAAACCCAGCCCCGGGCGCCCTCCCCAGCCGTGCCCCATGATGAGCGCCGCTGTGGCCCCTGACTTTTTCTTATTAATGTTTTTTAAAAGAAAAAAAAATGTAAATCATTACTCAGCTCAGCTCAGTCACCAGGCAAACTGTGTTTAATAAATTAGCTTAATCTATTCCGCAAGTGGTTTGTGAGTGCAGTGTTTCCTCCAGTTAAGGAAAACATTTATATTCTCTCTTGGCCCTACGTTCCTAGGCTCCCAGAGTCACTCCCTGGGGGCGGGCGCAGGGGGCGATCCCGAGTGAGTGGCTTTCCTCGGGAGACACCGCCTCGAGCCCCAGGGCGGGCGGCCGGAAGGGCAGTTGGTGGCCGCGCGGCTTTGTCCCCATCAGGCTCCCCCCACCCCCCGGCAGTAGCCCGAGGCGCTGGTACCCACCTCGCTTCCTCGAGACCCGGCTCCCCACCTCCGCCCCCTCCCCCACCCCCGAGCACATCCCACTCCTCCAAAGGGGCCTCTTTAACTGCTCCCCATGAAATAATAATTCATTATGTCACCAGGAGGGAAGTAAGGGAGTGTAAGTGTCTTGATGGGATTAGAGGAAACCCCCGCAGAGATGATTTAGGGGCCGTGATAATTCATTTAATAGGGGCCTGGGGCAAATTGCTAGACAGGGAACTGGAACTGAACCAGCCTAGAAAGGGCGTCCGACAAGGCTGTGTGGGAGAGCTGGCTTCATTAGCAATATTTAAGAGATTTCACTTAAGAATGCGTCGTAAAACGCGGTACTATTTTATCCACCTGGTGTGGCGGCCTTTAGCTTTTCTCTGCATGAATATTAAATTTGAAATGGCGGCACAGCAACACATTTTGGAAAGTGTTCTTTGAGCTGTTATTTGTACGGTTGGTTTAGTTTCTCGTTTGTTAACCTTTTAAAATGAATATCATTGAAAATGGATAACTGTACAACCAGAACTCGAAAAGATTATTAGGGGGAATCTAATGCTTTAGAATAGGTTGTTACTAAACTGGGTAAAGGATTCAAGTTTTTATCGATCAAAACACAAAAGGCATAGCGAGTGAGTCAGTAAATGGCAAATTGCTTTGACAATTCCCAATTTTCATGCAGATTTGGTGAAGCTGCCCCATTCAAAGCCACCACCCACAGCTTGGAGGAGACCACAAAGCAGTGAACACAGATGGGACTTGCCTACAGACACTCTGAAAAGTCAAACACACTTCAGGAAAATACTTCCAAAGAGTGTTTTCTTGGACAGATAATATTCCCTTTTGTTTGCAAGAGACAAAAGACAAACTCTAGTTTGATCATAAAACTGTTTCCTTCAAATGTGGATTTTTATCTTTGGTTGGGGGGTGCAGGTAGAAGTGGAGGTTGCTTGGAGTTTTACAAACCCAAGAAGTTTAAATGGGGAAACAGCGGTAGTGGTTCCAATTACAGCTATAAGGGAAAAAAAAAATTCTCTTTTGGTGTGCGTCTTCCTGTTTGGTGTCAATGGCCACTTTACCGCACTACATTGAGAGTCCTAGCTAGGAAACGTTTTAGCCAACACTCAGCCTTCACTCCACGGTGTCCTACACGTTTGTGTAGCCTAATGCTCTTCCCTCCAAAAAGCTTACCTTTGCAAAATAAAACATTAACTTTGATCCCTCCCTTTTAAAAAATAAAAATAACTCTCCCAGATATGCTGCATACATTTTCTTTTTTTTAAATCACAGCTGCATTCTGTTATTTTAACAAAACCACTGTCAGGTCTCTATTCACAGAGCTGCTTTCGCCACGTAGGATACATACGATGGATAATTAATATGTACTCTAAAAGACTTCCTTAATCAAAAAAGACATTAACTACATGTAAAAATATTCACTTATGTATATTGGTTTGGGCAATTTTCCACAATGACAGTAGAATTGGTATCTAAATATATTTTTATATATAACAAAACTTAGCAAATGTCGTTTGTAAGGCGTGCATGGGTAGGGTAGTACTAATATTTGTGTTCCTCTTGTTTATATTCCACCATCTCCAGGTAAAGATGCTATATTTTATACAGGGTTGTAAACCACTTTGCAATATAGTGAAAGGATCTATTTCAAATAAAATAAATGTGACTAATGTACTATATAGTCAGGCTCTGGACAAAGGCAAGCATCCTTTAAGGCTGGTTAGTTCCCTCAGAGCCTCTTCCCTGGTCCTTAGACTTCACTTTTCTCAGAGCTTCCCTTTAGGGAGGAGCAGCCAGCATCTGCCAGTAACAGCCCTGGTCAATGCGGGGCCAAGTTCTGAAAAGGTAGCTTCTCTTTGCCTTAAGAACTTTCATTCTTTCCTTTCTCCGGTGAAAAGTCATTCCAAGCCTAACCAAGGGAGTCCCCCCAAAAGAAATCTGTCTGCAACATCTATTTTTGCTTTTCAGAAATAGGATTTCATTGCCCGTTAGAAAGCCAGAAAGCAAAGAAGCTCAGAGAGATGGGTATGCACACATACCCAAACTGTTGAATCTTGGAGTAACTGACAGTGTTTCAAGGACCTCACAGGTTTAAAGGTTTCAAGCACAGTAAACACATCAGACAGGCTGTGTTGGGAGCCCAGTGTGCACAGATGCAGAAGCTACTAATGCAGGGACTGTTCTCTGCTTTCCCAGAGCCCAAGCCTCCAACCACACAAAGCCACATCCTTGTCAACAGAAAGGACAGGAATATAGCATTATGCACGTGATCAAATATCTTAGAGGACTGAGGTACTAGTATATTTTTTAAATATTTTTAAATATTTTAAACCAACAAAGCTGGGAATTGGGTGGGCAAGGGAGTATAAATACTTTTATTTAAAGTCCTAATTTTTCTAATAATAAATTCCAGGGTTTTTTCCCCCACATTACAAAAAATAAAGGTGAAGAAAATGCATAGCCAAGTTGTCTTCTCTTTTAAAAAAATATTTAAAATACTAAATACTATTTCTGAGGGCCACCTAATTTTTGAAAAGAAAAATACCTTCACACGAATGAACCAGAAGAACTAGTGCTCACAGACAGCACACAGGCCTCTGCAACACTTCCCTGCCCCCCATTCAAAGCAACTAGGGACACCAAGTCCATTACAAATCACAGGAGATCACTGCTTTGTAAATCTGAAACCACTGTGCTTCAATAACGTGGGCGAAATACATCAAATATCATTAAAGTAAGTTTATACTATAAATTGACCCAAGCTTTGTGAAAAGTACTTTCGGAATATGTATCAAAAGCCTTAAAAATGTTCACTTCATTTAATCCAGTAATTCTGTCTCAGACTAGCTCCTGGGGAGATCATCTGAAATGGAAACAAAGATGTAGGTAAAAAGATGTTTATCTTTTACATCTATAATAGGAAAAAAGCAGAAACCACAGAAACATCCAATAATAGAAAATAGTGAAGTAAATGATGGCATCCTACAATGAAACTTAATAAATGCATATTCAATTTTATACATGTAGGATGCTCTGAACTGTGTCAAACAATACAGAGGAAAGAAAATGTTAACAGGATTATCTCTGGGTGGTAGGAATATGTGGGGTTTTTCTCAAAATTTTGTGTTTTCTATAATGAGGATGTATTACTTTTATAATATGCATCTTTTAATATATCATATCAATTTTATATACACCCATACATATATAAAATTCATTAATTCCTTCAGTGTTTATGACGTGATAAGCTGACAGGCCAAACAGAAATCTCAGAGTCAAAATAAAACTGAAATCAGTTAATTAGATATTTTCCCCTTAAATAACCACATAAAAACAAATTAACATATATTTCTTTATTCATGTCAAGCAACACATATCTACATGTTTTCTTCTCTATCCGATAAATACATTTCATATTGTGATTTACTTTTGTGGGCATATTAAGGTAGAAAACATCCCATGTTTTAATAGAAAAATCAGGCGATAAGTCCATATTCCATCACAATAACTTGCAGCTCACCCTTGGCACCCAGGGTACACATATTTATTTATTATTTACCCAAATAACAGCACATGGCAAATTTGCAAGGACAGCCCTGCTCTCAGGCCATTGCATTATCTACAAAAATCTGTTTTCAGCAGCAGACTATCTATAAATTTGACCCTTAGCTCGCTCGCTCTCTCTCTTTTATTTTTTTAACTAGGTCAAGTGGCTGTCCCTGTAGCACCATCAGTATATTCAATAAAAATCAAGTATATCTTGTGTTTGAAACATACATTATAAATAGATGTATAGATGGAGCAGATATTGAGAAAAGAAATGGTAAAGATTATGAATATTAAGATTTATATTAATCTATAAGCCTATTAAAGTACAGTAAAACCTGTCCTTCAGACCACCTTTTTAAAGATATCACCTCCCTGATGGGACCACTAAATTTCGGGCCAAATTATTTTCCCATAAAGAACAATGAAAAGAAAACGATTATATTAAGACTACTTCTACTATGGTTTCTTTTCATTGTTCCGCCAAAAATGATTCCAAACAGTAAAATAACATTGATTTTGACCTTGTTAATGAACTTGAAGAATTTCATGGAATACTCAAACACCGATTTCCATTTTTAACAGGAAAAAAAAAATGGACCCTCTGCCTCACATTGTCGACAACACCAGCAGCATGTAGGGATCGTTTCATTGAAATTCGGTGGATGTAGCTTATCTTGATATCGCTAATGTTCCATAAGGTTTGCCATTTGGATTTTTCTTTGTGCCAAAAGCTGGAGATGATTGTGTGATTTGTTAAAATATTGAAGAAGCCTTCAAACCGAGAGGTTCGTTTCATTTCTTTTTGGTTACAAAGAATTTCACATACAATATTACTAAAGCGATTTTCAGTTTTCCAAAATGCCACGCTCTCCAAGGGAACAGCTTTCTCTCCTTTGGCCTTGCAAGGACTCCCCGTGGCTTTGATTGGCTTTTCTTCCAAACAAAACTGCCATGGGATCCACACTCCCCGGAGCCCCCCACCAGGTGGGGCCTGGTTCTCTTAATCAGGTTCTTCTTCAGCTCACTCATGTCAGCCAGAATCGCCAGAGGCCCTACCCATCCTCGTGTTGGGCTCCAAAGCCTATTCCCTCACTGTTTAAGTCTCTGGAATTGCTTTTCTTTGCAGTCTCCCAGAATACAACACCATGTTTTTCTTTTCAGGTCTCCTCAAAGTCTGTCTACTTAAATAGGACTTCTTTTTTCAATGGATAGCAAGGATTAGTCAGGTGTAGATATTCTTTAAAGTACTCACACGTGTGCAAGGAACACATCTTAAAACTCTCCAATGAATGGGCTTCCCTGGTGGCGCAGTGGTTAAGAATCCGTCTGCCAATGCAGGGTTCGAGCCCTGGTCTGGGAAGATCCCACATGCCGTGGAGCAACTAAACCCGTGCGCCACAACTACTGAGCCTGCGCTCTAGAGCCCGCGAGCCACCACTACTGAGCCCGCGTGTTACAACTACTGAAGCCCAAGTGCCTAGAGCCCGTGCTCCGCAACAAGAGAAGCCCCCGCTTGCAGCAACTAGAGAAAGCCCGCACGCAGCAACTAGAGAAAGCCCGCGCACAGCAACGAAGACCCAACACAGCCAAAAATGAAAACAAATAAATTAATTAATTAAAAAAAAATCTCCAATGAAAGGTAAACACACGAGCAACAACTGCACAATGTTCAGGCCCCTTTGGGAGGCTTCAATCAACCCCAGAGTCTTGGAGGGCAGGAACTATGTCCTGTGCGTGTACCTGAGCCCAGCTTGGAGCCCACTGCCTGCCATCATCAGCTCCCAGTAAGCCAGTGTGGATCTGAGCTGCCAGTCACGTCATTCCAGTCTTGTCACCGTTCTTTAGCTAGAGGTCACTGCACAGTCATCAGCCCAGAATCGCAGAATCTTGGTGCTGAAAGGAGACTGGAGCACACTGGTCCAGCCCAGGCTTTTCATCTCAGAGATAGAGTTACTGAGGTCTCCAGGGAAGGGATGCCTCAAGCGGTGTCAATACACAGCCACAAACCTTATGGATGAAAATCATGGGTGTTTGTTTCTGTTCCTAAAAAGCAGAGGCCCATGATTTTTTAAAAAGTGTATTTTAGCTGATAGCTTAGAATAGTAAGCAGGCAGCTGTGTGGTTTGAGCTCAAAAATAAACTATAAACATTCACAACTTAATCCTTCAAATACCGGAATGTCAGAACAATAAAATTTCTTTTTTTCAAGCAGGATTTTTTTTTTTCACTTGGAGATGGAGACAGCAAGGCATAGTGGACAGTGAGTGAGACACGGCATCTAGTAACCTGGGTTTGAATTCCAGCCCCACTGTTGGCTAGCTGTGTGACCATGGCCCAGTCACTGATCCTCTCTCTGGGCCTCAGCTTCCTCACCTGTAAAATGGGCATAGTAATACCATCAGCCTTCCCATGGCCACTTGAAAAGCAAAGGAGATAATCCACGTCAATACACTGTGTCTTGCAAAAGAAAGTGATTTGTTGGCTGGGGAATGAATTTCAAAGCTATGGCTGCGCGTATAAAGAAAAGAAAGCACAGATAAAGAGGAATGCACACACTCATTTTAACTTAGATATTTCCCTCTCTCTTTGGAGCAAGCTAACTGGATGATCAGACGTGTGATGAAACACAGACACCTGGGTGAAAACCCAGCTGGAGGCCCAGGGAACCCCTCACACAGAACAGGCCCGGCTTTCTCTTTTTCTCTCCACCCCAGTACCTGCCCCCATCCCTAAAAGGGACACTAAGGAAGGCCTTTGAAAATGTGGACCAGAACAGCCCAGACTCCTAAGGAGAATATTAAGGCTTTCTTTCTGTTCCTTCAGTGAGACTCTCCTTGCCACTCCCAGACCTAGACGAGATGGTATGGACGTCCTCTCCTTCCTCCGATTCATTTTACCTGAGGTTAACAGACCACAGTCCTCCCCCTGAGCCTAACATCTGTCCTTCTCACCTTGTCAGTTTCCTTCTTCTTTTCCCTCCCAAAACCTGCAAGTGAAACAGGCAGCTTTAGCTTTCTTGCATCAGGAAGCAGGGTAGAAAAAGCCAAGGGCATTATTTTTGTCCCACTTTTGCTGTTTCTGTGGGGACAAGGCTGTCTTATTTTGCATGATCACTGCGAAGATAGACAGTGCTCGGCTGTGAATACCTGTTATTCTGGACTGAAATTTGCCTTTCTCTGACACTGAAAAGACACTTTGGATTTTCACATATTCACTCAGCAAACATTAATTGAGGGGTGATTATGTGCTAAGCACTGTGTTAGAGCTCAAGTGTGCAAAGAGGCACTCTCCTTCCCAGGCGCAGCCCACTCTGTGCTTCTGGAGATGTCCTCTTGCTCTTTTTTGCACTCATCTAGTACTAACGGCAGCCAGAGTCTTCCCTCTCCAAAGCGGAGGCCTGACACAGCGCTGGGTACCTACTTGAGGCACAATTATTGCTCATGAAATCAGACATGATCTTAGAACTTCTGAATGGATGGGACCAGTGAATCCCACCCCTGTATTGAACCACAGAAGAACGAGAGGCCTAGGGATTAAGTGGCTTGTGGAAGCCACCCGCAGTGGCCTGTCCCATCTGTCTTGAGTGGTTTAGGGCTGGTCAGAGGCCCAGGGATGTCTCAGAAGATGGCTAGATGTCCTTTCCAGTCTGGAGATTCCAGGCAGACCAGAAAGAACGGTGGTGACCTGGCCAAGCAGTCCTCTGGAGAGTTCAAGGATCTGAAGCAATGTGAGCTGCCGCGGGTTCGTGCCACCTCCAGTGTTTGCCTACGCCATCACTATCAGCATCAAACTCATTCACTGCTTTGTTAAGTGCTTTGGGATTTCTCAAGTATAAAAGGTGCTATATAAAATCAATCACAGGAAACTCTGCTGCTGGCAGCTCAGAACAGCTATAGTAAGCCGTGTCCACTCAATCAATAGTCCCTCACTGAGAAGGGGAAAGAATACCATTAAAAAGATGTGCTCCAGGGAGATCAGCTCGGTGCTTTGTGACCACCTAGAGGGGTGGGATTGGGAGGGTGGGAGGAAGACGCAAGAGGGAGGGGATATGGGGATATACGTATGCATAGAGCTGATTCACTTTGTTATAGAGCAGAAACTAATCCACCATTGTAAAGCAATTATACTCCAATAAAGATGTTAAAAAAAAAAGGATGTGCTCTTAGAAAAACTTCCCTCAAGCAAGAAAAAAAAAAAATATCCTACCTTACGAGAGTAGCACACAATATACTGTTCCTCCAGGAGCAATATTAAACATGATGGAAAGAGCTGCTTACTGCTTGGTGCATACTTTGGCTTTCATTTTAACCAAGCAAGAACACAAATTGACACACACTGTGTCTGAGAAACCTTGTAGGCCCCATGCAGGAAATGCCTATTGGATTTTAAAATCCAGTCGTACCATGAAAATGGAATTAGCACTCGGCACCACAGTAGAAAAAAGTGATTTCTAAAAATTGCTTGCCAAAGGACAATATGCACGTTTGGAATCTAGTATACGTCATCTACCTTTAATTAATGTTTAAGTATAAAGAAAATATTTAGATGCGTAACATTTTTATGATGTTACAGAAGTGGGCTCCTTGCACCATCCTGAAAGAATATTGATATGGGATATTTTGAGTTTTCATTTTATTTCAGAAGGTGAAAACGGCAAATAAAATAAAATTATGTTACTATATATACGAACTCATGGTATTTCTCAAAGCTATGACGTAGTCATTTAAGTAGGTGCGAAAATTAGGGAGAGAATATCTTACGGTATTTTTAGAACTCAAATTATTTTTTGTTACTTACAGAAAAGTATTGTAATAGAGTGAGAACCTGAAAAGCAAACAGTAACTTTATATGGAGTATAATCTATAAAAATATTGAATCACTATGTTGTACACCTGAAACTAATATAATGTTACGTCAACTACACTTCAATAAAAAATTAAATAAAAACAAAAATAAATACATTGAAAAAACCAAAAGGCTGCTTTCATAACCTGAGAATATAAAAAACCATAGGTTATTACTGTATTTAAAACGAAACACTGAAGAAAAAAAAAAGGCAAACAGTGATGGCCACTGAACTTCTCATGAACAAGTGCATTTAAGAAGCTGTTCAAGAGTTTGCCTAATGAAGTACTCCTGTGTCAGTCATCAGTGTCTCTTCAAGTCTTTTCCTCAAACTGTAACATTAGAGTTCAAATTGCTAAAGCATAAGTGATTAAAAACCTCACATTTACAAGAAAATGTGTAGGTCCTTTAGTCCGAGCATTTTAAACTCCAGAGTGCATGAGAGCTCCCTGGGGGGTTGGCAGAGGGGCTAGCTGGATGCTGACTTGGAGGGCTCAGGACCTCACCTTGAGAAACTGGTGGCAGGTTAGGAAACTGCAGTACGTGCCTGTTTGGCGGTGACTTGCCCAAGGCCCCCCGCTAGGTGGCTGCAGGGCCTGGACCATCCATGACCCATGCCTCCCATGGGTCGCCCAGTACCACTCTTTCCCCTCAGCACCTGGTCCTTCTCTACGGAATAGTTTGGGATACTGTCAAAAAGCTTCCTGAATTTTTCACCCAGAAAAAAATGATGTTCCCTTCATGGAGAGAATTCCAGAGGAGTCCCTCCCTCTTCCTTCCTTCCACAGATTTCTGTGTATTCATTTCAGCCTACGAAGGTGGAATCGAGTTTAATCAGTTTATTGCATGAAAGTGTCCAGTTATAGGCCTAGTACTAGTTATTTGATGATGATTGGTTTTGAAATTCTCAGGAACTCAGGTCGGGGTGGGGTGGGTGCAGGGAAGGTGTGTGGACTGGGTCAGTGTCCATCAAAGTTCAGACTCCAGGCTTACAGCTCCATCTGTGGTCCCCACCTTAGATTTCAGCAATTTCCTTAACGTGAATTTACTTCCCAGTGTCTGAACACGTTGTCAGAAATTTCAGATTAGATCTAGATTTAAATAGTCACTTTCAGAATTCTGGGAGACTTGGTTTACTCAACTCTTTTATAACCTAGCCACACCAGTGGGGCAGAGCTTTAATAATTCACACATATCCTGAAGTTTAAACCCCAAAGGCAATCATTGAAACTCCAAGAGAGTCATACACAAATAAGCCTAACTCTTCAGCAGAATTGCTTAAAAGCCTATCCAAATACTCCCTTTTCTTCTATAATCAAGGTTATTCCTGATTACCCATCATACTAGAAACAGGGGAGAGCCATGGCTAAGTATGATAAACTACATTCTATCTGGAATTCTGTCCTATTTCCTCCATGAATTATCTCATCAAGTAATGATAAAATCAACTTCTTGGAGTCTTAGCTTCCTCCCTGTAGAGACTGCAGGAGAAGGTAAAAAGCCAAAAAGCAGAAAAAGCAGGCAATCAAGAGGGCAGAGGGGCTTCCCTGGTGGCGCAGTGGTTGAGAGTCCGCCTGCCGATGCAGGGGACACGGGTTCGTGCCCCGGTCCGGGAAGATCCCACATGCCGTGGAGCGGCTGGGCCCGTGAGCCATGGCTGCTGAGCCTGCGCGTCCGGAGCCTGTGCTCCGCAGCGGGAGAGGCCACAACAGTGAGAGGCCCGCGTACCACAAAAAAAAAAAAAAAAAAAAAAAAAAAAGAGGTCAGAAAACTGGAAGAGGAATAATAAAATCTCAACGACAAGTAACTGAGATAAGCCAACTCTCAAATACTGAAAACTTTAAAATTTTAATTCTGTTTCACAATTTCCAGATAAGTGAGCAAAGAATAACACCCATTTTCAATTCCTTTAAATCCATAGTTTTAAAAAATCCGTTTTTATGTGCCAGAAAGGTTTTAATGTTTACACGTCCAAACAATATTGACAAGGTATGACAAAAACATTTGATATTTTTCTCATATATTTACAATGTTTATGGTTTGGTTGGAATAATGATGTATATGAGGAATATTTGGGATATTCCATTGTGTGTGTAATATTGAGCAAGACATTTAACCTTTCTGGGTCTCAGTTTTCCCATCTGCAAATAGGGATGTTTAAAGGGTTTGATGGTCTCTAAATTTCCTTCCAGTTTCAGGCGTCTACAAATAAGATTTACAACGTGTCATCATTAGGATGAACAAAGTGTTTCCTGTGTGATTTTTCCTCAGAGAACTCCATATCTACTGGTGACATTTTGGTTGTTTAAGTATTGTTGTTCTAAGGAGGATCATTAACTTAAATTTTATGCTCTAGTCAGCAGCCTGGATGGACTTGGAGTTCTGCACCTGGATTAAAAATATATTGGATTCATCCAGCACGTTGTTGATAAAATGGAGTTGGGATTTCTCCATGGCAGATCCAAAGGAAATAGTGTTTGCAACTTCCAGAATAAGTTCTGTCATCCTTCTCTGCATACTTGAGGCAATGAATGGGCTTTCAGTGGCCAGTTATTGACATCTCCAACAGTGAAAATGTATTTCACTCTATTATCCCAATGTGCAGATAGCCAGATCACATTTTCTGAAAATGCATTCAATTGAGTGGTACAGCAGCCTGGCCCTGGTAGCGAAAAAGGCAATTTTGGACAGTTCAGGGAGACCTACAGTCAGGTCACAACTCTTTCATAGCTTCACTATGAAAAGCTGGGCTTTTTATAGCGGGAAGGCTCTCATGATGCAAGAGAAATAAGCAGGAGCTGCACCAAAGTACATTATATTGTGACCCAAAAGGCATAAATCATGTGTGTATGAAAATCATAAGCCCTAAGCTTTAGAGAGAGTTGTGCAATTGACAATCAAATGGAGCTTAAAAGGAATTATGAGGTTTTCAACTAAAGTCTTGAAATAAAGAAATATTTTACAGCAAAAAATTGCAAATGTCAAGTTTAAATCATAAGACTTTGCACCATTGAGCTACTAGCTAGTTCTATAGCTTCTTCAATGCTTAACACAGGGAGAGACCAACTTTCACGCTCAATAAAACCTAAGAACTTTAGAAATACATTTAGGAAGATAATTCATGTATTTGTGACTTTTCCCTCCCAAAATGACTAATTGTAGAAGAAAAGTGAGTAGGCATAAGAACTTCTTGGATGGTAACCTGTTCCACCATTTGCTTTGTGCTGTTATGAGTTCTTGTGATTTTTAAATAGGGCTGTCACCAATTTGGTCATTTAAAGAAAAACGGGGTCTAGCGAATATGGAAGGCAGTCCTCCTTTCCCGTTCGGTACATCTAGCTCTTGCTCTGGAAAACCACAGAGCAAACTGAGCTCCCCGGCAGCCAACCAACCACCAGCCCCCATGAAAAGCTGGAACCCAGCTGCCCAATTCGGTTGCTCCCGTCCAAAGCCAGCCAGGTGGCAACCCAGACTGAATCTGTTGTTGTGGGAATGACTTTATTCACAAACAGGTTTATTAAATTTTATATGGAGACAGGCAAAAGTCACAAGATCCTGGAGAGAAAGACCTGATTCACATAAATTTATCTTAATAGCTGGGAATTCGGGAGCATCAAGCAGAAAAAAGTAAAATAAAATAATGGAAAAGCATTTCGCCTCCTCCGTCTGCCTGCTCTCCACTCCCCGGCACATGATATGCCCTCCACCCACATAGATCAACAACTACCACGGCTCCATCCGGCCCTTCGCAGGAGGCGTCCGACACATTGATCCGAGCCTGTTTTGACATATAAACTCCAATTTGGCCCCAAGTCACTGCGAGTGGACACTGCCACCAACGTTTCTGACACTAGGTTATTTGTTGTTGCTGTTCGCTGTCCCTGTTTGCACATTAATCCAGTGACAATTAGGTGTCAGCGAGCGTTGTTTCTGCTTAGCTGATAGCCTTGGGCTCTGCGCTTGAAGCCCTAATCAGGAGTGTAAACTCTGCTATATTTCAATTTGGAGAAGCGCTCTTCCGCTAAGAGGCCCCTGGCACTGCGATAAATAAAACGCCTATTTACTCTATTGCCACACTTAGACATCTAATGCACTTACTACCAGCCCCCTAATCATAGCCTACAGTTAAAACCGCCTATAAATCACTCTGTTCTCATCCTGCGCATTAGTGAAGCCATTTTCCCCAAACCCCACAATGAGCACTGTTTCCTTTTCTTGTTAGTCAAAAGCTAGATGATTTTTATTAGGTTAAAGACGAGTTCACAGATGGTAAATCGCGCGGAGAGAAATGAGCTGGAGAGTTACACCTAGTCAGCGCGGGACACCGCGCCGGGGCCGGGGGTGGATCCAGTTCTGGAACCCAGGTGGCGGGACTCCCCAGCACAGCTGGATCCAAGTCCCCACCCCACCTGCACGCCCACGGGGCGTCGGGGCTGCGCAGCCTCGCCCCCCGGACACCCCTAGCACCCTGCGCCCCTGCGCGCCCAGCGCAAGCTGCGGCCTGGCCTGGGGACCCTGGGCAGGTGGGCTCGGCCCGGCATCCTCCTCCAAGACTGCCAGCAACCCCTAAAAATGTAAAAATCGCCCCATCCCTCTTGATCTCGCCGCGCACGTTTCCCACCGACGCCGCTCAGAGGCGAGAGCCCGGGAGAGGCCCGGCGCTGCGCGGCCCCGGGGGACAGCGCGTAACAAAGGCCCGGCCGCAATCCCTGCTCCTCGCCTTCCTTTTCAATTCTCCCCCGATCTCAGGTGGAATTAGGAGGATTAAAGCGGCGAGTAAATGAGGCGAGTGTGCAAAATGACTCCTTTCTGAACCAAACGGCATGCTCCGTGCTGGGGAAATGAGATGCACATTTAAATCTCATCCATCCACCGCCTGCGGCCACCGCCATGTACCTGCCTACTTAGCCCAAGGGTTAATTAATTGAGGCTTCAATGCACTATTGCAAGAGCATTATTGCATTTGATACTCTACATCTGTGATTTAAAACTCTTTCAGTCCCTTGTCAGCAAGGGAGGGTTTTTAACTAGGAAATTAGCATTCAGATAAGGGAACGCTCTATTTGCTTCTGAAAGGAAGGAAATATTAAGGATGCTGGTGCACAAACCGGGCTGTCATATCCTGTCCCATCCTGGAGGGAGCACGAGGGCCCGGCCCCCCGCCCCGCGAGCCGCGGCGACTGGGGCCTCGGCCTCGTGCAACGGACGCCGGCGCCAGGGGCCGGCAGGAGGGGGCCGCGCGGCCAGCAGGACCCCTCTCCTCGCAGTCTCCTACCTGCTGCGGCGTGTTTGCCTCTGCAAAGTCAAGTAATATATTTTCTTCCCACTTCCTAGGAGCTGATTCTTCTTAAAATGCATCGCCACGTTACTCACACATTGGCTTTCTGACTTCCCCTGGCGGGGAGGGGGCTCCGAACAGGAAGTAACCCAGTTTCTTAAGGAAGAATGAGCGGTAAACATCGCAACAGAATTTTAACGACGCCAAAACCAAATCTGGGACACGACTGTAGTTAGTGGTCATTACCCTTACTATATTAAGTATTGGATTCAAGCGCTAAACACACTTAACAAACACACTTTTCCCACTTATAATTCTTCAGCAATTTTAGCAGAATTTCATTACCTGCCCACGTGTGTGTGTGTTGTGTGTGTGTGTGTGTGTGTGTGTGTGTGTGTGTGTGGCCTGTGCAACGAACTAAAGAACAACAATAAAAATAGTGGTTCTGGGTCAGAAATCAGTTAGAATCCTGCCACCTAAGTATGCTATAACTTAGACATAGTTTTCATGCAAAATGGATACATCTTTGAGTTCTGGACTCCCAGGCAAAAACTTCGAAAAAGAAAAAAAAAGGAAAACAAATCATAACAAAAAACCTTTGGCACTTGCTAACTAACTATAAGATGAACAAATTGCTGGTGGAAAGGAGAATGTTTCTTTTCTTGAGCTCCTCAGGGCCAGGTGAATTTGGAAGACTCCGGGAATCCTTCATTAACACTTTGCCAAGTGCAAGGAATTGTAATTTCTTCTCTGCTGAAGAACTTTAATTAGGTGAAATAGCATCACCTGCAGTGACGAGAGACCCAGGTCAACAATCTGATCTGAACAAAGTTCTTTGGGATTTCTATTAATCAGGCAAAAAGATTAGGGAGTGGATTTGATGGTGTCTGTGTGACATCAATCGTGTATTTCTTTCTAATAATGATCCAATTCTGTCTTTGGGTACCTCTTACTGAGTGATTAGCTACCTCAGTAGTTTCCTTTGCAGATGCTAATCATCACCTCCTTTGCTCAAATTCTACTTTCTACATCTTCTTAGCAGCATTTTTAAGAAACCAGAAAAGGCTGGCGATGACAAGGAGTAATAGTTTGACTATGTGTTTGCCTTACCGTTTCTTAGTTATTTCCATTCAAACCTTGAGTCGCGATGCCGATTTATAAGTTGCTTTGGTCCATTTTGCTCCTAAGGGCCAAGTACTGTAACTTTGTTATGTACATAACATTTCAAGTGTTTTACAATACACCCAGTCCACATAACATTGTCTCGTTGGTGGCAGTCACCTTTGTGCTACCACATGCAGAGACCAGATACTTTCCATTATTTTAAACCTGTTTGATATAATCCTTTAGAAGCAGGAAAACTAGAGCTTGCTTTTCTGTCAGCTTTGCACCACGTTTCTCCTACATTGCTCACACTGGTTCATTATAGGAAGGCTGTTTCCCCTGACTCCTGGGTGGCCTACATTGGGGTCTTCCAAATAAAAGAGCACCACAGGAAGACACACAGTGTTTTGGAAGAGAAGAAACACACAAGTAACTCAATAAGCTCTGAAAATTGATAAAATGAAATGGTGAAATTTTGACCCTACGTACTTGACAGCAATACTTTGGGGACATTCAGTGGCATCAATCTCCTGAGATTACTTGCTTTCCTAACAGAAGGGGAGATCTGCCCATTTGGAGTGGCTCAGAGGACCAACTGGATGCCACTTGGTATCCGGGAGGAAATATGGAGCTGTGTACGGAATGGCTTGATTATGATATACATAATTCGAGCATCTTTCGTAAGGATGGATCCAGCAAACTGACACCATGAAACAGACTCTGTCCAAGATAAGAACATAATGAAACAGAAAACGAAAGTGACATTCTTGCTAGGACATTGATGCCCAGCAAAAGCTTTCTGCAGTAAGGAATGTGACTATCTATGGCTGCAGAGCATAAAATTGGCCACGAGAATTTCTCTACTTCACAAGTCTTTTCCTTGTTTCCCTACCCAAGTCCCCTCTAGCCCCATCTCTCTCCAGGTCCAGCTGGAACTTCCCTCGCTGGTTCCCAAACATAGTGCCGAATGACACCCTCAGCTTTGTACTTTGTACGGTCAGAGGACAAAGGAAACATGCTCCTCTTCCCCCAACACCATGACGTTCCTGATAGAAGCTAGGCCTGTGTGTCCCCTTGTAGCTCCCCCACTGCCCCTTCACCGAGCAATGCCCCAAACAGGCTCTGCACAAATAACTTGTTGGATCAACTGGTGAAATCCCACTATGACCCAAGGGACCATTCCAAATCCCTGGAATGCAGTTTTGTTGTACTGAAAAAAAAAAAAAAAAAAAAACTAAAAAGAGAGCCAAAATCTAGGACCGAGAGATTTCAAGTGCACCCTAATGTCTGTAGTGAGATTCGACATGTAGCACTCCTAAGGGGCAGCCGGCAGAGAGGATGGATTTGGAAGCTGCTTGGAGCTTCCGATTCTTAGAACCACAGGGAAGGTGGAGCCAGACTTCCTCTCGTGGAATCTGATGTGATGATAAAAATAACTAGTAAAAAGCAACTAGCCCCAGGGCTTCTTTACACAGAAACACAGGCTTTTTGTTTGTGGGTCTTTGGGGCTCCAGTTTTTGTTTTTTGATGGAATTTATTTCTCCTGAAGAAGGCAAAATGGCTAGCCCAAAGAGCTGAGGGTGTTGCTCTGTGCCTCATCGATTGTAGGGCTGCTCCAAAGCTGGTGCTTGATGAGGAAGGAACAACGGTGCTGCCTGCCTGGGAACTGGTTCTGTGAACCTATTCCTTTGAATCTGGGATGTACCAGGTGAGACCATGGCTCTTTTGCCAGCCAGGAGACACTAATGATGCCCTGCTTCTGCTGGCTGGATTGACAGCGGTGACCCATTTCCCCCGCTCAGAACAGAAAGTATGGGTGAGGGATCCCGACTCATCTCACCCTCTCTTGGGCAGAAGGGAAATAATTCTAGCATCTCGTTCTTGGCTACAGATACATATGGGACAGGTAAACTCCAGGAGGCCAGCTCCTAGAAGGTCCATCAGCAAAAGCCAGGAGAAAATAAATGCAAGAGCCCACCTCACATTCCTCTGGAATTCAGTGGGAATGAAATAAAAATAATAAACAAAAGGTAATAGATAAGCAACTATATAAACTTTTCCTGGAAGCAAAGGAACCCCATGGTGAAAGGTTTAAGAAATACTACTTTAAAAAAAGAGAGTTTGGGGCTTCCCTGGTGGCGCAGTTGTTAAGAGTCCGCCTGCCGATGCAGGGGACACGGGTTCGTGCCCCGGTCTGGGAAGATCCCACATGCCGCGGAGCGGCTGGGCCCATGAGCCATGGCCGCTGAGCCTGCGCGTCCGGAGCCTGTGCTCCGCAATGGGAGAGGCCACAACAGTGAGAGGCCTGCGTACCAAAAAAAGAGAGTTTGATTTTGGTAAACACTGACAGAAGGAGGTGTAAGTAGTTTAAGTGAAGGTGATTTTTTTCAGACGTCAGAGGGCACTTTATTCGCTTTAAAAACAATAAAAATCAAGTCGAAAAGTGCCAGATTTGCAATGGAAAGGAAAAGAGCAGCCCTTCAACTCATGGTTTTCTTTTCCCTGGTAAGGGAAAGCCGGCTCACACAGAAGTGTTTGCAGGAGCGCCATGCTAAGCAGCACATAACAAAAGCAGCAGGCACCTTAGGGACTCAGGATCTCAAGGTTCTCACTGTTGAGATGATCTGGAAAGAGATGGTTTCCTTAGCCACACCCCCAAAGTTGGCCCTGTTAGCCAGAATAATAGGACTTTTTTCTGGAAAGTGCCAGTTAATGGTGACCTGTTCCAACTATGAATTTCACAGAGATTAATATACCCCTTTGGGTTTCTTAAGAGTCCATCAGGAGGCCTCCCCCAGTCTTGGGTGTTTTACAATCTCTGTGGGCACGAAGCTCAACTGAAACTACCATTCAACAGCCTAACTGTCATCTTCATCTTCTCCTGGCATAAAATTACATATTTTTCCCATAATAAAGAATTTTTATAATAGCCATAAAGTAACTCCAGAGAACATGGTTGTCTTGAGATAGCTTAACTGTGTCTGGTATCTCATAACGCCCTGGGGATACAGCAGGCCCATAATACTCCCTTTTGCTGCCATGTCTTTGCTTAATTAAGGAATAAAGCCAAAAGGTCAACGCTGGAGAAAAATGTAAGTCTTCAAAACTTTTCATTCTTGACCCAAACTCTGTGTCATAAAACCTCAGTTATCTCTGTAAGAAGCAGCACACCTACCCAGTGAGCTAGGAGATACCAGAATATACATTACACCTTTAAAATATGCTTTGACACCATGAAAATAAATTCCTGACCTCTGGACTTGGAATTATGATTCTGCCTTCTTAGAGAGAGACCCTCACAAACTATCTGCTCATCCCCGGTGAATGGAAAGCACTAACGGCAGAAGCCATCTACTTTATCAAACATGATTTGCCACTGTGTTGCATTGCAAACATTGTGTTGACTCTCATACAGCTAGAAGGCTGCATGAGAGAGTCAGGTCTTTGTGTGTCGGAGAGAGGGGGAATGAGTATGTATATTCAGCTCTACGGTTTATTCGTTATTTCATTGTGCAAATATGATTTCAGCTCCGATCGTTTTATTAGTTCACTGATTACTGTCCATCACCATGAATGAGGTGGGTTAGGCATGGGTTTAGTTTACTAGAGCTGCAATCTTTTGTGGTGGATGTTTACAGACTATATCATAGGCGCCACACTGAAAATGGATATTTCTGACCAATGATATTCATTTTAAACAGGAGACATTCGGTCCCTAAACTGATTTGTTAGAGCTGGTACAATGAAATAATAAATATCTACTCGCCTTCAAGAAACAGAACCTTCCTAACACATTCAAGGCTATGCTAATTGGAGGGAAAGTGTTATTCCATTATGGAACTAATTATATGTCATCTGCTTCTCTCTCAGATGACTAAATGGACAGACAGATGCTATGCTGATCAATTAATGTTGTGATAGATCAATCAATTGATCTGGACTTAGATAATATGTATTTATGGAAGACAGAGAATGATTTATTATATTTTTTCTAGCAAATATGAGAATCCAAATGTGACTTTATTGTACAGATGGGAGCAGATGAAGAGCAAAGAGGTGCCGTTGTATTCTTGCCGTGAAAAAGAATATTCATCCTTCTTCTTTTGCTTATATATTCAGCAGACATTATGGCTCAGTAAAAATGGGATGTTTAAATATTTGATAAACGTGGGTAGAGCAATGCATTGCTAACACTGCTAGAGTAGTCTGGCGATTCTCATGGAAACATAAATTAGCCTGTACACAAACGGAACTGTTTGGTAATTCTGGCCTTAAAATTACCTCTTTCTCTCCTCTCTCTCACTTTTTTCTTTTCCCTTTTTATCTGATAGGGCTTGGGTTTTTACTGGACGAGTTTCAAACTATGCAAACTGTCAGCTTCACTAACCAAGTTCAATGAATATCGTACTAGTGCCTAGACATTTGCAGACTTCTCTTAGCTATCATCCCGTGCAAGCAACCAGAGAGGGGTCTAAGCTCTATTGATTTCATATCACAGACACACTTCTTATATCAGTCTGAGAGTCAAGTGCAGTAAACTCATCACTAATATGGAAGCCTCCTCGGGTCGGTCTGTACCTGAGGTCCATCTTCTGCAGTGAGGGCTGACCCCGCCATGCCCCAAGGAGGACGCTGCTGCCTGGTGCTAGGTTACAGGAGCCCCCTGCCTTACCAACGTGGACTTCACTTGGGCAGAGAGAAGTGGCATCTGGAGGACAGAGGGATGACAAAGAGGGAGGTGCACGGTTGTCCACAGGCGTTGCCAAATGCCAGCATCTTATCTAGATGGGCTCTGGACTTCATGGATAGAATAGAGAAACAAAAAACCAAAAAGGCACCATTTCCCTGTGTGTGTGTGTGTGTGTGTGTGTGTGTGTGTGTGTGTGTTTATATTTTGACAATCGTTTTGCCTGGCCTCCCTTTCATGATTTGGAAAGCCTATCCACTGTCGGTGTTTCTGAAACCCAAAAACAGTAAATGAAGCCATGGGATTTATAAAGTAAAATGGCTGACATACTTGGCCAAGATAGGCTCCTGTACCAATGGCTTTTAGTAAAACTAGATTAAGAGTAGGATACTAGCAAGGACCACAGAATGTGGAATTCACTCAGCAAACATAGAGGCCATTGGAGAAGTCTGCGTTTATGGACTTGTCAAATAGATAAATCAATACACTTGCTGAGTACCTGCTACACGTCAGACACGGAACAAGATGTTCTACCTAAGAAAAAGAAGGAGTCATCGTACTGAATTTTGATTAAGGAAATAGAAAATGCTATCTATATTTGTTTTTTTTTGGGGGGGGGGATGTGGGTTCATTTTATTTCTTTTTTCTTGCTTATAATTTTAAAATGGATACATAATAACATAGTACCTCCTTTCTTACAAAAGAAGGTTGCTTTTTTATAAAGAAAAGGAGAGTAAATCAATATAATTTAAAATAAAGATTTAAAAAATCCTGAGTAAAATATTAGCTAAGAAATATTTTTAATAAAAGTTAACATTTACTGGGAACTTACTATTTGACAGACACTATTCTTACTGCTTTAAATGTATTAATATATTTATTCTTTATAACAACCGAAAAGGTAGATACTATTATTATCATTTTACACTGAGGGAATCTACCACATAAAACAGGTTAAGCAAGTTGCCTGAGGTCACACAACTTGTAAGCGGTTGAGCTGGGCAAGGCTAACCGGTTATAGAACGCTGCTCTCAATTCTAGCATTAAATAGTGTTATCAACATTAACATTGTTAGCTAACATTTACTGGGCATCAACATACAATTCGATTCAGCTATTTATGGTGTACAATTCAATAGCTTTTACTATATTCACAGACGTGTGCATCCCTCACCACAATTAACTCAGGAACATTTTCATTACCCCAAAAAGAAAATCCACACCCTTTAGTTGTCACCAGCCATCTCCACCAATCACCCTAGGCAAAATATTATTTTGATGCTTAATCTACTGTATCCTTGCAATAGCCCTATATGGTTGGGACTAATACCGCCCCCCCCCGCCCCCCCGCATAGAGATAAGGAAACTGAGGCACAGGGTGGTTAAGAAACTTGCCCAAGTTTACACAACCAGCCAGCTGTGGAACTGGGACTTAAGTTTAGGCGGTCTGCCTCAAGAACACTTCTCTTAAAAAAACAGTGGTTGAGAGTCTGCCTGCCGATGCAGGGGACACGGGTTCGTGCCCCGGTCCGGGAAGATCCCACATGCCGCGGAGCGGCTGGGCCCGTGAGCCATGGCCGCTGAGCCTGCGCGTCCGGAGCCTGTGCTCTGCAACGGGAGAGGTCACAACAGTGAGAGGCCCGCGTACCGCAAAAAAAAAAAAAAAAAAAAAAGAAAGGAAGGAAGGAAGGGAGGGAGGGAGGGAGGGAGAGAGACAGAGAGAGAGAGAGAGACAGAGAGACAAAGAGACAGAGAGAAATAAAGAAAAGAAAGAAAGAAAGAAAGAAAGAAGGAAAGAAAGAAAGGAAGGAAGGAAGAAAGGAAGGAAGGAAGAAAGAAAGAAAGAAAATGCTATCTAGACCAGGGTTTCTCAAAGCTTGGAGCACTGAGGACATCAGCTTTAGACGCAGATGCAGTTGCCCAGGCTCTGCCCTCCTGTCTGAATCAGGTTGGTGGAGGTGCGGAGGTTAGGGGGAGGTGACATGGTGGGGGGGGAAACACACCATCATAAAAAAGCATCTCAGATGCTTCTTACCCACACTGAAGTCTAAGGATGATGATCTAAGCCAGCAGGTCTCCCACTGAAAGACAGCAAGATCATCTCTTGCAATCTGTGTTCTAGTTTTGATTTTGTTCCCTCGTGTATTAGTTTCCTATGGCTGCTGTAACAAATTACCACAAATTTAGTGGCTTAAAACAAGATAATTTATTCTCTTACAGTTCTGGAGGTCAGAAGTTCAAAATCAGGTTCATTGGACTAGAGCTGAAGTGTTGGCAGGGTTTCTATTCTGAAGGAAAATCTGTTCCTTGCCTTTTCCAGGGGCTAGAGCTGCATTCACTGTTGGCTCGTGGCCCCATCCTCCATCCTCAAACCCTCTATGACTCTGCTGCCCTCTGCTTCTGTCACATGGCCTTCTCTCCTATGTCAAATCTCCCTCCGCTTCCCTCTTATAAGGACACTTGCAATTGCATTCAGGTCCACTGGGATAATCCAGGATAATCTCTGCAACTCAAATCCCCAACTGAATCACATCTGCAAAGTCTCTTTTACCATACAATGCAACATTCACAGCTTCCAAGGATTAGAACATGGGTATCTTTGGAGGCCATTTTCAGCCTACCATTAGCAGCCTAGTCTTGCCAATTTCTTTTTTAAAGTCAGGTTTATTGAGGTATAATCTACACACAATAAAATTCACCAATTTAAGGTATACAGTTTGATGAGTTTTGACAAGAGTACTCAGCTATGTAACTACCACCACAATCACGATAGAGAACATTTCTATTACTTCTAAAAGTTCCCTTGTGCCTCTTTGTAGGGATTTCTTTTCTGTCCCTATAATTTTGCCCTTTCTAGAATGTCATATAAATGGAATCATACAGTACGTGGTCTTTTGTGTCTGGCTTCTTTTACTTTGTATGATGTTACTGAGATTCAACCATATTGCTGTGTGTCAATTCATTCCTTTTTTTTTTTTTTGAACATCTTTACTGGAGTATAATCACTTTTTTAAAAAAAATAAATTTATTTATTTTTGGCTGCGTTGGGTCTTCGTTGCTGCGCGTGGGCTTTCTCTAGTTACAGTGAGCGGGGGCTAATCTTCGTTGTGATGCACGGGCTTCTCATTGCAGTGGCTTCTCTTGTTGTGGAGCATGGGCTCTAGGCACGTGGGCTTCAGTAGTTATGGCACGTGGGCTCAGTAGTTGTGGCTCATGGGCTCTAGAGCGCAGACTCAGTAGTTGTGGCTTAGCTGCTCCGCGGCATGTGGGATCTTCCCGGACCAGGGCTCGAACCCATGTCCCCTGCATTGGCAGGCAGATTCTTAACCACTGCACCACCAGGGAAGTCCCTATTGGAATATAATTGCTTTACAATGGTGTGTTAGTTTCTGCTTTACAACAAAGTGAATCAGCTATACATATACATATATCTCCCAATTCATTCTTTTTTATTGCTGAATCACATTCCGTTGAATGGATATACCACAATTCCTGTATCTGTTCACTAGTTAGTGACATTTGGGTTATTTTCTCATTGAAGCAATTTTGAATAAAGGTGCTATAAACATTTGCTTGTAGATCTTTGTGTGGGCCTGTTTTCATGTCTCTTAAGTAAATTCCTAGGAGTGGCATTGATGAATTGTGTGATAAGTAGGTAGTTAGCATTTTAGGAAACTGATGATCTGTTTTCCAAAGTGGTTGTATGATTTTGCATTCTTACTAGCAGGTATGAGAAAGTTCTAGTTCCTCTACATCCTCACCAACACTTGATATGGTCTTTCTTTTTAATTTTAGCAATGCTACTGGGTATGTAGTGAGATCTCACTTTAGTTTTAATTTGCATTTCTCTGATACTCAATAGTGTTGAACACAGTCTCCTAAACTGATTGGCTATTTGTTTATCTTCTCTGGTGAAGTGTCTTTTCAATATTTTTTGCCCATTTTTAATTGTTGTTGTGTTTTTTTGGTCTGTTTTGTTTTTTTGGGTTTTTTTTGGCTGTGCCGCACAGTATGTGGGATCTTAGTTCCCTGACTTGGGATCAAACCTGTGCCCCCTGCAGTGGAAGCATGGAGCCATAACCACTGGAACACCAGGGAATTCCCCTTGTCTGATTATTGAATTGTCAGAGTTCTTTATATATTTTACATACAAGTCCTTTATCAGAGTGATAGGCAAATATTTCTCTTCATCTGTAGCTTATCTTTTCAATTATTAACAAAAACTATTTTTCAAGTTGGGAATTGGGGTTAAAAAAATCCACCTACACTGGACTCATAATACAAAACTTTAGACAAGAAAGTTTTTAAAAAGTAAAACTAGGGCTTCCCTGGTGGCGCAGTGGTTGAGAGTCCGCCTGCCGATGCAGGGGACACGGGTTCGTGCCCCGGTCCGGGAAGATCCCACATGCTGCGGAGCGGCTGGGTCCATGAGCCATGGCCGCTGAGCCTGCGCGTCCAGAGCCTGTGCTCCGCAAAGGGAGGGGCCACAGCAGTGAGAGGCCCACGTACTGCAAAAGAAAAAGAAAAAGAAAAAGTAAAACTAAACTAACTTTTGCATACATATTTAGACCTCAATTTTGATCTTAAAATTAGTACTTGAGAAAGAAAGTCATCTGGATCCTAAGCTCCCGGATTCCCTTTTTTAATTTCCTGCTATATGACTGAAAAAATTCCATTTCTTCAGCTGTAATTTTCATGGGGCACAAAACAGCATTTGCTATTCTCTAACATTTGGCTCTATACCAATTGTAAAACGCTAATCATGGTGCTGAGCTGACATTCCTTGGTGACATTGGTATATGGGAAAAGGGCGCTTGGTCAGGGTCTGGGACTATCCATATTGAAATTGTTTGTTTTTGTTTAAGAAACAGACAGACAAGTTAATTTTACCTCCATTTAGGACACAGAAAAGAATCAATGTTTGCCAAATAGAAAAACACAAAATTCGTGAAGGGAAAAAAATTGTATTTTCAAGCTTCTACAATGGAATTAGAGGAGGGAGGGGGGAAAAGTTACACAAATGACTAGAGATTGTCCCCCTTAAAACTGCTTCAGCCTTCTACTCGAAGTTCCTGCTTCGTGAACGGTTCCTGGCGGAAGATGCTGCCCCATGTTAAGGGAAGAAACCAACTTCAAAATACCTGGCTGGCATTTTCAATGACTGGGCACTATTTGACAAACATTCTGTGACTTCAGAGTTGGGGTGAATACTGAAAATTGGAATGTACAAATTGCTTCCTGCTAGAAATACACCTTTGTGTGAAGAAGGTTTTACGGGGCAGAGCCTTATTTTAACAGCCTTAACTTCAACACTCTCAAGTCTCCAGGGGGAGAAATGTGGAAGTAAAGTTCTGAGAACCGGAACCCAAATCCCTTAGGTCAAGGGCACCCGCATCAGGACGGGAGCGTCTCGGGGAGAGCGGGGAGCACAGCGCAAAGCCCTGCCCGCGGGCTGCTACCCAACCCCTGCGGAAACGGTACCCTGGAGAGAAGTGTTATCAAAGCATCTAATTCCGCCCTCCTGTCAGCCTGACAGGGACTTAGAATGCACAACTGGCCCAGCGCTGATTACCTTCAGGTGCAGTTAGGCCGAGTTAAAAATTCCATTAGCAGTGCACAGACGCCGGGAAGCCGCTTTCACAGGGGCGGCTGCTTCTAGTTAACGAGGAAGAAATGGCTTCTCATTTCACAGTGATCGCAGGGAAGAGGCCTGTGGTCTGTTTACGCTCTGCAAAGGGGGAAGCACCTCGGCTCCACTGGCCTGCACGCAGAGGCCCGGAGTCAAAGAGGGAACACACTTTCCAGAAGGAAAGCAGGTGGCCGCCAGCCTCAGGCCAGGCAGCACGGGCTCCTCTCTGTAGCCTTGCCGTCGGGGCCTCCTCCGCTGCCGCTCGCCACCCACGCTCCTTTCTCAACCTAATTGTTTTTCATTTTCTCATAATAACCTTCCTCCCTCACCCTAAACCCAACACTGAAACGCCCTCTATTTACGAAGCTCCGAGGAGTGCAATAAAGGTGAGTGCTATTTGCTACTCTCTGCCTTGCTTTTAATTTTATTCTAGAAGAAAATCAATTAGACTGTCAGAGTCCCATCTTCCTTCTTGGAGGCTTTTGGGCTTGAATAGCTCATAGAAGTACTTCCCCTGGCCTCAGTATTTTAATAAATGCTTGATTGTAATGGTTTTTAAAGGAATTAAAAAAAAAAAGAGAGACAAGCAGGGAGGCAACTTCAGAACAAAACTAGGCATTTGAAAGGCCCTTTAGGTTGAGCTGTTCTTTCTGCTCAGGCAACCTCCTGTATTGCTGATATTGTTTTAGCATCAGGACTTACGTTCCCTGCTTTTCTCCTGGTCCACACACTTAAGCTGTTCATTAGCTGAGAAAGGGACATCCTGGCAGAGCAAAGCACCAACAAAGCAGCCACTGGGCTGCTGAGAGAATAGCTCTTTCTCTCTTATGCTCGTTGTCCTGGGCCTTCCTGGGAGCCCTGGCCTCTCTCCTCGTGTCTGGCACCTGTTTAAATGGAGGGTGAGGCCTCACAGGCCAGTCCGGAGGCCAGCTTGTGAGCATCTGAGGGAGAGGATGGAGGAGCCGGGGGCCCAAACAGGCACTGAGCAAACCCCTTCTGGGGCCTCCCACAGACCTCACAGTCAGCCTGGAACGCAGGCTTCCATCGATCTGCCAGATATTGGCACAATGGTTTGTGCACTTAGCTGCAACACTGATTAAAATGTGGCTGAGGGGGCTTCCCTGGTGGCGCAGTGGTTGAGAGTCCGCCTGCTGATGCAGGGGACACGGGTTCGTGCCCCGGTCCGGGAAGATCCCACGTGCCACGGAGCGGCTGGTCCCGTGAGCCATGGCTGCTGAGCCTGCGCGTCCGGAGCCTGTGCTCCTCAATGGGAGAGGCCACAACAGTGAGAGGCCGCGTACCACAAAAAAAAAAAAAAAAAAAAAATGTGGCTGAGGAGCTGTGAAGGGTTCAAGTGTATGGAGTGCCAAGATATGAGAGTCAACCGGGAGAGCTGAGCTTCACAGAGGCCCTGGAACACATTTGGAAAAGGCCACGTGGGGCCCCATCGTGCAAGGCCTTGGTGCTGATGACTTAAAAAAAGTCAACCCACACAGCCAACCACTTTCTGAGATGTTCCCGGATAAGTGCCTATTTCTGTGTCATCTCCCCCCTGAGATGTGAGCCCCTGAGGGCGGGGCCCTTGCGCCCTCCTGGCTGCACATCTGGGCTAGAACACTCCTGTCTGCAGAAGGTGTTCAGTGCCTGCTGCAAGGACGAGAGAAGTGGCGGAGGAATATGGGAGGAGGAGATGTTGGGAACCCCTGCTCTGCGAGTGGAAGCAGGGCTTTTGGAGGAGAACACTGAGCCGTGTGCCGGGCTCTACATAGAGCGCTGTTCCCACTGACCCCTGCAAAGGACAGGGGAGCGGCCTCGGGGTCTGAGAGGGTGAAGGGCAGGTAGCCCAGCCTGCTAGCTTGCTTTCAGGTTTGTTCCGGCCTTCATATGGCCGGCCTCCGGGGGCCACGGTGGAAGACACTGAGGAAGGTTCCTGGGCCTCTCCCTCTGCACTGCCCACACCCCCAGCATTGCAAGGCCGGGCTGGGCTGCATTTGGGCATTTGGCATGTTTTAATCCCCGGCAAGCAGAAGGGTCTCTATGTTTTTAGGTGGCGATGTGTTAAAGGCCACATCCCTGGCCTTTAACTAACGGTGTGACTCTCTCTCTGTCTGTGGCTTCCTTTCTGTGGTCCACACGCCCACCTGGAATAAGATGTGGGATTTATGAAGAATGTTTCTGGTTTTCATTTTCTTCTTGAATATGGGGCCTTATAAAGCAGGGTTCCTATAGCACAAAGAGTGCCACAATTTCTGTGGGATAACTTCCGTCAGTGAGAGCCCTCGGGCCACCTCCTTTCTTCCCACCAGACACCCTCTCTCCTCCCCACATCTATTTGCATCACAGCACCCACCCCCAACCCCCAAGTGTAATTAACAGTCTACAGATGCTGCACCAGTCAGTGCGGTCCTCTTCGCTGCTACAAGCACTGTGCCGTTGTGGTCACAGACAATCAGATTAAATGTCCTATCACCCAGCATTGATCAGATTAGCAACCTTGTGACTATTCACTAATTGTATTTTCTCTTGGAGCCCTATTCAACTCCATACCAAATGCATTGTTGGTGGCATAAAAAGTAAATACAAATAGGATGTTTGTTACATTTTTAAATGAACAACCTACTACTACCTTTTGAAAAGACGGTATAAGAGGATAGGTTGGTTAATGCAATGTTAATTTTCCTGGGGCAAAATAGTTAGGCTAGGATTTCCCAAGAGTCATTCTGTAAAAGGCCTTTTAGGGTTCCAGTTTCTTTGGTGTTTCAGGAAACTCCACTCTACCTTGATGGATCTGGCTGGGGTTCCCTGGGGTAGATGTCACAGAGGGCAGGAACAGACCCTTGAAGCCAAGGGGAAAAGAAATCAGGTTCTTTCTGAACGTGACTGCAGAAATCTCAAGAATTGCATGGGATTTAAACATGATAGGAAGAGGAAGAACTTACCGAGCGCACTTCTCTGCCTGGGATGTCGGAGGTCCAGACGCTGGGTGATGCTCCCAGGGTGGAAGGCTATGTCGTGCTGAACAAAGCAGAGTCCAGCCAGTGGAAGAGGGACACTAAGGGGACAGTCACTCTGTCTCTCTGAAGAAACGGAGGCTCTGGGCAGTCTGAGGCCTGACGGATGTCACTCACTGGGTGGTAAACCAAGTAAATGACACACCTTCCACTAACGTTACCCGCACCCATCTGAAATCTCCAGGGTCACAAGAAAACACGGGTGCTTCCCCATTTGTTCATTTTCAAGACTCACAGCGTTCCAGTGGAAAGAAATTTAGGGAAAAAAAGTTGCTAAATAATTATCCATAAAGATACCCTGACAGTGAGATCCATTAGTGACTGGAATAGTCTCCCTAGAGAAATGGTTAAGAATGTCATTATTTGATACTGTTTAAATGATATTAAATAAAGAACTGAGGAAACTGGGGAAGGGGAGACTCTTGGAAAACCCGATAAACTGAAGCCACATTCATGCCTGCCTTCCATCATGTACTTTTTACGAAAACATCTGCATCTTTCTTGTGCACATGCTTATATATATAACACCGCTCCTTTCCCAGTCCATGATGGAGAACACCCACTACTTGGGTCTTTTTACATAAAGTCAATAATTTAATGATGAATGAGCTCCAGGCACCATACTGAGCATGTTATCTCAGTGACTTTTAGACTCCCTTCTCCCCGCCCACCCCCATGTTTTTCCTAGAGGATTTTCTTTTTTAAAATAATTAATTATTTATTTTTGGCTGCATTGGGTCTTTGTTGCTGCGCACAGGCTTTCGCTAGTTGCAGCGAGCGGGGGCTCCTTTTTGTTGTGGTGCGCGGGCTTCTTATTGCTGTGGCTTCTCTTGTTGCAGAGCACGGGCTCTAGGCGTGCGGGCTTCAGTAATTGTGGCACTTGGGCTCAGCAGTTGTGGCTCACGGGCTCTAGAGCGCAGGCTCAGTAGTTGTGGCGCACGGGCTTAGTTGCTCTGCGGCATGTGGGATCTTCCCGGACCAGGGCTCTAGCCTGTGTCCCCTGCATTGGCAGGTGGATTCTTAACCACTGTGCCACCAGGGAAGCCCTGTGGAGGATTTTCTTACACCAGCTTGGCTCGGGGACCAGGCAGGTTCCGGTCCAGGCTTCCCATCTCCAGCTGTAGGGCTGAGCAAGGGGCTAGGTGCTCTGAGTACCAGTTCCCTCATCTGTGAAATGTGGTTGAAGACAGTCCCTCACAAACCCGGCTGTTGTGAGCACTAAAAAGAGAAAATGTCAGTTAAAGATTGATTAGCCTAAGACCAAGCATAGGAAGTCCCCTATTCATGGAAGATATCATTTAAAACAATGGTTATCATCAGTGTGAACCTACTGTTTTCCTTTCCCACTGAGCTATTTTCCATGTATCTTTGTTTATTATTTACTTCTGGTAGCCTGTGAATCTCACAGCAGCACAGATCCTCTCCAAAGCAGATTTAATTGGAGGTAAAAAGGCAGGAATCCTATGAAAAAGATATCCCTGTGGCCATGTAAATGTGAGGGCTAAATATTTCACTGACAGAAAGGCTCCAGTGTTTGTTATTCCATGGAAATCTGCCTATAAACTACGATAATACCTCAATAGATTAGTTTAAATTCACCCTTAGAGAAATTTTAATTTCAATGTTACTATTGTTATAATCTGGGGGTGTCTCCCAAGATGGAAATGTCAGTAGAAAAATAGGGGCCCATCTGAGAAACTCATCTAACAGGCAATTTGGGGGCAAATATATATAAATATATATATACACACATATATTTATATTCTGCTTTATATAGTTTAGCACTAAAATGTATGTGAGTAATACCTAAGAACATGTCTATTTAATTTTAACCAATGGGTTATGGGAATCATCAAAAATCAAACACAATAAAAAGGAACAATATTTATGGCATTTTTAAAGCCTATTCTATTATTGGTTAGTACTCCCCTCAATTGTTTAACTGCAATTGGTTCCACTTTCTCAGTGTGGATGATTTTTATACATCTGAGTTAAAAAATAATGCTGCTTGCAAGTGAAAAGTTAAAGACCAAGACAAGGCCTATTAGAATAACATTACACTTTTTTATTCCCTGCACTTATTTTGTCAATTACTAATTATTTCCCTTTTCCTATGCAACAAAATAGAAGCCATAAAATCTTTGATTTAATGAGAACTTCCTTACCAAATAGCTACTCCAACTCTGCTGAAGGCTTATAGGTAATTTATCTACCTCAGCAGGCAGTGACCTTTCGTGAATCGCAAGTCATTCCTCACTCCTAATGAGATGGACCCAGATGCCATCCCACCTCTGCACGGCCGCTCCTTCCTCCCTCGTTCGAGCCCGCACCGCTCCCGCGCTCTGCCCCCCAGCTTCCCGCAAGTGGGCTGTGATTAGTCCCTGCGTGGTGCGCCCGCTCCCGGGTTGTGGTGGGGGGGGAGTCCCTCCTCCTCGCGCGCCTTCGTTAAGCTGGCTGAGCACCGAGTGTGCTTCTCTCAACGCCCCGAGGAAGAAAGGGTGGGGTTGGGAGAGGCCGAGATGAGTCTCACGATTGTCTGGGAAGTAGAAATAACTTCCTGGCGCCTTGGGAGGCCTCGCTGCCCACTCTTCCCAAGCCACAGCCGTGGAGGAAAGAAGCGGGTGCTCAGAAGGCTGGGTGAGGCCCAGAACCTTAGCAGCGCAGGGCGGTCCTGCGGGCTCCAGGTGGTCTGGATTGAGCTGGCTCCAGTGTGTACATTTATTTGTAAATTGCCTACATGTATTGCTGACTGTATATTATATTCATGTATGATATTATACACATGTATTACTACTTATATTACTCATTTATACATGGGACATTAATTATATCTATTACTGTACATCTATAGGTATTACTGTCCCGTTCCAGTATACTCAGGGCATTATAAAACTAATACAGAAAATGGAAGAAGCATGAGGTCAGTAATAAAGATGAATATAGGTTTTAATATTTTCTCCCTGTTCACTTCTGGATCTTCTTGTAAATCATCCTTTCTGGGGGTCCAAAGAGAGCCTGACCTATGTGCTTGTTTTGGTCCAAAGTAGATCACTACGTGGCCATAAGGAATGGTGTTAGGGGCTGGGGCCCCATGACCTCCCTGTATCACACCGTCCTCCATCTGGGGTGAAAGTCGGGGAGGTTAGTAACTGAAAGATCAAATTGTTCACCGCCCCCCCCCGGGCCCCCCACCTCTCCCCATTCCTGCAACATGTTTTTCATGCTATGCTTTCCATTGGCGAGAGTGGCTGCTGCCGGGAGAGTGAAAATATTTGCAGACAAAAAGCTCTGGAATTCCTTCCAGAGAGTTTGATGGATCTATCTTCAAAGTAGGTGGGCAATGGTGGAAGTTTTGGAAATGCAGCTGCAGGCTTTGTTGGCGCTGGCACAGGCCTTTCAGGAGGCAGATGCTGGCAACTCCAGTCTGGCCCATAGGGTACAGCCTGCAAATTCCAGATTGCCCAGGGCCTGGGGTCCACACCAGGGAGGACTTGTCCTTTCTCCTTAAAAGGTCAGAAAGGAATCAGAAGTGGTCTTTCACTGCTGCCTTCACCAGAGGAACACCCACCTGAAGGGAAAAGATGCGCACCTTGCAAATGCAGAAGTAGCTAGAGTGTGTGGAGGGACCTTGGAGTAACCTCAGCCTGAACATCTCCGTGCCTGATTTTGATTGCTTCTTGCTGCCACGTCTGTAGAGCATAAGAGAGAGTTGAAAATAACTGGCAAATCCAAGTGCATAAAAAAATCCAATCTTTGAAATGTTTATTCAAGTGCTTTTTAATTAATATGTATATTCACAAAACTAAATGAGGCGACCTTTAAATTAGTTTGAATGCCCGAGACTGAATAAAATAGACTCTACATTCGAGTCTTACAGATAATACTACATTTTTTTTTTTCTGGAGAAAAACAAGAAACCTGATTCCTTCGTATAGGATATTTCTTCGTAAGACCTAGATATTCCTATTTAAATGCCAATAAAATAAAGATAGTCATGGGCAGAGAAATTGTGGGGTTTTGAAAATAATTTATTCATAAAAGAATAGAAGTCCTTGATGACTTGCTGCATTTGAAATAAGTAGCTCTCAAGACTGCTAAACGCTTGAACCTACGTCTTAGAGATAATTTTCTTAAAAAGTAAAACAAAAAGGAAAAGCCCCTACCGATGCAGTTTCTTTCTAGGTCAATGGTTTTGCTTTATTCACATGTCTGGGTGAGGCTGGCGAGTGCGACCTGCCAACGGAAGCCACTGGACTTGACACATTTCAGTGTCAGCTGTGGGATTCCTGCCTTAAATCTGTCAGGATGGCCCTGTGGCCACTTCTGCAAAACCCCTTGGGGACAAAATTTATTGTTATACCTCAATAGCTTTTTGTTCACCTCCAAAATAGGGGTCTGGGGTCATACTAACGATTGTGGAGAGACAAAATGCTCTCTCTATATTTTATTAAACAGATCTCTTAATAATTAATCAAATGTGAAAATTATTTTCCATCACTCTGACACTAAGGCTAAAGCCCTGGGATTTTTGTTCTCAGCCTGTTTCTGTTCCTTTTAAATTTGCCCTCGGTGGAGTCCCTCGGCTCCAAAGCAAGTGAGTAGAGAAAGCCCAATTTACCACCTGGCTTTTTAAACCATTATCACCTCTCTGGGCTTCTATTGGTGAAGGGTTGGGGGGCTTTGTAGGCTGTCAGATAAACACCTGAGAAAATCTGTTCTCGGATCGCCCAAGTCCACAGAGGGGCCAAGATACCACGGATAGGAACAACTCCGTGGATGTCCACCACGTGCCAGACCGTAGCATGGTGCCTCTCCTAGGGACAGAAAGACACGGCTCCTTCTCTCAAAGAGTTTCTGTGTTTCAGGGAAAAAATAGCTTGGTAAAGTGAGAGCTACCCTGTTCATCTCCGGCTGGGGTAAGAAGAGAACGCTGCACTGCTGAGGTATTAGCCCTGAGCTCCATTTCCAGGCATCCAGCAGTGGCACCGGCACCATTTTCAGCCTCCACCCAGACCGGTTTAGAAGATGGGTGGTGTCTTAGGGCCCGAGTCCCTGACAGATTAATACCAGATAAGGGACACTGCCAGGGAAATGCACAGCAAGCAGTTCTTCTGACCTTTCCTTACTAAAAGGTCAGAGAGAAATTAGAAGTGGTCTTTCATTGCTGCCTTCATCTAGGAACATTCCATCTGAACGTAGAAGACGTGAGTCCTGCAAACATAGGACTAGGTGGTGTATTTGGGGGTGGAGGGGAGGGATAAGGATTTGGGCTCATACTGGGAGAGGGGGCTCTTGGGAGTGTGTGTGAGGTATGTGTGTGAATATGTGTGTAAGAGTGTGTGTGTGCACAACTAGGTAATGTGAAAGCCAAGTGGGCAACAGGAGCAGGTGAGAAAGTACAGAAGAGAAATGGCTGCTGGCAGCAGCGTCAATATCCTCCCTCTGAGCACTAATTACGTTATTAAGCAAACAGACCAACACAGGGTCTGAGGGACGGAAACATGTATTTAGGATCCAGTCACTCTCCGCTTGGCCATAAATACTCATGCGCGGTACACAGTTCTTTCCAGCAAGTGACTATTAGTCAGTTTCCTTAACTTCTCTTTAATTTACTAAGCTTGAGAAGGAGGAGTGTTGTTTTCCATGCCAGCCACTCTTGGAGAAGTCAGCTTCTCTACTTCAGTGCCACAAGCTTTATCAGGTGTTTCTGAGAGTGGTGGCCAGAGCAGCACTGTCTCCCCAGAGGACATGCAGGAATCAGGAGGCACAGGAAATAGGCTCTGAGAGCGACAGCGTGCATCTTTCTGGGCTGCAAACAGCAGGCACTTGCTAATTTGACCTTTGCGACGCACAAGAACCCCAATCTCCTTTGATCTAGCTAAATCCAGCCTAAAGAGGTGGATGCAAACACAGGACTGGAAGAAACCAGGAACAACATGGAAAGGATTTGTATGCGTTGCGAATAAATCTGTTTTTTAGAAAAGTCTAAGAGGGGCTTGCAGAAGGAAATCTGCAGCAGGCTGAGCCAGCCGGGTGAATGGCAGAGAGAATAGAGGCTATTTGAATACTGATGTGGCCCTCACTTTCTTCCATTTCCATTAATGACATGCTCATCAAGGGCAAACAATGGGACCGGCTGCCGGCGCCTGTCACAGTGTGTGGGTGCTGGGATGCCAGGCTGTCATCCCCCGGCTGCATTTAGAGACCTGCACACTAATAAGAAGTGCTCTGTGCCGTCAATGCAGACAGGTGCTTCCGCGGCTGGGACATGCTCCATTCCCTTCCCCCTGAAACCCTCCTCTCCCAGCCCCCCTGACAGACACCATGAAATGCACAAATTAACAGCCCCATCATGTTGGGCTGCTGCTGCCTGCGGTGAAAGCAGAAAATCAAGTTGTCACCCAGGGTGCAGTGATAAAGCCACAGACTCATTTCTCTGTTGGTGCCCTGTAATAGCAAATGCCAGACAGCTGGATAGATGGGAGGCTTTAGATTAAGGCCTTGATGCGCTCTGGCCAGAGAATTAGTCGTTGCTGTTTCCATGTGGATGTTCTGTTCAAAACAAACATCTGGAGAAAGCAAAGTTTCCTAGAGCAGAAATGCCCTTTGCTTTCTTCTGGAATCAAAGAACACGGCCAAAAGAGAGTGGAGTTTCCTTTCCAAAAAACCCCATAAGATTTCAACTCTAAATTTGCTTGCGACTTTACCAAGGACTTAGAGCTATGTGAAGGTTAAGTTAGTCAAGTGTCGATGCCACGACCAATCTTAATGCAGAGAACGGTTCCTGGGTCCACAGAGCCTGGAGCTACTGACACCCCATCCAGCAAGTCCTCCTCCAGCCGATGAAAAGGACTCTTTCTTCAGAATTTTAAAGAACCCCTCGAGCAGTGCTACACATCTTCATAGACTGAAGCTGCTTCTCGTGAAATAACAGATACAAACAGCCCTGCCCTCTGGGCACCATGGCCAGCTGGCTCTAAGCGTCTAGTGGTCCGGCCAGCCTGGGCTGACAGGGCTAAGTGCACACAGGCAAGAAATGGAGGGGCCTGAGCCCTTCAGACTCCAAGGAGTTTAATGACATAATGGCCAGAGAACTTCAACATAAAACAGGAAGAGCAACTAACGAAACTTACAACATAAAACCCCCCTCCTGTCATTTTTATAGTAACAGTAAAACACTTTATTGAATTTATGAGCTACCTAATGACTATGAAGAATGTAACTTGAATTAGAACCAACTCGGAAGTATAATATCAACTATAAACCCTTTTCTATTACCCCATCCCTTCAGCTTTTTCGGTTCTCTTCCTTTTAACCAAGGGACACTGCCTTCCTCTGACTTTTGCCAGAGACAGAGTTCACAACTTGTTAATAAATCTTGACTTCCTCCTCAGCTCCTCAGCTGACAAGCCTTCAGGGGTAAGACATTCTCCGGGGCGACCATTCCCTTTCAAAGCCTCAGAGCCGTTAAAATGCATCTTAGCAAAGAAACCAGTTCGTCTTTTCTTTGCATAAAGCCTGTTAAATCGAGAGGGTCTCTGGAGACATATATCAGGTATTTCAATATCTGTAACTCCACATTGTAATAGCCTTTCCTAAATAGAAACTATAATCCCTCAGAAGTTTATGAAAAGGGTCCTCAGCCAGGGACTTGGCGTGTGGGTCAAGTTCCTAGTGCCGGGATGGGGGAACGCAGATCACTGAGCTAAGCGGAGTGCTAGGCTGTGTTTTCCGTTTCCATTTCACTCCTTAAGTCTTTCTGTTCCCCAGGGCTTTTCTGGAGGGGTAATAAAATAAAATGGGTGAAACAAAGCCATAAGCCAGTAAGTCTGAAAGACATGTCATCTCATCTAAAAGGAAGAAATGGACCATTTCCACGCCTAAGGCTGACAGCAACGCCTGAGCTGGCAATAGCGCTATTCCATTTGATTTATAGAATAATGGGGTGACAAATGATGACAAAAATAAACTTTTACTGCACCGAACTGCTCCTGTGTTTATGAAATTTGGCCAAGTAGTGAAATCTTTTATCTGCAAGTTGTAACATGAGTAGGAGCGAGCGATTATGGTGTGGTAATGGTAATCCAGCTATGGAGGCTGAGTCAGTTGGAAATGGATTGAGGTAAAATAACTACCGCACCATGATAAATGTGAACAGCGCTTTGCTGACAGATGATCTAACAGGTGTTCATAACAACTATATAAGAGGATTTATTTATGACCAGCCACAGCTGCAGCACTGTAAATCAACTCCAGCAGCTGTACACCGCTGAAACCAAGTCCCTGATGGAGGACCCGTACAAGAGCCCAAAGAACACAATTCACTCCAGAATCTTAATCATCAAATAACATTTTTTTAGGCAATTACACCACAGCACAGAAATCATAATTACTTTCAATTAGAAAACAGAGCTGCCCATGACTTTTTTTTACAAAATATTTTTATTTAGGCCCTACGGTTTTGATGAGGCCTGAGCAACATGGAGGCTCTGGGGTCCAGGAGAGAGCACCCTTGGTGATGGTGACTTTGGTGTGACGCCAGTAAGAGGCCCTCTTACGGCGGCTTCATTTTTGAAGGCTCAAAAAAGCAAACCTTCGGTGGGGAGGATGCTTATTTTTTTTTTCCCCCAAACTTCTGTATTAGCCTTCCCTCGGCAGCACGTTTGAGCTCACACCTTACCCTAAGTTTATTACAAAAGGGAATAAGCATATAATGGTGAACTCTTTAGAAAGAGGGGTTTACGTTTAGGTGAGGGGCCCACCTACTTACAACCTATCTTAACTACCTTGCAAAGGCAGAATTTAACCTTTTTCTTTTTGTAGGTCATGGTCTTAACAATTCCTCACTGTTACCCATAGAGATGGCTGACCCTACTGTGAAACAAGAGTCCTCATTCACATCCTATTGATTTAAAAAAAAAAGTTCGTTCTTACATGGTTTGAGAAGATGCTCTTCTAGAGGGGAAAAAAGAATCAGAATCTTGGTTGGGGTACAGGTTGAGAGAGCTGATCTCCCTTCCCTCCCTCCCTCCCTCCCATATTCTGATTCCTTCCCCTTGGTACCCACTACACCACCCCCACCAGTTAATGAGAAGGGTGGGTTCTAAGCACCTCTGTAGCATGCGCAGTCTGTATTCGTGTCAGTCTCCTCTGACATGAATGAGCCCAGAATTATCTACTGGTTAGGTTTTCTAAATATCTCTAGGTCTCAGAATTAAGATTCTTCTACATTTAAGCCTGATCTCTGGCCCTCTAGGTTGTAAATGAGAAACCAGTGTCTCAGAATGTCACTGAAGACAGGTTTAGTCCATTGTAATAAGTCCCCATTTGAGTTGAGGGTTTGGGGGTCTTCAGCGTGCATAATGAACCAGCTAGGAATTACATGTTCATGTGACTATGTACATAAAACTGGCTCCAGAGAAAGACAAACATGAGGGGAGATTAGGAATTTTAGCATCACTTCAACTCAAAATCACTTAACCAGGAAAGAGATACCAATGGAACTTAATATTCTTTAGCTACGTTTAAGTCTGAAAAGACTCATTTTGGAACCTGCAATGGCACAGGAAACAATCCCCAAGGAAATATCTAAAACTGACCTACAAGCAGGAGACTACAACCAACCAACAAAGCCTGTTTCTGCTGATCTCTAGCTCGACGGTTCCTACCTTTCTTCCTGCCTCTGTGCGGTTCACAAGCTCAGCATGGCCCCATCCCTAACATCTCAGTCCTTCATTTCTTCTTTAAACTGCTGCAGACCACTGAGGTGGAGGCTTGAGGAGTGGCTCCAGGAGAGAGAGACTTTGTGACAGGGGCAAGAGGAGAAATGAGGGCAAGGAAAGGAAGGGGACACTTCACTTCTTGGTGTGTTGTGGCCAATGCTGCTTTCCGTGCAAAGGTATTTTAAAAGATTCTAAGATACAGCCTCAGCTGAGAACAACGTATTCTCCCTTCTCTCACTCCTGGAAACACTTTTCTAAATACTGCCCCACTTTTAAGAGCTAGCTTCATTGCCTTAGTCAAACCTTCTCAGATCCCTCTAGCCCAGGGATCCCTTCTTCCCCTAAACCCAATAGCTCTTACTGGTGGCAATTTGACAGCCATGCCACTGCTTTACAATCTTTCCCAGAAACCATTTCAGCTTCCAAACAGTGGTGTCCCAAGTTTCTTGGTCAAGTGATCATGTGGACTCCAACACGTTTTAGATTTTAAACATTTTGCACATTATTTACAAAAAACAGTTACATACAGTGGTCACCTTTCCAGGTCAGATCTTAAAATTCTGCTTACTCATAACAGTTGAAAAGTGGTGGAAAAAAACAGAGTAATGTTACCAAAATAGGAGGAGAGTAAAGCACTCATTTAATTGTATCAGATGCTATTTGTTGGGAAGTCATATAAAGAAAGGAGGTAGAGTCTGTTAAGACTCAGAAAAGAATCTTCTGGTCCATCAAAGGGCATATTTTCCTATCAAACACAATTTCCATTCATCTAAGACAACAACACTATCACAAACTTGATTTTTTTGTTTCTCTGAAATCTTGAGAAGAGAGTGAAAGTGATCATGAAAACTTCCTGAGGTAACTAACTGGCCAAGTTGGAAGGTAGGTGGGAAGGACAAAGATGTAAAAAAAATAAGCAAGCACACGGTGGGAAAGTAATTGTCTTTCAGTTAACTGACCTCCTGTTGATGGAGGAACAAAGCGTGCACCCTGTCTGGTCGGGTCATCTGGGAGAGGAGAGACGAGGACATGGGCTCAGCAGGCCTCTGGGGCTGACTCGGCACCTGGAGTGAGCAGGGGTTGGGGAGGAGTTGAGCCTGTATTAGTACGTAAGCGAGATTTGTTTACAAACTAGTGCTCCCTAACTTAGCCAAGTCCACACTGCCATGTCTTCATTTATGGCCAACTGGACTATAGGTTTCTCGGGGGACAGAGCACATCTTCTGTTGTCCCACATCCCTGACAAGGGTTACTGCAGTTTGTCATGCTCCACGGTGGACGCGGTCTTTAAATAGAAAGGTAATAGTAAGGCTCTGTTAATTTTGTGTTATAACATAGGGCTTTTTATTCCTCCCCTCCCATTATGCGAAAGAGTTTTCCCCCTTTAAACAAAGTTTTCTATAAGGTCAGAGAGATTACAGAGAAGGAACAAAGAAGGTGAAAGATCTTAGGTTCTCCTTTAGCTGTTCCAACTTTTTTCACGCCTCCCTTTATGTTATTTGGCATTCTGGATTCTTGTCTTCTCTAATGTTAACATTAACAATTTTTAAAAAATATTTTTAAAAACATTTTATTTACTTTTGGCTGAGTTGGGTCTTGTTGCTGGGCGCAGGCTTTCTCTGGTTGCAGCGAGCGGGGGCTACTTTTCATTGCGGGGCGCAGGGCTTCTCCTTGCGGTGGCTTCTCTTGTTGCGGAGTACGGGCTCTAGGCGTGCGGGCTTCAGTAGTTGCAGCATGCGGGCCCTAGAGCACGTGGGCTTCAGTAGTTGTGGTGCATGGGCTTAGCTGCTCCGCAGCATGTGGGATCTTCCCAGACCAGGGCTCGAACCCGTGTCCCCTGCGTTGGCAGGTGGATTCTTAACAACTGGGCCACCAGGGAAGTCCCAACATTTAAAATTTTAACCACAGAAACACAAGTTACAAGGGCAAACTTTTCATAAGCTTACTATAAAGTTATTCAAATGTTTGCAAATAGTTATTGGGAAGGGCAAGTATCCAGTCTTTTAATTTGATCAGTTCATTATTATAGTCTTTTCAGAATAAAAACATTCTCCTTTTCTTATAATAAAGCAGATGTATTGTGATACCCAAAATGAGGCTGTCTGAAATATACTATGAGAGCCATTCTTCAAGATTGGTGTACATATAATGTCCCATTAAGTGGGCATTAAAATGAAAAACTATAGCTGGAATTAAGAATGCAACATTGACTAACCTGACTCAATGGAACAATTTAAAAGATAATCATGGATTATGATAATGTTAAAGGAAAACATGAGGCCAGGAACTCTGAATCACTGTACCAAAGAAAGGTAAAAAACAACAAAAAAACCCCTAAACCTTAAACTTGGGACTGTGGTCATTTCTCTAATTTCACTTATGGGAAAAAATATTTTAATGATAATAAGCTACTGATATTCAAGTGGTTTCAACTGTTAGCATACCACAACATATTAATTTAATATACATTTTAAATCTAAAAATTAGCAGTCAAAATTACTATCTTATTCAAAGGTAAAATCCTACTGAAATTTTCTTAGTTTTAAAAAACAGACAAATGCGTGATCTATTTTCAAAGATGAGTGCCCCAATTTAAGGAAAATAAAAATCTCTACATCACAACATGCATTTCCCCCTCTGCTTTGATGACAGTAAGTCCAAATACGTTTTTCAGAAAATAAGTATTTAGCCTGTCAAATTCTTTACAGTGTTTCAAAAAGTTATTGACTTAAAAATCCGAAGTTGTAAAGCCCTAAGAAATAGGGTTAATAATGGAAATGCCAAAGGGCTGCAATTACAGAGGTGCTTCTTGGCATGAGTACTATCCCAGTATACGTTTCTCCAGAGTGAAGGAGAACATGTGCCTGCCTCAGTAATACCTCCCGCAGAGCAACTGCTGCATTTCAGGAGCAGGACATTTTAACAAGCTTGTTTGCTCTCTCCAGCTCACAAACTTAAAAATCTAAATAATTTTTTACAGCCCGAATGTTCCAAGAATGTTTTTTTCTGTTTTTCTTTACTCTTTATATATGTTCTACAATGTTTCAATCAATGTACCTTTCTTTTTTACTTTCAAAAAATCATTATGTGGCTCTATACAAAGGGAACTGTCTTAGAGCCTATTATTAGCTTGTATCAGAAAGGTAAATACAATTTCAACTTTTAAAAGTATTAGGAAGAAGTTTTCTGATTATAGAGCAATCAATAAAAACAGTACCTTGCCTAAGTTAGCAATAAAATACTCTAGGGCAAAGTGCTAAAATGTTGATCATATAACTAGTTTTTAAGATTTCTATCATTTAGTTTATATTAGTTAGTTTCCAAAGGCATCAGTCAGTCCATCAAAGTTGGGCATCGAGATTTGTAAAGAAACAATGAGTTTCAAAGAATTTCTTCAGTAGTTGTAATAGGCCTTGTAATCAGATCTCTACTAAGAGATCAAAATTGTACATAAAGAGACATGAAGATTTTTATTTTTGTTATTAAACATATCAACTTTTTTCTTGAAGTTAACTATGACATAAGTAGAAAATCTACCTGGTTTGAAAGTAGTTTTTCTTTCACTAACTAAACCCCATTGTTTCTCTGCATTATATAACACTCAAAATATTTATTTTAAGGAAACCTCAGCATATGAACTTACGGATTATAAACAATTTCTCATTAAAAATGCAAAGACAAATGTTATTCAGGTGCTAGTTTATTTACCTTATTATTCAGAGATAATTTCATGATGACCAGTTACAACACCAGGAAATTCATAGAACAAAATTTTACAGACAAATCGTTGCTTTTGAATTTAATTCTAAAAAAGTATGCTATCCCATTTTCACATACCAAGCTGAGAGGCCATTTATACTATTTCTAGGCTAATTTTTGCTTCCTGCGAGAGGGAAGATGATTTACAATGAACTTTAAGTATCTAATTCATGTCCATCATTGTTGAAAAAGAGAAGGGAGCCGAGAAGGCCAGGAGTAGCAGGACAGAGAAAATGCCACATGGATTTAGGAGTTGGGATCACTGACAGTAAAATATATGTTCTTTGGTTAGCAAAGCGAAAAGGGGGAAAGTACTGCATACATGATAGATACACACTAGCATTCTAAAGCAGGAGACAAGAATGTCCAGAGTGTATTCTTCCCCCACTGCCAGATGGAAGGGCTATTATTATAAATGAAAGGCAGCAGTAGTGGATGCCAGGCACTTTTGTTGTGTGCCAGATTCTGAAGTCCAGATGTGAGCAGGTTACCCCTGGGACAGGACAGGCTTCAGCTCCCGCAGCAGAAGAGAACCAATCACAGTTTTCTCAGTGTTTATGATAAGCTGGGCTGTAGAGTCTTCCTTCAGTTCCACCGTGACTAGCATCAATGACCCACTGTGCACAGTTTTAGCTGCAAACCTGGAAGAAAAAAAAAAAAGAGAGAGAGAGAGACCTTTTATCATGAGGGGAAAGAAGGAGACAGCATACATTCAAATAGGTTTAAAATAACTCGTTTTTTTCTCAATAATTTATTACAGGTTCCCTACTGCCAGAAACCCAAAGCCAAGCATTCTTCTGAAAAATCAATAAACTGCCCAGCACCATGCTTACCACAAGCAGGTAATTTCAGTGTATCTTTGGAACAGAACAGAAAAAGGAATTCTATTTTACTTATTAGTTTGACCAATAGACGCATGTGAATAATTCTCTATTACTACATATTTGGGAATCATTTATTCATTTGATATTTAACATTTCACCATGCATAGTGCCATTTAAAATAAACCACTCTATTTTTATCTTTAAAACATGTTAAGAAAAAGGTACCTTTCTCAAAGAGCTTGAACTTTTAATTCCTCATCTGAAAATGATTATGCAAGACATTAATTTTGTGTGCATTATAAACTCTTCATAAGTTTCAATGAATTCAGACATGTTCAATATTCAGCTTCAATCTCTAATGTTGATGACATGTAACAGAATCACGTGAGAGCCAAGTGCAACACCCTGCTCCCTCCGCTTGTATTTTTTTTAACGTTCATAACGTTAGATCTTCTTTCTGCTTTAGAATGTAAAAGAGGAAACTTGAGGTCTAAGGCTCCATTACTAAATTCCGAGACACGAAGAACCTACTAATTACACGAAATTAAAAGCAAAACTAGCCTTTTAAGCACTGCAATTGACTGCAAAGCCGTTGGAGGCACAATGAACTTCTGTCAATCCTGCTAATTCATTCTGCCTGCACAGTTGAGCCCCAGAGACGGGAAGAGGGTGGTCCCCTCCTAGGCCTCCATTTTCCACGTAGAGCATGTTCCACACTTTTGGGGGGACGGGGTGGGGGACGGGGTTTGCTTGCAGGGATGACTGGAGAAAAACAAAGTTGCTGCGCATGAGCTTTTGAAAACACTAGCAAGTGTAGAGCAGGTCTGTGACCTGCTGTGACCCCACTCTGCAGGGCTGATCCCCTTTCCCCTTTCTGGAGGACACGTGTCTGAATCTGAGCCATCTGCCTCAATCTGCGCAACATCTTCAGCCACAATGGCACCCAGTTACCCTGACAGCAGCTCACAATACATAAAAATCAGACTGCTGCGCTGACAGCGCGCTGTGGCCTATTCAAGAGCCAACCAACTGGTCAGTGTCTCATGTCTGACAATTAGCATGGGCCTTGCACAGAGCCCACGGCGTCCTCGGGGATCTGTTTAATTACCATCAACATAAAAGAGGGAGTTTATCAGGAGACACTCAGAAAAACTTCACTCCTGACTTAATTAAAATATTAGCCACTTAAGCAGGAAGCAGATTCTCTTTAAATGAAAAGTAATTTCTTTTTTGAGTTTTTTTAAAAAAATAACATCAAAATCCCATAACATATTAGATTCTTTCTTTCTTTTTCTTTTCTTTTTTTTTTTTTTTGTGTGGGGACCTAACAAGCCATTTTTGGCCTAAATCGAATCATGAAAATCAATTTTCCAACAATAATTAGAATAATGCATCAAAAGCAAGACAAATATGCTAATTTTACTAAGATGAACATATTATCAACACTTTTAAGTTGTGTTTTAAAATGTTAGTTAATGGGTGGTAGACAAAGTGTGTTAGAAACCTTCGTAGACATTTATTTGTGTACTCGCTCCAAACATGCTGAAGACTTGTAAGGAATCTGATAGAGCAGTTTTTCCACTGAGAGAAGCAACTATAAGTAGAGCCAGTTTAGGAACAGAAATCATACCAATGTTTTTAAAGAGGTTTTATAAAGCTCTGGACATACATACCCATTTGCTCTTTAGACGCCCATACACGAGATTAGGAACTGGGCAACTCAGCTGCCTCTTTGAGAGAACACAAGATCACCAGCCCTGAAATGACCTCTCTTTTCTATCACCCCTTGCAGGTTTCTGCATTTCTTTTGTCCAAATTTTCGAGGTTCTTCTGCTTCATAGGAGAGCCCTGTTTCTGTATTTCTGTTAAACCATGTCACCAGATGATAGATACTAGGTGGCTCTATTGTCTCACCCATTTATGCAACTTTCCCCACACATGTGGTCATCACCAAATCTTCATTCAACAAATATTTCAGCAGAGGTCCCTATTTCTGACAGGGTTATCATTATGTCAATGATAGTCTTTATTTAACTTAACACTTTTGCCTTGGGAACACGGAGAAGAAGACTGTGTCTGAAAAGGAACGCAAAAGTTCCTACTGACTGTTGACTGTCAGGGTTGCACAGCCCTAAAGCACATTTTATCTCTTTTCTATTAAAACTTAGGGTTGATGTTACAATAATATAAACTCAGCAGAGATAAATGTCAATTTTGATGTCAGTATGTTTACAGAGATTAAAACTAGTGTCTTGTACCTGTTTTAAAAATCCTAATACCACAAAATGCTCAATACTGGAAAGAATAGGGGCACATAAGAGGCATTTGCTTACACTGCAGTGGAAACATGCTAAGCAAATCATCCTAGCAATAAAATCTGTTACCTGGTGTGAAAGCTACTGCCTTTTAACTAGGTCTGTATGTTCTAATGGGCACAAATGATAGAAGCAATGTTTTCAAGCAGAAGACCAGAAGATCAGATGTTCTGACATTCTCATTTCACAGTTCAAAAAGGATGTATTTAATTGGAACACAGCATGATTACAATTGGTTTGTTTTGGTCCATGAAAGCAGAAGCCACCCCCTCCCCCCAAAATTTATTAATCATTTAACTTCCAAACAGGCTATTTAAAAGATAGTTTAAAAGATAGTTATGGAAAGAGTACTAGTTAGTAAATAACAAATAGCTAGCTTTGGGATGTAAGAAACACTGATTATAAAGACAGCTTGGGTCAAATACCTGCATATTAAATTTAATGGCAGACATAAGAACCTTTGTACTTGGCCTCAAACTAAGATCACACTGTGACAATTTTTTTTCCAGAAAATCTGTGAAGTTTTTGATCACTGTAATGATAATAGCAGCTATCATTTATTAAATGCTGTGTGCACTGGGTACTAAGTACTTCACTTGCATTACTTCATTTGATTCTGAGTCAGATCAATCTGTAGGTGAGGAAACTGAGGCCCAAAGACGTTGAGAAACTCGCTCAGGGACATATAGCTAGTGAATGGTTGAGGAGGAATTTGAACCCAACCTTTCTGATTCTAGATCACACACATTCTCTTAATACATGCAAAATGCCCTCTTAATATTTGTTTTTTAACTGTCAACAGGTAAATTAAGGTTTTTCTTATTTACCTAATATGCATATAATCTATTATTGTTCCAGAAACTTTAAGAAGGAAGATTTTTCTCTTCAAAAGTTGTGTACCTGATTTGTAATATTCTGTAATTCAAAGCATCTTGACTTGATGCTTTGCCACAACACATTTTAAAGTTCTGCCTTTAAAGATTAAAAAAAATAAACAAACATTCCCCACCCCCACTCCTTCAAAAGACACACCAGCAATGAAAAATACAAAACGTTGAATGGAGCTGTAATGTAGGGAGGGACGACTGGGAGACCAACCAACCTCAAACACCAGTAACACCACAGATGAGAACAAATAAGTGGATGACAGTTACAGATGTATTGCCTACATAAGATGGGCTCCATGTTATTAAAAGGATACCAGCTAGGTATTTTTCATTTTCATCCTACCACCAAGCACTCACTGTTTCTAATCACCAACTGAGAAGGTAAAACTGTTTGGATATATTTGTATTTCATCTTGTTAAATGTCTTTTTGTCTATTGTCTCTAACAATTGACATTTAATCTTTGAAGTCCTAAGAATTCCTAAGATTTAAAGAAAAAGATGAAATAAGGTGGTTGCCAAACCTAAATCAAAGTATGTCCTACTCTTCTAAAAAAGTTAATTTGTCTTAACTACTCACAAAATTATGAGAACAGGTCAAATAACGACAATGAATTTAAACAAATATATTATTTATGACGCACGGACTTACTCCTTCATGCACTTAAACCATACTTCTTTTAGATTGGTAGGAAAATGCCTATGGACCTTAAATGCTCTTTGTTGGAAGGAAAAGAATCCTACAACTCAACTGTTTTAATAACTGAAATGTTGATAGAACAACATGAATTAAAAAATATTTATCTGAGAGGCTGCATCAATCTCCAGGGTATTCAGAAACATAAAACTTTTTTACGCAGAATCATATTTGCTACACTTAATGCAACAGCTCAAAGACATGCTTTTTCTTCTCTTGGATAGTCTTCCTGGTTTCTGATTTTTCTATTCTGAGTTCAATTTTCTTGTGTTTTCTGTTCTACTGGTTACCAGGAGCTGTGACAATGGCCCACTCAGGCTAAAACTTTTTTTTTTTCCCACTCTGTACATGAAGCCTTCAATTACTGTCTGCTGAAGCAGACAGAATCCTATTAGTAAGAAAGACGATCACAAGATGCAGTGCCCTGCCCTAGCTATATAAAAATAATTAGTCCAAAGTTGACAAATGTGTAATGAAGTCGCACAATGACTATACGTAAGAAATACTGGTTTGAATAAGCCTCCTAACATCGAATACCAAAGAATGTTGATTTGGAGTATTATTTTCCAAAGGATTTAAAATGATAAACCCTTATAATTTTGAGTTAATATAGCATAACATTTTCAAAAGGCAGAGAATTTGTAAGTTGTAAAAAAATCCCATTTCGTTGACTATAAAAGTGTATTTTGAAATTAAGCTCATTACACTATTGAATTAATATTAAGAAAATATTTACATGTGGTTCAAGTTTAGACAATTTATCCAAAGCAATGTATTTTTCCCTATTATTTTTAAAAAAGCCAGCAATATTGTAGTGTTTTCCTTTAACATTCTGATTAGAATAGTTAAAACAAAAAATAAGCTACCATCAGAATTTAGGACTCTCTATTTTCTATTCTAATCTTTAGAATTGGTATAAAAAGTGATTCCCTATGCTATCTTGTCAACGATGCATTCTCTTTATACAGGAAAGCTAAGAAAATCTAAGTGCACTTTCTCAAAGGAGATACGAAACATTCCAGTTATTCCAGAGCATTTTTGGTTTGTCTGTTTGGTGCGGGTGGGGTGGGATAGGACTTAACAGAAAACCAGAGAGTAAAACAAATAAATTCTTACCCCATTCTCTTTGATTCCTTATAAAATTGTCAACCCAGAAGGAAAATCATCAAGAATACCTTTCTTTCATTTTTACATGAAAACATTTATATATTCCTATTTGTAAAATTGTTACACTGTAGAATATTACTTCACAAACAGTGGAATTAAATAAAATTTAAATATACAATGTTTTAAAGCAAAAATCAACTGCAGTTTGGTTATTTCTGAAATATCCAAATACGCCGCCTTCTGTGTAAAAATTAGAGGTCCACATTTGCTTTTCAATGAATTGCTGCTCAGAGCCTGCAGAGATCAAAGCAGTCAGATAAAAAAGCAGTGCTGCCCTCTAGTGGACAACCACCAATGTGAGAAAAACTCTGATCACGAAATAGGTTCCACAAATCTTAGTCCTGGTTTGAGATGCCAATTTGTTTTTTGTCTGTTTATTTGTTTGTTTGTTTTTTGGCTGTGACACGTGGCTTGTGGGGATCTTAGTTCCCTGACCAGGGATTGAACCCCGGGCCCTCTGCAGTGAAAGTGCCAAGTCCTAACCACTGGACATTCTCTCCAATTTGTCATATTATAGAAAAGACCGAAGCCTGGCATCTTTATATTAACAACTGTTTGTACAAACTTTTGTTTTAAGACAGATGAAGTATGGTGACTATAGTATCAGGCTTATAAAACTAGGGCACCAAGCCATCAAATGTCATTCTTAACTATTATGGTCCTTCAAAATGACCCAGTATTTAAATATTCCATAGTTATCAGGGGAAAAGAAATAAAACAACTAGCAAACAAAAACAATAACCCAAAGGTTGATCAACCTAAGAACCAAGAAAAGGAAAATATAAAAGACTCCCACCAAGAAGTAACTATGTCATTCATGTTTCTAACCCCAGCAGCAACAAAATCTGTCACAAAGGTCTTCAAAAAATATTGAATGAAGGAGTTACACAATATAGATATTTTAGGATAGAAACAATGGTATATACCAGTATTTCCCCTATTAATAACCATAAACATGTATACAACAGTGATTCACTGGATAAGGACTAGAAATGAAATAAGTTGTTCTTTACAACTACTTTAAGTAAAAAAAATTTATTTTAATCCTAAAACAATAAACTGTCTTTAAATGTGTTGATAAATTAAAAAGTTGGCTACTAGGTTGCCATGGATTCACAGTTCCATTCACAACACCTGATTTTTCTAATAGTTAAGGACCTAAGTAACAACAGTAAAACAACATTTATTCTGTAAGGATTGTAATTATTCACAGGTTGTATATGTTCAAAATTTGCAAATTAAAAAAGTGACAGGATAAACAAAATCCAAACCATAGATTACGATATACAGGGGGAAAAAAAGAACGTAAGTACTGAATACAAGTTAATGAAAGCTGTCCTAAGGTCTTACTGAATAAGGTAAGAACTAAAATAGAATCGTGGCAGAGACATGGCTTTCTGTTTTCACTCAAATATCACCCCTTATAAGGTCAATTTGTTGTTCACGAAAGGGAAAAATAAGTAGGTTGTATGACAACTGTTTTTAACAATACTACTGTATATGAATGTCAGAATTCCTGAAACTGGGTTAAAATGCAAAATGTTGAGACTGCTGAAAGGCAAACTTTTACTTATGGTCTAAGACTGTTTCAGAGCTACCACTGTAATGTGCTACTCTAGTTAACAAAAGACTTTCTTGGCTGGAACACACTGGATAAAAAGAAGAAAAACCTAAATCAAACATCTTGTTTACTGATGTTCCTGAATGACTAACCTGTAAAAAAGAAACATAAACACAGAAAAATGTATTTTAAAACATGCCATGTGGCTAGCATTAACTATGAACTTTTGGAACACTTATCTGCAACCACTTGGAATACTGGGTCCTGCCCCAGCAGTCCTGAATCTGAGTTTTTGGGTGTGGGTCCCAGGAATCTGAGTTTTACACAAACTCCCACATAGTTCTTTTATACAGAACAACGTTAGAGATTTTGAAGGTATAGATTTTTTGGCTTCTGCATTTTGGTCATTTTTATTCATTAGTTTATCAGAGGACAAGCAATGTAATTAAAGCAAATGCACCTCAGTTTCTACACTATTGAATACGAATCTCCTTCATAAACACTTAATTTCTTTTTTGGAGGGACACAAGAAATTTTTTCTGGCCCGGGATAAACCTAGGATTTCCAATGCTAGTCTCTCTAACCTCTCCTAAAACACATAAAATCTTCACCTTTTAACTTTTCCGTCTATTCATATACTGGTTTACTGTTGTTCATTCTGCCCTTTGTATATACTCTATTAATATTGTTTTAAATAATGTGTTTTAAGACTTTCACAGTGTCTCACATTCTTATATGTGAGTATCTAACATAGGACGTGAAGATGTTCGGCTATATATTTAATAAATGCTTTTTATGATTTTTTTGATTCTGACTTCTCTATTACCCCTTATCATGTGGTAACTGTAATTTGGAAAACGGCAGATTGGCACAATGACCATAACTCTGTAGATCTCAATAAGATGGTATTGTTCTCAAAGAGCAGCTTTTTCAATCAGTAAGTACATACCACAGAAATGAAGATAAAATTAAGTCTTTCAATAGTATACTGGTTGGCTTTCTGATTCTATGGTTCATTTAGAAAATCAAAACTAAATGTCACATAATCTGAAAGTAGTTCTACTTTCTCAACTGATCTTTGAAACCGGTTAACTAGGCTGAAAATGCTCCTGGTTTTTGAATTGAATTCCATAAAACTTGTGCTCCTTTAATTGACTTTTTCTTAATGGAGGTATTTGCTGCTAATGTGTTAGGAACCATTTTCTCTTACATATTCAATTAAAATTTCTACTTTATACTGTTACACACTTCTACATATTAATGAAGATTCACTTTTTCTTAGCTAATTCTTATGTTAAATACTTTTTAACTTGGTATTTAATGTAAAAAATATTCAAATTGTAAAGAGTAGTAGGAATATATTATCCTAAAACTAGACAATGGGAACTTAATTCATTGAATGGTCAGAAAGAATATTCTAATGCTAATTAAAAAGTCCTCTCAGAAATGAAAGATCCTGAAAAATTAAATAGAACATAGGTAGGCCAGCCAAGAATAATTTATTGTACTGAAAATTTTAATTTCTTAAAATACTAATGGTCAAAATGCTTTTCAAGCTTATTGTTTTTTTATTAAAAATGATTACCATTAATAAATACAATAATGGTTTCGGTCCTATTTTTCATAAACTCAAAAAAGCAACTACCACAGATGAATAGAGAAGTCATTCAAAAATCTCATAGAGATTTCAATTTTATTACTAACAATTAAATCATATAAAGGCTTAGATATATAAACTCATTCATCCCACAGGGTAATCCCCTACTGAACACTGTCAAAAACATTAATACAATTCAATAAAGTGGTAAACTGTTAATTTTTGTTATTATAAACAGTAATTGCTATTTCATTTTAAATGAAATTAAGAAAGCTATTGGTATAGACTGTACTACCAACTGTTTATTTCAGTTTTAACTTACTGAGCATAAAAGAATGGCGAAAAATGTTACATTTGTGGGATAGTAATTTTTGTCAATATCTGTATGAAAACTACAAATAACTCTAGGTATTTATTGGAAGGCTTCTAAAATTTAAAACATTATTATAGCCATACCTTACTATAAAAAAAGCAAATGTAAAACATTTTCAATAAGTACAATGAGACTTGTGAGGCAGGTTAAGATAGCACAGCCTATTTAGAATTATATATAGGCATTTTATTCACTTTTGGCTCATTTTATTCACTTCCGGCTCCTCCACCCAGTTACAGAGCCAAATACCAGGCCACTGTGATAAGGCTGGACTGGAAAAGTGTCAACACATTGCAGAAGTGTATGAGGACCATGGCCATTAAGTATAAGTGCAAACTCTGCACTCCAAAGGCAGATAGAAATGGTTCCTAGTTGTGTGTCTCCCCTGCACTGGTATGGATAATTGAGAATTGACTGTAACTTAATCCTGTGAACAGGCATTAAGTTCTAAACCACCAAGACAAGTTATAGGCAAACTTTATGCTTTAATAAGAATTATACAACTGTGCTAAGTGTCTTACTTAGTCTTTTTCCCAATAGGAAAATGGCTTTCATATCAGTTGGTTTTGAGAAGGTAATCTGGCTATTTTCTTCTAAGAAACAAAAACCTGGAACACTGTCATTGCTTTCAGAAAAGTTAAAAACCCACATACAAAGCAAAACAAAAACTTAATTAGAAGTTCCAACATAAACAAGGGTTACCCTATGTTGTTTTGTCTACTACAAAGGAACATATTAAAATAAGACTGAAGTATTGCTGGATATTAGATGTGTCAGGTAAAATTTCATACAGCATAAGCTAAAAGTTAAAGTTGATGTACAATACTTTGGTGTTTTAGTAATTTCAATAATTCAAAGGATCCATAAATAAAACAGAACAACTTCTGCTGAAGAAAATCACTCAGGAAAGTGAAAAAAAGTATTTAAAGCAGAAAACAAAACAAGGAAGACTCAGAACCAAAAATTTTTACTAAAAGCCTTCTTTTTGTTCATTTTTTCCTCTATTGACCAACACTAACTGATAGGTAAGGTGTATATTTGCATGGCAGTACCAATATGATGACCTTATATCCATTTTATTATTTTATCACCACCCTATGTGAGATAGATAGGGCTTATCAAAAATTAAGAAATGGAAGCATCAGATCTCTTGAGCAACTTACTTGGACCTCCTCTTCGCAAAAAAAAAAAAAAAAAAGGCACAAGGCAAATTTGATTTTTGACTAGTACATGCAGTTTTCATTCTGTCATGATTAGTAGATGAAGTTAGGCAACTCTGTAATGGCAGATCAAGACTTGAACTCAGCTCTTCTGATGTCAAGTCCAATGTTCTTCCATAGATAACAGAATTTCATTTCAATCACCTTCTTTCCCTGCCATCAATTTCCAAACAGATGAGGTACTTAAAGCCCATAAGGAGAAGTTATAAAGCCCAATAATGGCAGAACTGAGTCTAAAAAAATCCAGATCGGCCTCTCTTGCCCCTGTATTAATTTAAAAATACATTTTTAAAGGGTTGAAGGCGTTCTCTTTGATTTTCAATTTATTTCCTAAATGTAATGGTGGAAGTATGCCCTTGGCAGTAGAATGGCAGAGGAATTAAAACATAGTTTGCAATGAATTCCTTTAAACTCACAGAGGACTAAGTAACAACTGCATGTTTATTTAAGGAGTAATTATTTTACTTTCATTTCAAGCCACTAGCATTCATAAGGATACAAAGAAGGCACATACTAATCACATTTTCTGTTACCTTTAAGGACAAATAACGTGGACCTCATGTTTTAGATGGTTGGTGGTGAAGATATTTCCTGGCCTAAGAAACAGAAGCTGCATTTGGCCCCATGTTGGTTGTCTAGCAGCTCCTTATTACTGGAAGCAGCCTTAGGGAATTGCTGTCAAAAGGAAATCTATACCCAAACTTCCCCCTTTTCAAGTAAAAAAGTCCAAATCCATTGCTTTATAAAACAGTTCTTCCTGGAATTCACTGAATCTGGTGAAATAAGAAATTCTCAGCCATATCTCACACAAGGTACCTTTACAAATCACCAAGCTACTATAAAATGCAGGTATACTATCTGTATCTTTCAGGAAAGCCCGTATCTGTGTACTAAGGATTGTATGAAATAGGGAAGAGGGCCTTAATCCAAACCAATCAATCAAATGTATCATCATAAAAAAGGAGGGGCACATATATGTTTAGGGGTTTTTATTTTCAAGGAAAATTATGAATTGAAAAGTATAGATTTATACATGTAGACAAGTTATCTCCACATCACGTGTCAGTGAACCTACCTGTGTATATTATCTTGGCCAGAAGGGACTACACCTACGTTGGCTACGTTTACAACCTTCTGAAGGATCACAGAGGAAGTGAAATTCTGCGGTGCAGCAATAATTACAGTAGAAGTTTCATTCATTCCCGTTAGCATTCCTGTAAGAGCAAAAGGCGGCTCCCTTTTACTAATTTCTTTATGAAAATTATATTAAACAATTTAAAATTCATAGCCAAAATTTAAAAACTTTTTAAGAGAAGAAATACCACTTCAGAATGTAATTTACAAGATAATTTTCATAAAATTAAAATGAACTGCAACTGATTAAAAATTTTTTTAAAATCCTCGTTGTGTTGAAAAATGTGTAAAAATGCAGTCAAACATCACTCTTAATAACCTGATTTTAAATACTAAGATTGATAAAAGCATAGAATCACAAAGATAAAATTCCAATTTCACTCCCTTTAAAATATACACAATTAATTTGGGCTTTATAAACTATTAAGGTTTTACTTTTTAGGAGTTTGGTTTTTTTCCTTCTCCTTTTCATTCAAAGATCTCTCTTACCAAATGCTGCTTCAGAACAAATCAAAGTGTTTCTGGAATAACTAGAAACACTATATTGTTTCTATATTGTTTCTATATTGGTCTCAATATAATGGATCAAAGTTATCTCAACAGTGACTGAAAGTCACCGAACAGTTACGTGGTTCTAAAACATAGACAAGTATCTAAGCTACACTTAGTGATAACAGTATTTGCCTAGTAAGTGGAACTATGGTTACTGACAAAAACAACTGAAATTTCTGAAGCAAAAACATTTGAACACAAAGGAAACAATGTAAATTGGAAAAACTTAAATCCCAGAGACATTTCAAATAATATTTAAGAAAGAAATTAAGTTAAGCAAAATCATGAACAAAAACCATATAGAATTAACACAAGGCATGCCATTAATATCAGAATCTTATGTACAAATGTTCAAAGGACAAATTCAATAACATATCAAACTCTTGGAACAAATACTGAAATTAAGTACCCGGTTAAATAAAACCAAAATAGTTATAATAAATGCCATCTATCTGGACCTGTGATGTAAGTCATTGACTCCTAACGGTATCTACTAAAAATGATTATCTTTTGAGACATATGATATGTGTACAATAGTTTATAAAATTTATGAAGATGGTAAAAGCTGATTTTATGTTTTCAAAAGGCCCTCCACCTTTAGGATTATGTATTTAATTTTGTTATTTATTGCAAATACAACAGAAACATTTTAAAACCCCTATGATTTAGCAGCATGAAGACTAAAGCCTAACACTGTAAAAAGACTTACTTAGCTTTTAACAAAGAACAGTTTTTACTAACCACTTTCAAACTCGGGGACACTATGTTCTGTCTTAGACTGTACAACTTCAATATTAGGCAAAAGCTTTAAAAACCACACAAGCAAACACTGCTTTTAAGTAAAGCACAGTGGCTGCTGATATAACACTGCTGAGAGATGTGTATACTCATTTAGGATTTAAACCTTCTCCATTAAGCTCTATTGAAGAGCAACTTCTGAATAAATGAATGCAACTATGTTTATGTTAAAAGCCTGTTTCCCTCCGCCTGTAATTAAAGGAAATGTTGTACAAAGCCAGTACTTTTGTCAAGCTCCTGTAAATGGAAAGATGGATAGCACTCAGAGAAGTGAATGCATTGCTTCATATTTAACCTTAACACTCTTGTCATTAATGGTTTGTCTAACTTGGTCTATAAGAGACAAGGTATTGCTCCACTGAAGTAAAATTAAAAAAAATCAACTAAACCATGCTTTTCAGAACAGAAGATTCATTATCGCCAGCTAATGTATTGGCATAAAGCAAAGTAACATGCTATCAAGTAAGGCACACATTCAATCTGCCTTCCCACCCCCCTTTATTTTTAACTCATGCTGTTTTATTGTTATAGGCAATTTGTACCACTCAGCATGACAGTGTAAACTGAATCAAGATTAATTTACATGCAAAAGAACACTTAGGAGAGCAGCATGGTAAGCAAATGTATTGTCTCGATTGCTGAGGTGGAAAAAGAACCTGGAAAGAAAAAAAGGTGCTCTAATTAAGGGGCATCAAATATGATTGCCTGCGGTGGTTAAGGGCCAGAAAATAGTGAATGTCTGGCCATTTAAAGAATTAGCATCTTGCTAGCTAGCAACCCAGAAGACGGAGGTATAAATCATAATGAAATTAAGTAGCCATTCTAGGTTTCTTAAACCAGAGATTTTTTCTAAATGAAAATATATCAGGTATTCTTAAATTAACGAGAAAGAAAAATATGCCAAGATATCATTAAAAGTTTCTTCTACAAAAACAGACTTCAAATACTATACAGCCTGCTCATGCACAATAAAGGTAAAGTTACTGGAGAAATATTTTAAAATTTTCAGATACAGAATTTTGCTTCATTAGAATTTACCTAATTTTGGTGAGGCACTGGACAGCACTTAATTTAGGTTAATCAGCTGTAATTAACTGCTAAAATGTAAATAAAGTAAGAAAAGATTTTAAAAATTTCTTGTAAGTTTTAGATTTCCAATTTAATTCATAAGAAGAAAATGAATAAGAGGAGGAAATTTGGAATAAGCAGTTGGCTTGGGTCTCTTACAATTAAAACTGCTTCAAGAAACGCAATTACAGTTTTAAAAGTAAAACAGAGATCCTATTGATAGTAGTGAAATCATCCCAGAGCTAGATCATGAACTAACTTTGCAAGGCTCAAAACTCATAATAATGAAAAAAATATGGCTTCTGGTTAAGGCTCATAATATGAATACTCTGGATAACTTCAAAATATACAATAAACCAATCTTTTGTTTAGTACTTTGACTACCAACCTTGTAAAAATGCATGTTTGGTCATGGAACTCTAAATGCAACAACTGAGAAAAAGTGATAGAGCAGGCTGTATATTAGGAATAAAACATTTCCGTTTAAAAAATATTAATCTAATATGTACAACCTGTTAGAAGTATTCTTATTTAATATTATATACACTTTTCAAATATGCACATCTGTATAAAAATAGAACCAAATTTCTCATGTTTTTAATTATAATTTCTTCAGTTAAATCCCAGTTAATACATTTAATACATTTCTTGAGTCTTGAAATATATGCCCTGTGAAACGAGATATTAAGTGTGTAAATTCATTTTATTTAAAGTAGAAAAACAAGTTAAAGCTAGCATGTAATGATGCACACAGACATTTCTTAACTTTATTGGCATTTTAACTTCCCGAAGTTTGCACTGATAAAATCTGAGGAAAGTGATTTTTATTCTGATTTAGAATTTTCAGTTAATGAGTCATTTATAGGTATCTTCTGCAAAATAAGCTAAGCTCTTCCTAGAGTAGTATAACAAATAAATACATGTGTAAAGTTGAGAATTGAGACCTCTATTACCAAAGCAGCTGAAATCTAGAACTAAAAGGATGCTATTGAAGACTCTTTAAACCTGCGGTAAATTTGTCAGCATCAAGTCCCACATCAAAGAATGAACTTAGGAGGACAGAAAGCATGATACAGAAATGCCAAGAGACTTGCAAGGATTTACAAATACTCCATATAAACAAATTTTCAAATAGCTTTATTCAGAGTAGCCTTTCTGCTCTATTAAACATAGCAAACAGCTGCCAGATTTATTCAGACAAATAATCAACAACCATAGAAGTAAAATGGCAGAAGAAAAAGGAATTTTGGCAACATCTCCACAGAGGACCACAGCTGTTCTCCAAGCGCTCCTCTCTCACGTGATTACGGTTCTGTATGGCTAGTCAGGGAAAAAAATCCCTCAGTCACAGCAGAGCACAAAAAACTTGATCAAAATATCAAGTACATAATTCTAAACCAAAGTTGAGGAAGAGAAAAGATATATAATAATCTGCTGCTTTAGAAATACTTTAGCTGCACTTTTCAAAAAAAGGAATATCCCCTTAACAATAAATGTGCCAAGGCTTTATTCAGTCCCTATGTGCCACTCACCTGGGTTTGCTGAGCAGGTGTAAAGCAGAGAGGCAGGCTTTAGCCAGCAAAGGGTAAGAATAGCAAATGTAAGAATCAATTCAATTGGTCAATAGAAAAATAAAATCACATATATGACTTTCTATAGCAATAATCAACATCCAAGAAAAGTAAACTCAAAGATGGATTTAGTCATTCTTTTTTATCACTTAAAAATAAGGCAGAATAAAAGGTTACTATTAATTTACAGTCGTGTATGAGATTTTCTTTGTGAGATTCTTCTACAACAGGTCCTTCTGACATTGTGAATTGCAAAGGTTCATAGTTTAAAAAAAAAAAAAAGTCTCTGGCACTACATGATAGAGTGCCAGGAAGCAAGCCCTTCTCTTTAGGTGTAGATATTTGTGTATCCCTGTACTTTGTGAAAGCTTGACAGGTATGATTTAATGACCTCAAGATGAAGGGAATCTTTGATAACCCCCTCCAAAGGAAAAAATAGCCTAGATTCACATAAACTTTAAAACATTGTTGACTATACCATTTAAATATGTCCTAGTTTTTATAAATTCAATTCTTAAACACATAAAATGAGACAGTTGTTTTCCCTTATTCATACATGACAAAAATTGTTTTTATTAGAAAGTATGCCTAACTCTAGGGCAAGCCTAAGATATTAATGCTTTCATTATGCTGAAAATATTTTTTTTTTTGCTGCTTATTTTAAAATGTTTCAGCTCTGATATAGCCTGACAGCATAGCATTTCTTCAATACAGAATAAGGTCAAAAGAAAATGGAGGTATTTTAATGCTATAATTAGGATTTTATTTTGAAGGGTAGGGCACTCTAATGTGTACAGGGAAAAATATATTAGTAGAACACGAAAAACAGTTCTATAGTGAGAGGAAATACAGAAACATAACATGTATAGTGATGAGACTTTGCTAAGTCCCAAATTCCTGACATTTTCACTAATACAAAACACATGAATATATCATTAGATTGACAAACCAAAACTCCAAGATTTGAAAAGTTAATTAAGAATCAATTTATTATTTAAAAGACATATTAATCAATTTGCAAGTATGCCAGGAATGTAGACAAACATATACCTTTAGGGTTATTTGATAAACGCAAAGCATTAGCAAAAATTGGAAGACTGTGCATTGACATCTGTTAATGGCTATGTACATATGGTAATTTATTTTAGAGACCAGCCAGAGGAATGAGCACATGTTATTTGGGATGCCAATTTCTAGTAAATTGTAATAATCTCTCACCTTGCTCTTTCTTAAAATCTTTCTCTGACATGGCCACAGGTAAAAGCAGTTCTCCAACAGGAGGCTGAATATTAACACTGAAGCAATCATCCTTGGTACTAAGGAAAAAACACATTAAAGCTGACTAAATGCTTAATAAATAAACATTCTTCTTAATACTATGCAGTTAAATAGGTGCAATGAAAGCATACAGAGATCTGCTTGGCTTAAATATCACAGCTAAAAAAGGTTTGAAATATTTCTCAACACTATTTGCAGAGAAATACATCTGTTACCTGAACTAGAAAACGTATACATATATATATATATATTTTTTTAACAAAAATATGCAGTTATGGTAAATATGCCATTTGACATAGAACTTTTAAAAATAGGTAAGCAAGGGTATATATCCATTACTATCAGAGGAACACTTAATGCAGCTTATCTAGTAGAGAATATTTTATCTTCAATTTTGTAGTAAAAGTGTAGAAAATGGAGTGGCTTAGTCTTAAATAGTTAAGATATGTCTTTTAAGATATTAATTTTTAAGTAAAGAATAAAATGGAGTGACCATACTGTGTTAAGATATGTGTGAAAAAAATAATACCTCATCTGCAAACTTGCTTTCTTAAAACAAAACCCCTCATTTTCTAGTAGCATTATTCACTGACATTACTGAACATGTGGTGAAAGTTTTTCAAATTACAGGATATGAAGAATTTAGGAAAGGCAACTTTCTATTTTCATCATACAGAAAAACAATACTGAGTGCATTTATTTCATTTAAATCTCATGAAACTACTATCTTTATTAAAAAATTACTAAAACTGCTTTAAAATGTTTTAAAATTACAAGTTTGAAGTTAGGTTGATGAGTGTATCAGTTCGCAATGTGTTTGGCTGCAAAGAAGCAGAAAATCCAACTGACAATTTCTTGAGAGACGGGTGCTTATTGTTCAGTGTATAAGTAATCCTGTAAGTTACCAGTCAAAGGCTGGTTCAATGGCTTAAAGATGCTGTTAGGAACACAGGCTTCTCTAGCTTTCAACTCCACTAGCCCTAGTGTGTTGGTTCTTATCCTCATGGTTGCCAGATGGCTGCTGTATCTTTAGGTACCACTTTAACATTCCACTGAAGAAGGAAGAGTGATGATGGAAGAGTAGCGAATAATTGAGCCAACTGACAACTAACTGCATGATTTTTCCTACAATACATTCTTATGAAGACTGATCACATGGCTAAGATTCCTATTTCTGTACTACTTATTCTCATGTACTTCCTTGAAATAAATTTCCTATTAATTGAGGTAACAATACTGTAATATGCAGCATGACTATAAGCTGATCTCTTAAGGTGCAAAAGCCGATATAAAAAGCCATGTGAGGTAACCAGAATTCAATCAGATAGCATTTTAAACGTAGATGGAATTATATGATGCTGAGAATTTGAAATTGTGCAGAATTCTGTCAAGTTCAAAAGTCTTTAAGCTTTTAGACAGGTATAAGGAGCAAAATAAATGCAGAATCCAATCAAGTATTAAAAAAAAAAATTGAGCCAACTGAATCTGTTCCTTTTTATCAGGAAAGCAAAAGCTTTACTGAAAGTCCCAGGGAAGGAATTCTAGTTTTGTGTTAAAACTGGGTCTCATGGCCAGTGGGAAGATGGCTAGGGAGATGGGAATTGTGGATAAGAAACACCAAACATTAGGTTAAGAAAAATACTTTCTTGAAGGGTGGGGTAGGGACAAATACTAAAATATAAAACAAGAAAAGAAAATCCACTTTGATTTTATGCTATTATATACCATAAACTTTTAAGCTGCCTTATTTTTTTAAATGGAACAAGGTACAGACTAGACTAAAAAAAACCAAAGAATGTTTTGAATTATTCACACATGGATTGCCCAAGGCAAATCAATAAATCCAATTTATTTATTAATTCAATAAACATTTACTGAATACAAACTTGATCCCATGTACTGTGTGAGTGTCTGGGGATTTAAAGACAAGTAAGATTGGCCCTTGAAGTTCACAACTTTAGTGAGAGAGAAAGAGTTCAATTATAACAGAAAGGTAAGTGCTATGTTAGAGACATGTAGAAAGTATCATAGTCCAAGGAAGAGGGGCTAATTAATTCTGCAGGAGAGAGGTAGAGATAAGTTTACTTCCAAAAGGAGGGAGAGGAGCATTCTAGGGATTCTACACCTATGTTTTGGGAATGGTGAGCAGTGTGGTGTGTCAAAAGATGGGACTGGGGGCACACTGTAAGGAACAGCATACACAGCATGACCATTAGTCCCAGTTCTCCCATGGCAGTTGTCCTGGAATCTTGTTCAGTTAATGTCTCCTTTCACTCTCTGAAGTGTCCTGATTTGTATGACAAAGTGTATGATTTACTCTTATAACTCAGACAAAGGTGCTTCAAAGTTTCCTGGAAATAAAAAAAGGAAACTACCAGAGACTTCTGACATAGGAAAATAAATGACCCCATATGTATTTTATAAACTCTGCTGGCAGTGTGTAAAGGTGGAGTACAGGAGAAATCCAAGGCAGGTAAATCAGGAAGGAATCTAATTAACAGTCTAGGCAGGGGTTTTTAGCACTGTGTGTTTTACTTTAGTACATCATAACAATGATCCGAAGAGGTAGCTTCTGTTACCCCTAATTTATTAAGAGAAGTTAAACAACATGCCCAAGGCCACACAGCTAGTATGAAGAACTGAACACAGCAGCACTGGGATTTGAACCCAGGTCTATCCTACTCCAAAGTCAGCTATATAATGTCTGCTGCCATATATATATATTTTATTCCACTATACAAGGTTGCTTCCCTAGGGTGGGTAGCACTGAAAATGGGGGAGGTGCGGGTATTTTATAGTTAAAAGGGACAGATCTGGTGACGGATGGGAGGAAGAGACTTTGAACCGTCTAACGTGAATGACTGGGAGGATGACTTCCTCCACCGAAGAGGAGTTTTGGGGATTAAACAAAATGATTTGGATTTAATCATGTTTTACTTTGAGTACCACTGAGTTACCCAGGAAGAGATAGTTAGCAGATAATTGGAAATACAGATCATGAATCAGAAAAGAGGTCAGGGCAGTATATATGAGTTTGGAAGTAACCAGAATGGTACAGGGAAGGGCTGAAGCCTTGTAAGTAGATAAGATCATGTAGGAAAAAAGGATATACCAAGAAGAAGGATAAGGTGGAAAACTGGGGAAGCCCTACATGTAAGTAAAAACAGAAGTAGTGCAACTTGCAGAAGAGCCTGGAAAAGAGTGGCTGGGGAGAAAAGGTGTGTGTCAAATACTGCAGGGAGGAATAAAAAGAAGCACTTGTAAAAGCTAGAGGAAGAATGCAGAACGCAGTGAGTTGAAGGTGAATGGAAAAACTGGCAGGGAAAAACATGGGACAGAAAGCAGCAGAAGCTTCATGAGGACGTAGAGGCAAAAGAAAAATGCTTAAAGAAACTTGAGCATAATTAAAGGCTGGTGCAACACAAAGAAATAGGGTATGGTCTTAGAGGAGGTAAATGAGGTTGGGATTAAGAGCATAAGAACTAGGTGAATGGGTCAGCCCTGGAATGAAGGAGGATATTTCTTCCAAAAACAGCAGGGAAGGAGCTATTAAGATAGAAGTGTTGGGCTTCCCTGGTGGCGCAGTGGTTGACAGTCCGCCTGCTGATGCAGAGGACACGGGTTCGTGCCCCGGTCCGGGAAGATCCCACATGCCACGGAGCGGCTAGGCCAGTGAGCCATGGCCGCTGAGCCTGTGCGTCCGGAGTCTGTGCTCCGCAACGGGAGAGGCCACAACAGTGAGAGGCCCGCTTACCGCAAAACAAAACAAAACAAAACAACAAGATAGAAGTGTTGAGAGTAGGACACTTGAAGGATAAGACCAGGCTGATGTAATGGAAGGCTAAGTCACATTAAGAGAAATGTAAAGGCTGATAAAGGAGTAAATGGATAGGTATATATATCATGAACTAATTTAGTGTTAAATATAAAATTTTGGCTTCAAATAACTGGATAAATCAGTGTTCTCCAAAGTGGGAAAGGACAAGGCACTCCCCTGAAGTAGAAAATCCACTGATGGAAAAAACCCTATCAATTATGTTTATTTTTTTCTCATTCTATCTGAAGTTTTATATATATATATATATATATATATTTATATATATATTTTAGATGTTGGGGGTAGGAGTTTATTAATTAATTTATTTATTTTTGCTGTGTTGGGTCTTCGTTTCTGTGCAAGGGCTTTCTCTAGTTGTGGCAAGCGGGGGCCACTCTTCATTGCGGTGCGCGGGCCTCTCACTATTGCGGCCTCTCTTGTTGCAGAGCACAGGCTCCAGACGCACAGGCTCAGTAGTTGTGGCTCAAGGGCCTAGCTGCTCCGCGGCATGTAGGATCCTCCCAGACCAGGGCTCGAACCTGCGTCCCCTGCACTAGCAGGCAGACTCTCAACCACTGTGCCACCAGGGAAGCCCTGAAGTTCTATTTTTGTCTGTACATAATATCTTAGTACATACATGTTAGCACAGTGAGACACACACACAATACATATAGGGAGTGTGTAGTATAAATATTTTACTCAGATGTATACAATTTTAAAAGTTAGGGACCACTGGGTTAAATTACACATACTACACTATCTCTACTTATGTTTTCTTTTAGATTACGGGTGAAATGACCAGCCTTCTCCTTTCCAACACTCCTGAAAAGGATCCCATTTACCTCTTGGTTAAAGGTAGTTCTACAGCACTGATGCCCAGGGAGAAGGGTGTGAGAGCGGAGAAAAGAAGGGAAAGTAGACTTGCCTTCTAAGACATATATGAAAATCAAGGTGGATAAGCAGAAGGCTTAAGTTTGGGGGAAAAAGGTGATCCTGAAATGTCCCCACAGGCAACAACCCATGTGTTAAGAGATAAATATATACTATTCAACTTGACTGGGTATGTTTCACTTTTGTTACTTTTGGGTAATGCATGTTTTATTTTCTGTGGTTGGTGAAGTGATTAACATGTAATGCTGTATGAAAAACGAAGGATATAAGTTCATCCAAAATGGGTCTTATGAGACAAATGTAATAAAACTGGAATATTGCTGTGGCAGACACTACTTGTTGCTTACTCAGTATTTTTTTTTTTCCTTTTTCTTCTTTACTGATATAATCCTGATTTTGTTCAGGTAGACAATGTGCCCACCGGAACACTCTCTTCTCAGGCTCTTGTAGCTAAGACTGATCAAGTGACCTGGTTATGACCAATGAAGCCTGAACAGAAGTCTGCTGGGGACTCCTAGGAAAGTTTTGCTTTTCTTTTTTTTTTTAGTATTTCTTTTTATTTTTTGGCTGTGTTGGGTCTTAGTTGCAGCACGCGGGATCTTACGTTGCAGTGCACAGGTTCTTTGTTGCAGCGCAGGCTTCTCTCTAGTTGTGGCATGTGGGCTCTGTAGCTGTGGCACGTGGGCTCTGTAGTTGCGGCACACGGCTCTCTAGTTGTGGCACATGGGTTCAGTTGCCCTGCGGCACGTGGGATTTTAGTTCTCCGACCAGGGATTGAACCCGTTGTCCCCTGCATTGGAAGGCGGATTCTAAACCACTGGACCACCAGGGAAGTCCCAAGTTTTGCTTTTCTGACACAGATGTGGCTCCTCCCTTCATGTCACTTCTTACCTTTTTTTTTGGCCTAGAATGCAGATAGAATCCTGGAAGTAGAGAAGCCATCTTGTGACCCCAAGGATGACTGGCATATGCTAATGAAATTAGCTCATGGAACAAAAAGTTGGAAAGACCTTATACCAAAAGACATTGTGGAGCTACTCCAGCTGCTCTTAACTGCTGTCCTGTGTTCTTCTCGTACCAGGAGAATAATAAATAAACCCCTATTTGGTGAAGTCACCACAGTTGGGTTTCTGTTACACACAACTGAATGCAAAATCTAATTAATATACATAACATACTGCATAAGGCAGTCTCAGCTTCTAAGCAAGGTTTGGCTTAGCGGGGAGTAAGATGGAATGTTTCCTCTTTATTTTGGGGAAAATTTACTTTTATTTATATTAGTGTTCTAGGATGCTCTCCATAGTTTTCACGCGCCTCCTTTTAAATATTTTGCCCTTTTATTGTTCGTTTCTCTCTCTTCTTTTCTTTTGTCCCGCTCTTTTTCCTTTCATCTTCTTTGGTTGAACATGGGGCTAAACACAGCTATCTTGACATGGATAGGGGAATGTTGAAAATGAGTAATGATAGATGTAAATTTAACAGAATTAACAGTTTACCAGATCAACAAACTACTATTATTAGGCAGCTCTAAATAGCCTAATTACATGGGATCAGATGGTGTAACAGTTTAATGTAAGACAAGATTCTACCTGTTTTATATTTAACTGTAATGCATATACTTGTACTACATATAATCTCATTCCACAGACTCCTTGATCCAAACTGGTAAATTTTCTAGGTAAGAAATGTGCAAGTAGTCTAACCATTGTGAGACTCAAATTTCCTTATCTATGAAGTGAGAAAAATGACACCCTTGTGGGCTCGTTTTAACGATTAAATGAAATAACATAACCCAGTACAGTGCTTAATGCATAACTGATACTCAAAACCTACATCCATAATAGGGATGTATCATAATTTATTTAAGCATTCCCCCATCAATCCTCATTTGCAAATTTTCTCTATTACAAACAATGTTTACTTAATAACCTTGGATAGATCTATTTCTTCAGCACAAGCACCAATATCTCCCCAAGCTTGCCACCCTAAAAATGAAATCACTAAGTTGAAGAGTATGAATAATCAGCATTTGAAAAATACTGCCAAACTGACCTAAAAAACGTGGTGCCAACTTGAAGTTCCACAAACAGTAAATAAGAATACACATTTTTCTGTAACTTCCGTGTCATATATTAAAATTTTAAAATTTTGCAAATCTGATGGATGAAAATTTTTTTATTTCCCTATTACCAATGTTGTATATGTTATTGTTATAGATCATTTGCATTTCTTTTCTTGTTAATGAACTATTCTCAACCTTTCTCCACTTTTATATTAGATTCCTTTTTATTGATTGCAAGAGTTCTTTATATATTCTGGTTACTAAACTTCTGTCTGCTAAATATGCTGTAATACTTTCTGTCTCTCATGTGTTATGGTATCTATTTTTTTCTTCTTTGTAGAGAAGTTTAAAATTTTAAATAATCAAACCTGTCAATTTTTCACTATATCTTTCTGGATATTGTGTCTTGCTTGACTTTTGCCCCCAAAGAGTATAAAAATATTTGTTTATATTATTTCTAAACAATTTTATAGTTTCTATAATTAAACCATAAATCCATCTGGAATTTATTTTGGAGTAATCTGTGGGAGGAAGGTATCTTTGGTTTTTTCCCGATAATGGTTCTCACATCATTTACTGACTGGTCCATTCTTTCCCCAGTGATATGAAATGTCAGCTTTATGATATACAAAATTTCTAAATTCTCTGTTTTGTTTTACTGATTCCTTTGACAATAGCCAATTACACTGAATAAAAATATTCTTGTGACTTTGAAGAATATCTTGAAGTTATTATTGAAAAAGGCTTTTCTCATTAAATTTTTGTTTTGACTTTTCTTGGACATTCTTTTTTCCAGTTGAATTTTAGAAATTTGTCAAGTTCCTTGAAAAGGCTTACTGGAACTTAGCATTGAATCAAACTGAATTTGAAGATTAACCTGAAGGAGAGTACTCTCTCCCATTTAAGAACATAGTATACTTATTACATTATTTATATCTTCTTTTTATGGCCTTCAGGAAAGTTTCAGGTTTTTTTAAAAAAATTTCCCACATCGGTATCATATATTTGTTAATTTATTCCTTTCGTTGTTCTTGTAAAAAGAATAATTTTATTCATAATGTCTTAAAATTGGTCAGTCCTACCATACAGAAATGTTAATGATTTTCACATAATGATCTGCACCTAAACAGTATCCTATTTATTAGCTTAAATAATAGATTTTCTATTGATTCTAAGACTTTGTGGGTTGGCAATTATATACTGAATAAAAATAATAATTTTGTATCTTTCTTTCTAGGATTTATACCTCTAACTATTTTTACTTGTCTTTTTGTATTGGCTAGAACTTCCATAAAAATGTGAAATAGTGTTGAAAGAGGGTAACCTTCTCTTGCTTTTCTGACTTAAAAGAGAATGCTTCTGATATTTCATGTGGTGGTAGGTAACTTGTATGTCTGATAATAAACACACACACACACAAATTTTATTTTGTAATTCTCCATTTTTCTGTGCCATCCTCTTTAAGGTGGGGTTCTTATAAATAGTATATATTGAATTGTGCTTTTTACATGTTCAGTATCACTGGAATTTAACTTATTGACATGAATTCTGATAACTAGTATGTGTGGCCCCTTCTAGTCATCTTATTTTGTTTTCTATTTACCATGCTTTTTTCCTTTTCCTGCTTTGTTAAACTGGTCAAGTTTTAAGCACTCCGTTTCTTCTTCCCTTTAGTCATTTGGAGGTTATAATACATCATATTTCCCTTAATTTAGAGGTTAGCTTTAACATTTTAAACCATATTTAAACTCCTTTTAGCCATCAATCAATCCTCTTGTCATGCATGACAAGAACACCATCATTCCTCATACTTGTCCACATCGAGATTTTGGTTCCAGGTTATTAAAATTTATTTTTTACATTAGGGGTGAACAATTATTTTTACACATTGACAGATTTTACAGGTTGAATTATCTGTCTACTTTTTATTCTGTTTTTCTCTGTCACAAAATAAAAAAAATTTTTTTTAACTATAGTATATCTTTGAGTAATCCTTTCAAGAAAGGGTCATTGGTGGGTAAACTGATGGAATCTTTGCTTGTCTGAAAAATGTCTATTTCGTTTCCACCAAATTTTAAAGATTATGTCCCTTGCCTTCTGGCCACCAGAACTGATGACAATACTGATGAGGAATCTGATTCCATTCACATTCTTGTTCATTTTTAGGTAAGCTGCTTTTCTTCACCTCTCTGGAAGATACTAGAGTAGTTTTCTCCTTATTAAAAATTCTACCAGAAACAACAAATAACCTACAAGGGAATCCCCATAAGGTTGTCAGCTGATTTTTCAGCAGAAACTTTGCAGGCCAGAAGGGAATGGCAGGACATATTTAAAGTGATGAAAGGGAAAAACTTACAACCAAGATTACTCTACCCAGCAAGGATCTCATTCAGAATCCGCAGAGAAATCAAAAGCTTTACAGACAAGCAAAAGCTAAGAGAATTCAGAAACATCATTACAACACATGCTAAAGGAGCTTCCTCAGGCGGGAAACACAGAAAAGAAAAAGACCTACAAAAACAAACCCAATACAATTAAGAAAATGGTAATAGGAACATACATATCTATAATTACCTTAAATGTAAATGGATTAAATGCTCCAACCAAAAGACATAGACTGACTGAATGGATACAAAAACAAGACCTGTATATATGCTGTCTACAAGAGACAAACTTCAGACGTAGGGACACATACAGAATGAAAGTGAGGGGATGGAAAAAGATATTCCATGCAAAGAGGAATCAAAAGAAAGCTGGAGTAGCAATACTCATATCAGACAAGACAGACTTTAAAATAAAGACTATTACAAGAGACAAGGAAGGACACTACATAATGATCAAGGGATCAATCCGAGAAGAATATAAAACAACTGTAAATATCTACGCACCTAACATAGGAGCACCTCAATACATAACGCAAATATTAACAGCCATAAAAGGAGAAATCGACAGCAGCACAATAACAGTGGAGGACTTTAACACCCCACTTACACCAATGGACAGATCATCCAAAATGAAAATAAAAAAGGAAACACAAGCTTTAAATGACACAACAGACCAAACAGACTTAATTGGTATTTACAGGACATTCCACCCGAAAGTGGCAGAATACACTTTCTTCTCAAGTGCTCACGGAACATTCTCCAGGGTAGATCACATCTTGGGTCACAAATCAAGCCTCCGTAAATGTAAGAAAATTGAAATCGTAGCAAGCAACTTTTCCGACCACAATGCTACGAGATTAGAAATCAATTACAGGAAAAAAACTGTAAAAATACAAACACATGGCGGCTAAACAATATGTTACTAAATAACCAAGAGATCACTGAAGAAATCAAAGAGGAAGTCAAAAAATACCTAGAAACAAATGACAATGAAAACACGATGACCCAAAGCCTATAGGATGCAGCAAAAGCCATCCTAAGATGGAAGTTTATAGCAATACAATCCTACCTCAAAGAAACAAGAAACATCTCAAATGAACAACCTAATGTTAAACCTAAAGCAACTAGAGAAAGAAGAAAAAACAAAACCCAAAGTCAGTAGGAGGAAAGAAATCATAAAAGATCAGAGCAGAAATAAATGAAACAGAAACAAAGAAAACAATGGTAATAATAAAACTAGAAGCTGGTTCTTTGAGAAGATAAACAAAATTATAAACCTTTAGCCAGACCCATCAAAAATAAAAGGGAGAGGACTCAAATCAGTAACATTAGAAATGAAAAAGGAGAAGTCACAACTGACACCATAGAAATACAAAGGATCATGACTACTACAAGCAACTATATCCCAATAAAATGGACAACCTGGATGAGATGGACAAATTCTTAGAAAAGTACAACCTTTCAAGGCTGGATCAAGAAGAAATAGAAAATATGAACAGATCAATTGCAAGTAATGAAACTGAAACTGTGATTAAAATCTTCCAACAAACAGAAGTCCAGGACCAGATGGCTTCACAGGTGAACTCTATCAAACATTTAGAGAACAGCTAACACCCATACTTCTCAAACTCTTCCAAAGAATTGCCGAGGATGGAACACTCTCAAACTCATTCTACGAGGCTACCATCACCCTGATACCAAAACCAGACAAAGATATCACAAAAAAAGAAAATTACACGCCAATATGACTGATGAATATAGATGCAAAAATCCTCAACAAAATACTAGCAAACAGAATCCAACAACACATTAAAAGGATCATACACCATGATCAAGTGGGATTTATCCCAGGGATGCAAGGATTCTTCAATACACACAAATCAATCAACGTGATACACCATATTAACAAATGGAAGAATAAAAACCATACAATCATCTCAAGAGATGTAGAAAAAGCTTTTGACAAAATTCAACAGTTTTATGACAAAAACTCTCCAGAAAGTGGGCATAGAGGGAACCTACCTCAACATAATAAAGGCCATATACGACAAACCCACAGCAAACATCATTCTCAATGGTGAAAAACTGAAAGCATTTCCTCTAAGATCAGGACCAGACAAGGATGTCCACTCTCGCCACTATTATTCAACAGAGTTTTGGAAGTCCTAGCCACAACAATCAGAGAAGAAAAATAAATAAAAGGAATACAAATTGGAAAAGAAGAAGTAAAACTGTCACTGTTTGGAGATGATATAATACTATATATAGATAGTCCTAAAGATGTCACCAGAAAATTATTAGAGCTAATCAATGAATTTGGTAAAGTTGCAGGATACAAAATTAACGCACAGAAATCTCTTGCATTCCTATACACTAAGAACGAAAGATCAGAAAGAGAAATTAAGGAAACAATCCCATTCACCACTGCAACAGAAAGAATACCTAGGAATAAACCTACCTAAGGAGGTAAAAGCCCTGTACTCAGAAAACTATAAGACACTGATGAAAGAAATCAAAGATGACAGAAACAGATGGAGAGAAATACCATGTTCTTGGATTGGAAGAATCAGTATTGTGAAAATGACTATACTACCCAAAGCAATCTATAGGTTCAATGCAATCCCTATCAAACTACCAATGGCATTTTTTACAGAGCTAGAAGAAAAAATCCAAAAATTTGTATGGAGACACAAAAGACCCCGAATAGCCAAAGCAATCTTGAGGGGAATAAAATGGAGCTGGAGGAATCAGACTCCCTGACTTCAGACTATACTGCAAAGCTATAGTAATCAAGACAATATGGTACTGGCACAAAAACAAAAATATAGATCAGTGGAACAGGACAGAGAGCCCAGAGATAAACCCACACACCTATGGTCACCTGATCTATGACAAAGGAGGCAAAAATATAGAATGCAGAAAAGACAGCCTCTTCAATAAGTGGTGCTGGGGAAACTGGACAGCTACATGTAGAAGAATGAAATTAGAATACTCCCTAACACCATACACAAAAATAAATTCAAAATGGATTAGAGACCTAAATGTAAGACCAGACACTATAAAACTCTTAGAGGAAAACACAGGCAGAACACTCTTTGACATAAATCACAGCAACATCTTTTTTGACCACCTCCTAAAGTAATGAAAATTAAAACAAAAATAAAGAAATGGGACCTAATGAAACTTAAAACTTTTGCACAGCTAAGGAAACCATAAACAAGATGAAAAGACAACCCTTAGAATGGGAGAAAATATCTGCAAATGAAGCAACTGACAAAGGATTAATCTCCAAAATGTACAAGCAGCTCATAAGCTCAATATCAAAAAAACAAACAACCCAATCCAAAAATGGGCAGAAGACCTAAACAGACATTTCTCCAAAGAAGATATATAGATTGCCAACAAACACATGAAAAGATGCTCAACATCACTAATCATTAGAGAAATGCAAATCAAAACTATAATGAGGTATCACCTCACACCAGTCAGAATGGCCATCATCAAAAAATCTACGAACAATAAATGCTGGAGGAGGTGTGGAGAAAAGGGAACCCTCAAACATTGTTGGTGGGAATGTAAATTGATACAGCCACTACGGAAAACAGCATGGAGTTTCCTTAAAAAACTAAAAACAGAACTACCATATGACCCAACAATCCCACTACTGGGCATATACCCAGAGAAAACCGTAATTCAAAAAAACACATGCATGCCAATGTTCATAGCAGCACTATTTACAATAGCCAGGACACGGAAGCAACCTAAATGTCCATCAACAGAGGAATAGATAAAGAAGATGTGGTACATATATATAATGGAATATTACTCAGCCATAAAAAGGAATGAAATGGGGTCATTTGTAGAGACGTGGATGGACCTAGAGAGTGTCATACAGAGTGAGTCAGTAAGTCAGAAAGAGTAAAGCAATTATTGTATAATAACGCATATATGTGGAATCTAGAAAAATGGTATAGATGATCTTATATTCAAAGCAGAAATAGAGACACAGACGTAGAGAACAAATGTACGGATACCAAGGGGGAAAGGGGTGGGGTGGGAGGAATTGGGAGACTGGGATTGACACATATACATTACTGATGGGAACATACTGTATAGCACAGAGAACTCTACCTAATGCACTGTGGTAAGCTAATTGGGAGGGAAGTCCAAAATGGAGGGGATAATAATTGTATGTGTACGGCTGATTCATTTTGTTGTGCACTGAAGGGTAACACAACATTGTAAAGCAACCATACTCCAATAAAAATTACTTTAGGGCTTCCCTGGTGGCGCAGTGGTTGAGAGTCTGCCTGCCGATGCAGGGGACACGGGTTCGTGCCCCGGTCCGGGAAGATCCCACATGCCGCAGAGCGGCTGGGCCCGTGAGCCATGGCCGCTGGGCCCGCGCGTCCGGAGCCTGTGCTCCGCAACGGGAGAGGCCACAACAGTGAGAGGCCCACGTACCGCAAAAAAAAAAAAAAAAAAAAAAATTAAAAATGCAAAAATTAAAAAAATATTAAAAAACAATAAAAATTCTACCAGGATGTGGCCTTTTTGCTAGTTGTTCACATTCACTCTGTTTGGCCTTTGATGGATCCTTTCAATCTGAAGGTGTGTACATTTCTTTTGCTTGGGAAAATTTTCTCCTATAATTTATTTAATTATTTCTTTTCTCCATTGTCTCTCTTCTTTCCTTCTAGATCTTCTATTAGATGAATTGATTCTTTTATTTTTAAAGAGGAAGCATCATTTTTTTAAAAATTAATTAATTAGTTAATTAATTTCTGGCTGCATTGGGTCTTTGTTGCTACATGCGGGCTTTCTCTAGTTGTGGTGAGCGGGGCTACTCTTCATTAAGGTACGTGGGCTTCTCATTGCGGTGGCTTCTCTTGTTGTGGAGCATGGGCTCTAGGCACAGGGGCTTCAGTAGTTGTGGCACACAGGCTAAGTAGTTGTGGCTTGCGGGCTCTGGAGCGCAGGCTCAGTAGTTGTGGTGCACGGGCTTAGTTGCTCTGCGGCATGTGGGATCCTCCCGGTCCAGGGATTGAACCCGTGTCCCCTGCATTGGCAGGCGGATTATTAACCATTGCGCCACCAGGGAAGTCCCAGATGAACTGATTCTTTTAACTTTTGTTTTCATATTTTCCATCTTTGTCCTTTTGTCTTCTATTCTAGTTGATTTCATTGACTCCCTCTTATGGAACACTAAATCAGGCTTCAGCTGTGTCCAGTCTATCATCCACCTACTGAGTCCTTTTGGCTTTTTGTGTTTTTAGATCTCCAAGAATATATTTTAAATTGTCTAATTACTCCTTCTCAAATAAGCAGTATATTCTTTTTTTGTTTTATGGATTTTATAGCTTTAATAGGATAGTAAGCACAGCAGCAACAATCACTTGTGAATATTTACTATAGACCGTGTATCTTTCTAACTTTTTTTTTTTTTTTTTTTTTTTTTGCGGTACGCGGGCCTCTCTCTGTTGTGGCCTCTCCCGTTACGGAGCACAGGCTCCGGACGCGCAGTCTCAGCGGCCATGGCTCACGGGCCTAGCTGCTCCGTGGCATGTGGGATCTTCCCGGACCGGGGCAATAACCCGTGTCCCCTGCATTGGCAGGCGGACTCTCAACCACTCCGCCACCAGGGAAGCCCAGCAGTAAATTCTTGCTTTACAGATATAGTTCTCTTGAATCAGATATTAGTTGTAATTTTTAAAGATATCTCTTTTCTTTCTCAAATTGCTCCCTTCACAATTGGTAAGTCTTTGTAAGTCATTTTGAGCTTTCCCTTTCAAATTGAGGCTTTCCCTTAAAACTCTGGTCATCCTAAGCTGTCTCTTTATATTTATAATGAAGGACCAGGTTAATTAACAAACAAAGCAAGTTCTGATGCATATTAGCTATAAGATTTTGGGCAAGTTTTCTTCCTGTGCCTTAGTTTACTCACCTCTAAAATGGAATAATAATAATACTCACCTCATAGGCATGTTTTGAGAATTAAGTAAACTAACACACACAATGCAGTGTTTAGAACAGTGCCTAGCACACAGCTACTGCTCAATACATGTTAGTGAGTGTTATTTCTATGGGTCTCCTCTCCCCTGGTGGGCTGGCTGGAGTTTTCTTAAGTGGGTGAGACATGACTGGTTATGGTCATGAAGTTGGGAGGCAGGCAGGCAATGGCCTTATCTCTTCACCAACAGATGTAAGATTGGCTTTACCCTAGTGGTAGGCGACTTGAGAATATCATTCTCTTGGGTAGAACTGCATTTCATCTCATCTCTGACCATCCGGCCTCCTTCCTATAAACTCAACCCCCGCTGTTCTCTTAGGGCACATCCTCACCAAAAGTCCTTCCCAGGCAAGTAGTTGTTCACTTTCTTTACAGGGTAATTTTTAGGTCTCTGATTAAATGTGTATGCTGCCTGCTGCTAGGGGCAAGGTTGGGGAAATGCAGGTTGGAAGTCATTCTTTAATTTCCTAATACTGTCTTACCCTAACTTTTCTTTTTGCTAGTTCACTTTGTTTGATATTCTGCCAGACTTGTTCTTACCATTATAGTAGTTTTCTCCCATGAGTGTTTTGCTCTGTGGTTTTTATTTTCTCTGTTATTGTTTATCTGCTCCCATTTGCTTTCTAACTGGCAATAATTCTTCATAATTTCTGGTCAGCTAATAGCACTCTTTCTCTTTTTAGTGCTCATTTTCTATTAAAGAATGTATTTTCTGTCTTTTTAATGGATTTCGGGCAAAAAGAGGGGCGGATGTTAGTGCTCAGTCCTCTAACTTGAGCCAAGCCATATAATTTTTCATACTAGTTAATACATTAATATCTGCTAATCACAAGGATGAGACCTGTTTATGTACTGCATCTACTTTTAGAGATACATTTATGTATATTATACATATTTTCAATCTCAATAAACTTAATCAAGGACTTAATTTGATGACCATTTAAAATGCAAAGCAAAAAAAGAGACATTAATACTTATCAAGTGTCCATATAACTACATAGTCACATATAATAGCTTTATCTATCTATATATGCATCACATAACTATAATAATACAGAGAATTAATCTAGAAGCTAAAGTAGGATCATTTTACTCTGGTTCCTTTTCTTTTAATAAATAGAAGTGTACCTGAAAGGCTCACAGTCCATGTTCTCAGCATTTCTGAAGGCTTCCTATCAAATATGCTCTTATTACCCATAATTTTATGTATTGATTTGTATAATGTATTTTGAGGAAAAAATTCAATATCGGCCATTCTTGCTTTTTTTTCCTTTTTATTGAACTACCAAAACTAATACAGCTCATCACTAAGGAAAAAGTGCTATTTACTATGCAAAAGGCACAGTCAGTGACTGGCATCTAAGACCAATTGATCAACCCATTACCACTATCTCCCTACCCCCACTAGCACTACTATGAATCTATTGATTTAAACACTGTTGATCGGTTTCCATTTTCTGATTTTGGGCAGGTCAATTAAGAAAGTGAGTAATTGTGATTACACTGCTTCAGGATCAATTACAGTTGATGCAAGACAAAGTGTTCTTTTTGGAACACACACAAGAATAATTTTTGATTTAGTGTGCATATGTGCTTAATAAAAATCTAAAATATATAACTAATTTATACCTTCACAACAGAAAAACATATTAGTGTAAATGCTTATAATAGCTAAGGCTATTTTCTATCTAAAATAAATTCATCACTTTCCTAAAATTAGTTTAAGAGAAACTGAGAAAAAACTGTTTATATACACTTCCCAACATAAGTTAAAAATCAAACATTACCTAAATATTTATCCTAAAGGGACTTAGTTAATTGTGAAAGACAAGACGCAAATCTTGTGTAATGGACTAAAGAGAAAATCTTTGTAATGAGAAAACCTTTTTTAAAACCCTTCATTGCATAGAAATATAAAAGGTTTTTTATACAAATTGAAAAGAAAGAAGAATTTTTTTAGTTCTTAATCTTGCCCTAACTTAGTGCATAAGCTTTGTCATTGGACTCACATTGTCGAAATCATTAAAATGAATATACCTCTGGTGTTGGAGGTAAATCTATTTAGAATGATGTTACTCATAGTCTTGTGCTCAGTAATATCGATCTGTGTTGTTTGTCTAATAGAAAAATAATAAACAATTACTAGGCAATGTGGGGAAAAGTAATCAGTTTTTATATATCACTAATATAGTAGACCTCCCAAAACATAAAGGTGATGATCTGCATAAAATCAATGTGTTATGCTACATTGCTTATATTCATCATTGCAGGTTCTCAGCAATAAATGGTATAATATTAGGCCTGAATTACTGGTAAACTGAAAAGGTATATGAAAAAGAAAGGTTCACTATATTCAACCTATAAACTTAATTAAAAGTGACTATTTCCTAAACCTGGAGATTTTTATCATAAAAAATTCTGTTAGAAGCTAGCTAAAATTTAGATAAATAAAATGCCTCAATTCTTTTCAGAATAAGAACAACTTCAAATCAAAATAACACATCATATCTTAGATCAGAAAAATACAAAAGAAATGAGTTCAAAGATAATTCTTAAAGATGCATGAATATAGCTTTGCATTAGGTTTGCTAATAGTTTCTGGATTTCATCAGAAATGTATAAACATTATATAAAACAATAACAATGATAAAACACAATTCTAGAAAAGCTCTTTTGAATAGTATTCACCTATGAAACCTTTGCCAACTGATAAATGTTCTCTTTTGAATTTTATCAAAAGCAGTTTGTAAATTAAAGTAAAAATCTATGAAAAATCTATGAGTTTCTGGTACTGACAGAATCAATAATTCTCCACTTAAGAGGCTCGAGGTAACATATAAAATGTTTCAAAAGATATCTTCTCTGGGCTAGCCAACAATATTATTAAAGTTTTTAATTTCTCCTGAGTTTTCCTCATGAATTTTATCATAAATTTTCCACTAGCACAGAGATAAGCAAAAAAAAAAAAAAAAAAAATTAGCAGTAGCTTCTCACTTTAGCCAACAAACTGTGAAGTTCAACCACATATGGTAGACTGTAATGGCTATCTGTGTAACAAATACTAAAAACATATATTGCACATAATTTGTCCATGGCAGTCTAAACATTACCAAAGAAAAGCATGTTTGTGTAAATGTTTTGTCTCTCAAAGAAAAAGCTGCTGAAAGCCTTGATTTTAATCTGCTATTGTTTATAGTAATATGAAATATAGATGAACAATTGAACTTACCACAACTGGAAACTGGCAGTCTGAGTGGAATCACAAAAGTCAATACCCATTGAAACAGTAATGGATCCCTCAGGCTCAAGAGATTCTAGGAGATAAGATAATTTAGACATGGAAACACAGAGGATGTGAAAAAGACTAAACACTAAAATCTTATGTAATGTTTGTAGTTTGGTTAAAACAGTCAAATTTAATGATGGCTTGTAAGAATAATTTCAAACTAAGAGTATTAAAGCAAATTATAAAGTAATTTCACTTGAAGCCTCTTTTTCACAACTTAATTCTGTCCATACTTCAATGAACACATTATATCTATTTGTTTCAGAAATACACCTCATCCTGAGAAATTTCATGTTTTACAATATTGTCTTTATAGGCATTGAAGGTGAGAAGGAAATAAATGTTTTCCTGTTTGGAACAACTGTAACAGACTCTGGGTGCTTTTAAGAGATTGTGTACTTGAAACTATGGAATATTTACTCTAGATATAAAAAGAAAATTTTCAACAATGTTCTAAATTTCCACTGGGGAAAAAATCCAAAATTTAAAACATGCAAATTAAAGCAAAACTGGAAGAAGAAATTAATTTGTTGTCCTCAGATATTAACCAAGACAACTGGCATTATAGGAACCCCAAACAATAAGTCTAACTGCATTAGTCAAAAAATTACTGGAAGAAAATTTAATAGCAGATTAGATTATCTTGAAAAAAATAAATAATAAAGTGACATTTCATAGATTTGTAATTTCTGAAGCTTCATCTACCAACTAATCAAGTGTGGGAAATAACTGTTTCAATATACAATACTGGTGTTTTTTCAGTTGGTAATGATAAAACTCAAGATAAACAATAACACCATTTTATTCTGCTTATGATTCCAGAGTCAAAGTGTAACGCTGTACATTAGAATGAGGGATCTAAAACATATACCTATTAAGTATAAATATTTATGTATATTTATTATATTTAAAAAGAAACCATTCACTTTTGATTTCTACTTTGCTTAAAGTCTCTAGTATAACTGCAGTTGTATTGTAGTTTTATATTTAGTTTTATCTCTTCTGCATATATATTATTAGATGTAGTTATATTTTAGCAAGCACATACTAATCCAGTAGACTGTGATTATTCTAGGGCTTATTGATAGGTATAATTTGCCATTTAATGCTAACCATTACAGAAATGATGGTATAGATAGGACAAAAGAACAATTCAATAAGCTTAAGATACTAAGTATTTTTATATCTCAAAGGCTCAGTGAAGATTAGGCATTATAAGAAGGTATTTGTTTGATGCTGATTTTTAAAGTGTTATTGGTTTGCTTGCTAATTTATTAGTTGGTTTGCTGATTCCAGTTTGAATTTAATTTGTTTATAAAACTAACATTTACCAGGATGGCATGTTAAGTACCAGAAGACTTGCTACCTAATCTTCGGCAAACAAGCTTTATTGTAAATTACCATAATAATAGTTTTCTTGCATTTCTCCTAAAGCTACACCTCATCAGTTCATAGTTTTGTCAGTCACATTGCTCAAAACTGTTCTTCAGTGAATCCTTGATGTTTTCTTCTGTGCCACAGATATACTGGGGTTTGGTCTTATTTGCAGCTGACACCACATTGGTAGTAGATGCTGTCATCTCCAAAGCATGATGGCATTCGGAACTTAGATCTCTCTACATCACGTATCCCCATATTTCATTTGACAAAGTGACGGTTCTCAAGATGCCTTGATGATGGCACTGTCTGACACAGTTTCATAACTTCCTCAGTCTTAAGATAATTAACTGTGAGCTTAGTGCCATACTAATTCTGAAGGATAGTTCATGATCAACGGTATGTTTTATTATATGAATGCTTTAAGAGCAAAGTGATCAGCATAAAATTATTCATATGATAGATTTTTATATTTGAAGCTTACTACATTGGAAAAGTTTATTCAATCGCGTGTCTGTAGTTGAATACTGCGTCTGGATCATTGCAATATACAAGAGAGGGTTATGCAGAAATGGCTGAAAAACACTGGCTCTATTACACTGCACCATTAATAATGAAAAATTAAATCACACAAGATGCCATCTACTTTGATTTGACAGTTGTACAGTAACTAGTGAAATCTTAGCTGAACTCAAACTTGTCAATTGTTAACATAAAGTCACTGAATATAGTGCAGAGACCCTAAGGCTACTCTTTGAGTGAGTGAGTGAGTGAGTGTGTGTGTGTGTGTGTGTGTGTTTTAAACCTCTTGTGTACATGTGCCTGATCTCTTTGGGGAAAAATGGCACTTTATTCCTAATATTCTTGCAAGGAATCCAGTTTCATGCAAAATCCTGACAAAAGTCATCTCATATTATAGAGAAAAAAGAGAACAGATTGGTGACAAATAAGAAAGCCGCCGGACTCCTTAACATATGCATATGTACTTATTAAATAAAACAAATATCTTACTTCCCTTATTTCACAAAAAATGAAAATGCAGTATCTGTTATTTGTTGCATTCCTATGATTTTTTTTGGACTAATTAAGATATTTCATACTCTGAACTCTACTGTTACCTATTGACGAAAGAGACTAAGTGGTATTACATACAAATTACTGCATGGGAAAGAATTCTGTATCTTGAGGGTATTCAATAAATGGCAACAGAACAAACGAAACACTACAAAAACTTTGCCCAAGAAAAGAAAAGGAAAGAAAGCCTATTACTAGTACTGAGGCAATGGCATATATCGATATTTTATTTTGGTGTAAAGGCCATATTATGAAATTTATTATACTTATTTCTTCTATTCTACATAGGCCAACAAAAGGTCAACTCATCAACTCATTATGCCAGCTCAAAGAAATGATAACACTGTTCTACTGTTTTAACCTTTGGATAACATTTTCAACCTTCAGACAATGCATATATCAGCTGCGTGACACTTTTTAAACTAAATTAATTTTTTAACTAGGTAAAAAAAGCTGGATTTCAAGCAGTAAAAAAGAATACAAATTGGGATATTCTTTAATTCCTTAGCAATATACTAACTTCATAAAATAATTCAATAAAAATCAGGCACTATAGTCTTTAAATAGTGTGTCTTAATTACCAAATTATTTTTCAAAGAGGGTATTACATGGGTTCTGAAATCAACTTACTTTAACTCTACTTCTCTCTACTTTGGTTGCTTATAAAAGTCTATCATATTTCATCTACTAGGAATTTTTTTTTCTTTGTGGAAAAATATAACACAAAGAATGACTTCTTTACTGAATGACTCATGAAAATGATAGGAGAGAATTCAACAATGTGAAAGAGCTCACTCAGGCAAAGAGGGAGAAAAAACAGAATAGTTATATGATAGACAATAATGAATAAAGGCAGAGTTACCCGGTCAAAAGGCTTTTGCTCACCTAAAGTATTATAAAAAGGAACTACCTGGAGCCTTTTGGTGGTAATATTTCAAGGATTCAGTGACAGAAACCTTATATTACTTTTAATTAAGATTTTGCCTGAAGCTTCTCCCAACTAAACTGTAGGACTGCCTCCACTTACACAAAACAAAAAGAGAGATAGACATTCTAATTATTATACTATTTTAAACTCAAAGTTAGCCATACAATTGTTACACTTAATTTTTAAAAGGTGTATTTTTTGTAAAACACTTAAAAAAGGGAAGGGGATGACAGCTGGAGAGACAGTGTGATATAACGGGCACTGAGGTAGCCTGGAAAGCACATGCTACGTGGTAGGGGCAGCCGGCTTGGCATCGGCTGGTTGTGCTGCATGCAGGTGGGAATAAAGCACCTGTACCGCCATAATCTTGTGCTTTATCCATGAACAGTGAGATTTCTTGGTTTGTCCTTTAATGTAAAAAAAAATACTGATTTTTAAATGGTGGCAACAGATTAAAAAAACATGATGTGTAAAAATACCAGTAACATACTGTGGGCTATTCTACCTTCTATGTATGGAAAGGAAGACAAACAGAATAGTACATACCCTCTCAGTCTTTGCTCCCTTCACTTTTCAATCTATGGAATATGAAGGGAAACGGGGAAGGAGAGATATGGAAGGTACAATACCCAAAAGCCAGACTAAAATCATGCAGGAAGTGAAGCTGACCAGAAAGAGAGGTGGGGGAAGGTGATACAGATAGGAAAAACGGGAGGAAATTGTGATTCTCCAGACACAGTCTTTCGTTAGTACTGGTATTACCACTGCTGGCACCTAATTCACTAAGGGCAAAGACATGTATTTATCTTACAAGATAAATCCGGTTTAAAAAGGAAAAACTTATATACACTGAGTTTGCTAATAGTCAATAAAATAATATGTATTCTACTTTAAAATGAACACATTTAATTATCAAATGCAGTTAAAGTTTTAAATGAGAATTACTACTTACCTATTGGATTAAAAACATGCATTTGCATGCCCACAGGAAGTTTCTTTTCCCCTATGTGGATATTTTCTACCTTCCAATCAGTGGTATTATTCAATGTTATTTGCACAGAGACCATATTATCACCAAAAACGCAAGGCTGTCTTGGAAAGAAATAATGGGCAGCTAGTCCTTTTCCACTCATCCGATGAAGCAGCACATGAGTTTTCACCGGTACAAAGACAGGAGTACTGACCTATTGCACAATGGAAAAAGGAAAAAAAAAAAAAGAATTAGTGAATATAGTTATTAATTCTTAAAAATATACAAAAATTCATAACACTTAACTCCTGTTTTCCCTAAAGTATTATTCACAATAATAGACATTAGTAGGATATCACACACATAGATATGAAGTCAGAAATTATATAAAAATGTAAAGTAAATGCCTTCGAAACAGTATTAAAATTCTTCTGTACTCTGCAGGCATATATTAAACTATTTTGACAATCTATATCTAAAAAGAAGAGAATAATCTTAGTTATATAAATATATTCAATTTTTTTAGAGTTTATAAATGTTTTCGTTTTCTTCTTAGGTACACTATATTTGGACATTTTGCCAATTTTCTTATTAGTTTTAATAATTTGTCATTTGATTTTCTTGGGCTTTCAAACTATAAGATATTATAATCTGTCTATAACGAACATCTTATACTTTCATTTCCAATCCTGACTGCTTTAACTTTTTTCACCCTGAATTTCTTTCACTGTAAACTGAAGACTATGACCTCCTTTTTAAGGTGGTTCTTCCTTTGCTTTAATGATTAAAAAGCTCTTCCCTACCTCAAAATCAGATAACTATTCACTTACATTTTTTTCTAGAGCTTTCATGGTTCTAATTTTTTAATTCATGAGGAACTGATTTAGGTATATTTACTCTATATTTAATTATTTTTCTCCAAATACTTAACAAATCATCTGTACATGATTTAATGATTAGCTCTTCCTCAATGGTCTATAAATGCAGATACTCTAATTATTTAGTTGGAGATGTTTTTGAACCTTGATGGAGCTGTTAAAACAGTCCCACACTGTTTTATTTCTTATAGCCCTACAATGTGATTCAATTGTTTGGCAAAACAAAGCGTTGCTTATTCCTCCACCCACCCCCGCCAATATTTTCTCGGCTAATCATCTGTTTATGCTTCCACTGAACCTTAGACTCTTAGTTAAATTCAACTGTGGGTGGAATCAGAGGCAGCATATTAAGTGAAGAAACACAGCCTTTCTAAAATCATATGGTGGCTATCTTTCCATTCAAAGTCAAAGTATGCATGTGGCTTGACCTGACGTGGGCAAGCTTTAAAAAAAAAAAAAATCAATTTGTGATTAAACAGGCCTAATCAAGAATTTTTCCTAACAAGTGTACTCTCCCAAACTAGGTTTTCTATTATAATTGTGAGAGTACATATTAACCTGTTCAACATGCTCACTATGCCACTGACATCTGATGACAAAAAACTTAATAATAATTTAAAACTCATCAACAAAAATCCAAGAGTTAAATATCATATACACAGAATGATAAAGTTGGAGAAAGGCACGTGTAGAGCACCATGAGAAAAGCAGAACAAAAGCAGGAGTCTGGATTACAGGCAGCCAGGAATTAGCACTCTAGATATAAGGTTCTTTGAAGGTATGCCTTAAGTCATTTAAGAGCTATCAGCTTGTCTTAGTTGGTTAACTGATTTTCTCAATCTAACCCTGGGACACGTGGCCCAAATATTTGTTTTTTTCTACTTTGTCTCAAAATTCTGCACCTTTATTATAATAGTTAAAACAATGCTAAGGAATGTGCAAAGGAAGAAAAACAGTGTAATTCTCTCCACACATTCTTTCCACACTCAACCAAGTTCAAGAAGCACTTTTAACTTCTAAAAAAGGTCCTCCCTAACAATCTTCAAAGCTTATCTATGAGAGTGCAAAGAGACCTATGTTTTCTTTCACAATACATACCTCATAAATGGCACTCTGGGGTAATAATATACACTTTTTTAACTACAGAAAGGGGCTGACTGAAAATGTTTGATTGCTTTTTTTAACCTATTTTCTAAGTTCATACAAGTCATATTTAGCAAACCTCCTCCACTATCTAAACTACGGTGATATTTTGTTCAATAAAACCAGTAGGTTTCATAAATACTTCATCAATTTCCATATGTAATACAATTAATCCTGACAAGAGAGCAAGATTTTAGCTCAACATTTTGTACATCAGATTACTTACTTATATTCCAGAAACATATACATGATCTGTGGCTGCTTATATTCTAAGATGCTAAATGTCATGAATGGCTTTTCTTACTTCACAATTTATAAATAACAATTATTTTATTAAATGTTAAAAAAAAACAGGTAAAAAGTAAATTAATTAGTGAATGACCTAGACTGGGGCTGTGAAAATGAGGGTTTAAGAAAGGAGGCAGATACTTAAGTTTGAACAAAACAAATCATCTTGGGTAGGAGACAGCAAACTACAGCCCACAAGCCAAATACCACCTGCTGCTTGTTTTATAAAGTTTTATTGGAACATGGCCATTCTGTTCTTTGACATATTGTGGGTGGTTGCTTTTTGGCTCTACAATGAAAGAGATGAGTAGTTGCAATGCCTAACATATTTACTATCTGGACCCTTTACAGAAAAAGGTGGCCGACCCCTGATCTAAGGGCATACATGTTACATTCTTCCTTCTCCCCTCCCCTTCTCTTGTTGTCCTGAGAAACAGTTCTCCATGGATCTCTCACAGTTCTGTACATCTTCTAAGCAAAGGTATTAACAACTTTGTTCCTGAAAATCTTTTCAAGGATGTACAGCAAGCAGTCTTTGGAAATGGGTTAAGGGCCTCCCTCTGGGGCAAAGGTTGGACAGGTTTGCCAACAGACCCTTATGAAAGGTTGCGATCTTCTATGCTAAGGATCCTCTCCTCTAAAGCAACCCACTGCATATGCAGTCATTACCTAGCCTTCATTGCGTCACCCTGTGAAAATTGGGGCTCAGAGAAGTGGCAAGAATGATGTTACCCTGGCTTCTGCTACTGCTGTGAGTAACAAACTGTCCTTTGTCTTTGACACAGGAGTCTGGTGTCTTCTACCAGTACCCATGAAATTGTCTCAGGCTAACTTGTTAGCCTGAAAGTGAGGTAACATCTCATACCCTGCACAGTTCTTTGATACTTACTTTTCTGTTTTTTTGGTCATCTGACAATTCCCAGATCCACTTACTCCAAAGAGCTAAATTAACGTTGAGTAGGAGTATCATGTACAGCTGTGCAGTGGTAACTGACTGTGGATAAGATCTAAAAACCTAGCTTACATTCAAGGGTGCCTTTATGGAATGTGCACAATGGCACCACCAGGGTTAGCATGCTTTGCTAATGAGAAGTCTTCTTGACAAAGAAGCTACTTTTTTTTTCCACTTTCCTTTAAGTTGATGTTATGACCTGGCTAATTGTTTCTATGAGGTTCTGATGTATCATGATGTGTTCTGATGGCTGACAACAAAGTATCAAGTAAATTTTATGAAAGACACTGAGGAATCAAGAGTTCAATGTTTCAGGGTAGCTTTTATCTGGTTCAAGACTAAGTGCTGGTATTTTGAAGGAGCTTTCTCCCCAGTGTTCTACCCTGTAGTGGTTATATATGGGATTGTCTGCTCAACACACCTACCATCTTCTAGGAATGTTGCCACATTCAGTTCTCAGTGGAGCTGGCATGTTCTTATGCCACCTCATGATCTGACCACATTAACTGGTTCAGGAATGGGCACCTGGCCCAATGAGTTCCTTTCCTAGGATTTTTGGATTTGGGACTTAGGAAGTTGAGCCAGTCTCTCTCAAGTGGCTAAAATTCTGAGATTTAAAACTGTAATGTCTGTGGCCACATTTCCTGCCATATTGCTCAGTAAGAAATAAACAAAGAACAGGTGAGAGACAGAGTTCTGCTGGTATCTTTGGTTTGGATGGTTCTTGAAGCTGACATATTCCTACCCTTCCTGAAGCTTGGTTTTCTGTGAAATACTCTAGCATTCCTTCCTGAAACTTCCCTTTTTTTTTTTCCCTTAAGCTAGTTCAAATTCGGTTTCTATCATTTAACTCCCCCAACTCAACTACTAATCACAATTAGTCAGATTTCAGGACACTAACTGGGAAACTGGGGAATAAACTCATAATGGGATAAGGCGCTTTCTTGCTCCTTTTCCTAAAGCCCTGGTAGATATGTTATGGTGAGACTCAGGCATGGCATCTGATTAGGTTGAGCCATATGAATCTACCAACTCTGTACATCAAAGACTTGAATTACAGGAAAGGAAATAAAAGCAAAAATAAACAAATGGGACCTAATTAAACTTAAAAGCTTTTGCATAACAAAGGAAACTGTCAACAAAATGAAAAGACAATCTACTGGACAGGAGAAAATATTTGCAAATGATATGATCGATAAGGGGTTAATATCCAAAATATATAAACAGCTCATACAACTCAACATGAAAAAAACAAACAACCCAATTAAAAACTGGGCAGAAGAACTGAATAGACATATCTCCAAAGATGACATACAGATGGCTAACAGGCACATGGAAAGATGCTCAACATCATTAATTATCAGAGAAATGCTAATTAAAACCAAAATGAGATATCACCTCACAACTGTCAGAATGGCTATCTTCAAAAAGAACACAAATAACAAACATTGGCGAAGGATGCAGAGAAAAGGGAACCCTCCTACACTGTTGGTGGGAATGTAAATTGGTGAAAAACAGTATGGAGGTTTCTCAAACAACTAAAAATAGAACTACCATATGACCCAGTAATTCCACTCCTGGGTACATATCCAAAAAAACCGAAAACACTAATTTGAAAAAAATACATGCACTTCAATGTTCATAGCAACATTATTTACAATAGCCAAAATACAGAAGCAACCTAAGTGTCAATCAACAGATGAATGGATAAAGATGACGTGATATATATATGTACAATGGCATACTACTCAGCCATAAAAAGAACAAAAATTTTGCCATTTGCAACAACATGGATGGACTTGGAAGGTATTATGCTAACTGAAATAAGTCAAACAAAGAAAGATAAATACTGTATGATATCACTCGTATATGGAATCTAAAAAATAAAATACACTAGTGAATACAACAAAAGGAGCAGACTCACAGATATAGAGAACAAACTAGTGGTAACCAGTGGTGAGAGGGAAGGGGGAGGGGAAAGATGGGAGTAGGGGATTAAAAGGTACAAACTATTATGTATAAAATAAATAAGCTACAAGGATATATTACATAACACAGGGAATACAGCCAATATTTTATAATAACTATAAATGGAGTATAACCTTTAAAAAGTATGATTTATTATGTTGTTCATCTGAAACTTACATAATATTGTACATCAACTATACCTCAACAAGTAAAGAGAAGGAAAAAAAAAGTGGAATTAGCAATTCTTATGGTTCAACTTGCTTTGGTTCAAGGCTACTTAGTCCTACCTTCATTAAGAAAGAGGAATCTTATTTATTATGTTTATTATCTGTCTCTCCCTTTATTCCCCGCTTTTATGTTCAATTTACAAAACATAATTTTACCTATTTTCAGAACTCAAAGCATAATTTTTCTACTTTAAATGATTATAGAGATTTTCAGATAATATACCACTAGTGTTGGTCATAACTATACTTTACTTGATGTGGAGTGCTCAATTATAACACTGTTCCTAAAAATACTACAGTCTTTCAAGGAGCTTACTGTGATAAGCGGAGATTATCAATATTAATACTTGTTGGTTTTAGGATATGACTTGACTAGAAATTTTCTACTGTATATAACTGGACACAAATGAAAAATACCATATTTCTTAATAATTAGAAGGACTTCTATGATCCAAACACTATTTCTTATAGTATCTAGTTCAGGTAAAAGCATTATTTCCCATTAAATATTAAAACTTGTATAAATAGGATAGTATGAAAGACAATATTTGAAAACACTGGTTTTGATTTAATTATTTAACTACTAATGTTCAAAGAATTAAAAATTTAGCTGCATTATAAGCAAATGATATGGGTTATCCTCATTATTCCTGAGGAGGTAATTAGTTCACTAAATATAATAACTCTAAAATAAAAAGCCTTCTTCTAGAGTTAACAGAACAAAAAGCATCAAGTTAACAGTGAGAGAATCCTCTACAAATCTTTACACAGCATATGTTTAAATAATAAAAGTCATTTGTGTACCTTTAGATGGTTTATGAAAATAACCAATCAATTTTGCAGACACAACATTATTTCTAAAGGGAATCTATGTGACTCATGATGCCTGTAGATACACAGAGACAAACCACACATATTTTATCAGTTTATTACAGTAAGCAAATAAGCGTGGAATGAGAGTGCACATAACTGTCTACTTAGCGCTTACTGAAACATTTATAAGAGCTGTTATCTCCCTAATAACAGACAGACAGCGTGCAATTTTAGAGAGGAGAAAAGCTTCATATTTTTTAACACTTCACTAAAAAGTAACCGAAGAGTGTAAAATGAAAAATACTCTGTGCAGTAAGCTGGTAATGGACCATATTATCAACTCAAGTTAGATTTATAGGATACAAACTAGTCACTAATAGTTATTTTATGACATAGCATGTCTGCTTTTTTTGAGATTATTAAGATTAAAGTTGTAAAACTTCTTTTGAACATAGCTGTTCAAAATGACTGAATTATAAAATTTAAATGAGAACTGAAAATAAAACATGGATTATCAAATGCCTAAAAATAAACCTTGTTCAACATCTGCATTACTATTTCAGAGATGACACTTCCATGTAAAGCTTTATGAAAACAATATCTTCTAGTCTTTTTTGCTTTAATCCACATTCAGACACTTAATCATTTTTAAGTATTATCAATCTATTCTGTTTTTGGACTCCAAAAATACGAAGATCTGCAGTATATAAACTGCTCTCTTTGTACCTAGTTTTGTTTGGCTTATTTTACAGCAGTATCTATTTAGATATATAATTTATAAAAAATGACCAGACTGTAAACAGAGATACAGTTTCATCTTTAAAATTAGCACTTTTTAAACCAGTGTAAATCTCAACTGGTAAGAACTGTAATGCAGAAAGCTACAGTATTGTCTTATTCACCCAGTAAAATGTAGAAAGTGAGCCTATTTTATCTTTAATCTACAGTATTGGGTCTAGTACCTAGTACAGGATTTAAAAAAGCAAAGGGAAAATCTGCTTAACTGTTAGCTAGAACTATAAACATAACATTCAAAGAAGTATATTTCATTTTTCCATCGAATATTACTTTAAATAAATGGTTTATACTTCTAAAGATAACTTCCTCCTTATACATGTATATTTAGGTATTCTAGAAAGTAACTGTGTTCCTTGCTCCTATTTTATTTTAGTCATCAGTATATACAACGAAAAACGTGAGACTTTTCACCTCTTATTTTGGTAATAAATAAAAATGTATTTACAGAAAGATTTGAGTAATTATCAACAAACATTTAATGAGAACCTTACTTCACACATGGTATTAAGCAGGCTACAGCAAACTTGGCCTGTGGATCAAACCCAGTCCACTGCCTGTTTTTGTATAGTCTGTGGGCTAAGAATGGTTGTTACATTTTTAAATGGTTGAAAAAAATAAAAAGAAAACTAACATTGTTGTGACACTAAAATTATAAGACATTCTAATTCAATGTCCACAAACACAGTTTCATTGGAACGCAGCCACATTCATCCATTTCTGCATGACCTCTGGCTGTTTTACCACAATGGCAGAGTTGAGTGGCTGTGCTCTGCAAAGCTAAAAATATTTACTATCTGGCCCTTTACAAAATGTTTGCTGACCCCCATAGAGGATGTATTCAATTTCCATTGGTGTTGAGATGAGGAGGAAATTACTTTATAATAATACCCTATCCTTTCCCCTCCCCAAAGGTAAACCTATAAGTCTCACTGTCGACATACTACTTTTTATAAATCTGAAATCCAGAGTGATGTGTATATACTTTTATTTACCACTTTCATAGAAAAATAGTTCCAGAACTATGGATGTAGATACGTTATACTATTCTTAGATATGTTCTACTATTTTTTTTCATATTTCCTTTCTGACTTTTGGTTTAAGGGTGCTAATAAAAACAAAACAATCTGGTTTCCAAAGTGTTTAGCAGAAAGGTTCCAATAATTGGTTACAAGAAATTTCGTCAGAACCGGAACAGTTTATATAAGCACAAACAATTATGTGTTGTGTTATTTGATAGATGTGATAATCATTTGATCTTTAGTTCTACTGCTTTCTCACTGACAATATCAGTATCATATACAAAAGAAAATGTTAGTGTTCCCTTCCTTTGGAACCAAGCTCAGAACCTTGGCATTATCTTTGACATTCTTATTTCCCTCCTACAATTACTTGAGGAGTTTGATGTCTCTTGTATTCATTTTCTTCTTTTCTGTTGTCTACCACCAGCTTAGTTCAAGTCATCAATGACACTTAAAACATTAAAACATTTTTAAAAATTTTAAATTGCAAAAGAAGTGCATGCTTATTGAAAACAATTTCAAACAGTATGGAAATACAAGTAAAATTCCCTCAGGTTTAACCATAATTAACAATTTGGTGTCCCTCCCTATCTTTTGCTCCCCTTTTATTTCTGCTTGCCCATTCAAATTGGCCTCCCTGTCTCTAGATTCTTTCCACTCCAATCCGTACCACAGGCTCTTGTAAAAATAGTTCTCTTAAAAGTGTACCTCCCTTATACGCTCAGTGAGGAGGGGTAGAAAGTGCTGAGCTTTGAAGCCAGACAGATGAGCTGAACCTCTGGCTCTGCAACTTACTAATCCTATGACACTAAAAAAGTCACTCATGCTTTAGAGACCTCAATTTTCACATCTGTGAAGTGGGGAAACTACGACCTATCTTTTAGGGTTGTTGTAGATCTAGGCTAAATATAAAAAAATCTAGAGGAGTGAAGGGCCTGAAGATGTTAACGTGACAGGCACAAGTACGGGAGTGAGACATGATTTCAGAGTTGAAATGAAAGAGTATGTGGTTGAAATTCAGTACAGGTCAAAGTTATTGGTACTGAACAGATCAAGAGGCTGTGAGGTTACATATTGCACAGGTTGAAAATATGTACAGTGAGACGTCCCAGGATGATGGTGGGCTGACGAGATTATGTGGAAGATGCCAAGATCTTCACTGAATGTGGGTAAATGATTAAGAGATCCCAAGATGAGAATGACAAGGAAAGGAAAAGGGTATAGGAAGATGGAATGGGCCTCATATGAGGAAGGAACATGAGGATGAAAAGGGAATGGCCTAGATGAAACATCTGGGAGCTTCATACAAACCATCTTGCTGGTAATAATGATTTCGTCAAAGAATTCTAGAGAATTGTGAGTGAGGTCATGATGAAAATATTTGTTATGGGACAGCAAGATCCAAAGGGAGATTCTCAGAGGAAAGCCAGGCTACATAATAGTACTTTATAAAAGTATGTGAGGGGATTGGTAGTTGTTCCACACATTTCACAATGGGGCCACAGCACCTAAAAACCAGCCATGCTGCTTGCACTTAAATGAACTGTAACTTAGGAGACAGAGGGATATGGATCTCATCTAGATGAAGCTCTAGAGGAAGAAAAAGAAGTATGTCTTAGTTGACGTATAAATTGGAAAGGCAGTTTTATTACAGCTACTTTAATTTTAAATAACAGGGCTCTCCAGGGATGCTTTCTTTGAATCTGACAAAGAAGGAAAGGATCCTTTCTACATCACAGGGTCAGTTAGACAAACCATACATTGCTGTGGAATTCCTGACATAGGGCAAGTTTGGGGAAATGGGTCCTCTGAGACTACAGAGCTAGCGTGCACACTCGCTTACACGCTCTCTCACACCCACACACACGTATATTTACACATACATATATATATATATTTTTTTTTTCTTTTCCTGACCTGTGCATAAATATTTTAAATTCTTCAGTGAGGAGGTAGGGATGGGTAGAACACCTTGATTTACTACACAGGAACCTCTGAGTCTTTGGAGTCCACGTCTTTGGCAGCAAAACCTCTGATGACCGGGCTTTATTTTCAGTAGAGTCACCTGACTAGGAATTTTTCTGGATCAATACCTAGGATTGGGGCCTAGGTGCTTGTACTCTTGCACTGGTCCATGTGTTCTCAGGCTATCCCTATATTTGGCATATGAAACATCTTTCTTCAGAAGCAAGAAAGGCTATGGCTTCCCTCTTGTCAGGTAGAGTTAGTGCTGGCAGTGGTAAGTAAGAAAACATTAAATTTTAAGTTAGAAGACCTTCAAGTGATTGATGAGAAGAAAATTATTTAACTTCTTTGAGCATGAATTCGTAAAATAAAGAGTAAAACTACTTAATTTGTAGGATCGTTTTTATAAGGATTCAGTGAGATACTTCATATGAAAGTGTTTTGTAGATGAAAGTACTCTTCTTTAATTGTCATTAAAGACAATGTTTATTGGCATAAGGGAAAAACACTGGCAGAACTAAGATCAGAATTGAACATTTTTAAGTGTCATTTCTGTCAAGTAATAATCTACAATTTCTTTTCCAATAAACACAAAGTATTCCTTATGATAAAGGAAAATAAAGGTCAGTCACGCAAGCTAGTGGGGAGATTGTTTCCTCTTTTTCAGAGAACTACAGGAAGTGGGAAGAACCAGCATTTATTACTTCTTTCCAAAGATTAATGATAACCGAGGAAACCTTTTTGAATATGACCTTAATTATGAATCAGTAGCCTTAGTCACCAGAATAACCTTCAAAAGAAAATCAATAAAATGAGATCAGATTTTTAAATTATCAGTTATTTAATAAACTAGATATCTAAAAGTGGATTTCAAGAGAGAATTTCATAAGCACACATCATTTATGATGTGATGAGGAATCTCAAGATAAGTCTGAATGTCCTAACATCATAGGAAGACTACTAGGCTTTGAGGTATTTTATACTTCTTTACTTCATCAGGATTACAGTATTAAAGAACTCCTACCATCTATATATCTACCTTCAGTACTGAAATTATAGAATCCCACTTTTATACTAATTATAGGGAATTGACTCTTACTGTTTGGACATGTTGAAAAGAGCAATGAAGAATATCACTAAAAAAAATGTAACAAAGGTAACCAGAGGCAGCTGGATGGGGCACTAGATCAAACGTCAGGAGCCCTGGGTTATGGTTTCAACTCAGTCATATATTAGTAGTGAGAACTTAGCTAAATCACAGCCTCACTTAGCTTCTGTTTTTCTCCTCTGTAAAATGGGGCTAATTATACACATCCTGTCTGCTTCACTGAGTTGTTTTGAGGACAAAATGAGACTGTATGTGTGAAACTGATTTTTAAACTGTTCAATAAAAGGCATTATCGGGATTATTAGTAAATTGAGTTTCCTGTCAACATTAAAACATCAATCTGTCAGATAATATAAGGTCCTGAGGTTAAAAGTACATATCAGAAAGCTGAATCACCATTGGAGAAGGGCATTTAAAACAATGTTGCTGTATTTATTGATAGTACCATCCAAAGGCCTTTAAAACAGTAATCCCTTCCCCCATGTCCTTTTTTTTTTTTTCCTCTCTGTTAGTTGTGGGTGAAGAGGACTGTTCTCTAAAAGGTTTCTAAATGATGTTGATGTTAAAAAATATAGTATCACCATTTAACAGCCTTTTAAAGAGCAGTCCCTAGCATGGTCTTTGTTAACAACTGAGGGAGGAAGGGACTATTTTTTCAAAGGCTTTTAGAGGATGTTGTTAAAAGAATATATAGTGACATCATTTAAAAGCCTTTTAAATAATAGTTTTCCTTCCTTCCCAATTGTAATGTCCTTGGCTTTCATTTATTTTGTACTACAAGCTGAAAATGGACATGCCAACATATTATTGGTTATGGCAGGCATCTGTTAGATAGAGAAGGATGCATTGCTTTAAAAAATGTTGATGTCCAGAAATAAATCCAGCTCTTCAAGAACATAGTACCAGTTCTATACAGGATGCTGGCCACCCACCCTTTCATTGAGTTGTGGTACCTTTTGCTTGTTTTCTCTAAGAGTTTACTGAAGACGATGCCACGCAAACAGGAAAGGAGTCATTACAAGATTTCTGGTGAGATAAATGTAATCCTACCACCCACTGCTACTTGAGTTAACTCTCCATCCAACTTATGGCAAAATCTAACTCTAACTCCTATTCTGTTGTTTCGTTAAATTATTTCTGTCCACTATTCCTCTGATTTTAGACTTTACTCCACTAGGGGACAGCAGTGGATACTTAGGGTTCCTCTCCTTATTTAGCTCTCAAGGAGAGGAAAAATTAAGTCAACCATTTGGTTCAAAGCACAAAGTCTGATAGCCAGTAAGCTTTGAGGTAGGTTAGCTTAGATCATCTTTCACGTAACACACCAAAGAAAAAAGAATTAGCTCCAGGGGTATAATCATAAAATAGGAAACAATTTTTCATTTCTTCTTATGCTGGGTCTTTTCAGAAAAGTGTTATTTCATTTTAAGGACAGGAATTTCTAGATCTACAACAGTTTGATGAAAAAAATAAACATTTAAAAATTCTAAAAGCACAGCCCTCCAAACACACTGTACTTTTCTTTTTGAATTTAATTTTTTTAATACAGGTTCTTATTAGTTATCCATTTTACACATATTAGTGTATATATGTCAATCCCAATCTCCCAATTCATCACACCACAACCGGCCCCCTGCCACTTTCCCCGCTTGGTGTTCCCACGTTTGTTCTCTACATCTGTGTCTCTATTTCTGCCCTGCAAACTGGTTCATCGGTACCATTTTTCTAGGTTCCACAAATATCAGTTAATATACGATATTTGTTTTTCTCTTTCTGACTTACTTCACTCTGTATGACAGTCTCTAGATCCATCCACGTCTCTAGAATTGACCCCATTTAGTTCCTTTTAATGGCTGGGTAATACTTCATTGTATATATATATACCACATCTTCTTTAACCATTTGTCTGTCAATGGGCATTTAGGTTGCTTCCATGACCTGGCTATTGTAAACAGTGCTGCAATGAACACTGGGGTGCATGTGTCTTTTTGAATTATGGTTTTCTCTGGGTACATGCCCACTAGTGGGACTGTTGAGTCATATGGTAGTTCTATTTTGAGTTTTTTAAGGAACCTCCATACTGTTCTCCATAGTGGCTGTATCAATGTACATTCCCACCAACAGTGCAAGAGTTCCCTTTTCTCCACACCCTCTCCAGCATTTGTTGTTTGTAGATTTTCTGATGATGCCCATTCTAACTGGTGTGAGGTGATACCTCATTGTAGTTTTGATTTGCATTTCTCTAATAATTAGTGATATTGAGCAGCTTTTCATGTGCTCCTTGGCCATCTGTGTGTCTTCTTTGGAGAAATGTCTATTTAGGTCTTCTGCCCATTTTTGGATTGGGTTGTTTATTTTTTTAATATTGAGCTGCATGAGCTGTTTATATATTTTGGAGATTAACCCTTTGTCCACTGATTCGTTTGCAAATATTTTCTCCCTTTCTGAGGGTTGTCTGTTCATCTTGTTTGTAGTTTCCTTTGCTTTGCAAAACCTTTTAAGTTTCATTAGGTCCCATTTGTTTATTTTTGTTTTTATTTCTATTACTCTAGGAGGTGGATCAAAAAAGATCTTGCTGTGACTTATGTCAAAGAGTGTTCTTCCTATGTTTTCCTCTAAGAGTTTTATAGTGTGTGGTCTTACATTTAGGTCTCTAATCCATTTTGAGTTCATTTTTGTGTATGGTGTTAGGGAGTGATCTAATTTCATTCTTTTATATGTAGGTGTCCAGTTTTCCCAGCACCACTTATTGAAGAAACTGTCTCTTCTCTATTGTATATCCTTGCCTCCTTTGTCATAGATTAGTTGACCATAGGTGCGTGGGTTTATCTCTGGGCTTTCTATCCTGTTCCATTGATCTATCTTTCTGTTTTTGTGCCAGAACCATATTGTCTTGATTACTATAGCTTTGTAGTATAGTCTGAAGTCAGGGAGTCTGATTCCTCCAGCTCCATTTTTTTCCCTCAAGAATGCTTTGGCTATTTGGGGTCTTTTGTGTCTCCATACAAATTTTAAGATTTTTTGTTCTAGTTCTGTAAAAAATACCATTGGTAATTTGATAGAGATTGCATTCAATCTGTAGATTGCGTTGGGTAGTATAGTCATTTTAACAATATTGATTCTTCCAATCCAAGAACATGGTATATTTCTCCATCTCTTGGTATCATCTTTAATTTCTTTCATCAGTGTCTTATAGTTTTCTGCATATAGGTCTTTCGTCTCCCTAGGTATTTATTCCTAGATATTTTATTCTTTTTGTTGCAATGGTAAATGGGAGTGTTTCCTTAAATTAGTGTATAGGAATGCAAGAGATTTCTATGCATTAATTTTGTATCCTGCAACTTTACCAAATTCATTGATTAGCTCTAGTAATTTTCTGGTGGCATCTTTAGAATTCTCTATGTATAGTATCATGTCATCTGCAAACAGTGACAGTTTTACTTCTTCTTTACCAATTTGTATTCCTTTTATTTCCTTTTCTTCTCTGATTGCTATGGCTAGGACTTCCAAAATTATGTTGAATAATAGTGGAGAGAGTGGACATCCCTGTCTTGTTCCTGATCTTAGAGGAAATGCTTTCAGTTTTTCACCATTGAGAATGATGTTTGCTTGGGTTTGTTGTATATGGCCTTTATTATGTTGAGGTAGGTTCCCTCTATGCCCACTTTCTGGAGAGTTTTTTTTATCATAAATCGGTGTTGAATTTTGTCAAAAGCTTTTTCTGCTTCTATTGAGATGATCATATGGTTTTTGTTCTTCAATTTGTTAACACGGTGTATCACATTGATTGATTTGCATATATTGAAGAATCCTTGCATCCCTGGGTTAAATCCCACTTGATCATGGTGTATGATCCTTTCAATGTGCTGTTGGATTCTGAATGCTAGTATTATGTTGAGGATTTCTGCATCTATATTCATCAGTGATACTGGTCTGTAATTTTCTTTTTTTTGTAGTATCTTTGTCTGGTTTTGGTATCAGGGTGATGGTGGCCTCATGGAATGAGTTTGGGAGTGTTCCTTCCTCTATAGTTTTTTTGAAGAGTTTGAGAAGGATGGGTGTTAGCTCTTCTTTAAATGTTTGATAGAATTCACCTGTGAAGCCATCTGGTCCTGAACTTTTGTTTGCTGGAAGATTTTTAATCACAGTTTCAATTTCATTACTTGTGATTGGTCTGTTCATATTTTCTGTTTCTTCCTGGTTCAGTCTTGGAAGGTTATACCTTTCTAAGAATTTGTCCATTTCTTCCAGGTTGTCCATTCTATTGGCATAGAGTTGCTTGTAGTAGTCTCTTAGGATGCTTTGTATTCCTGTGTTGTCTGTTGTAACTCCTCCTTTTTCATGTCTAATTCTATTGATATGAGCCCTCTCTTTTTCTTGATGAGTCTGGCTAATGGTTTATCAATTTTGTTTATCTTCTCAAAGAACTAGCTTTTAGTTTTATTGATCTTTGCTATTGTTTTCTTTGTTTCTATTTCATTTATTTCTGCTCTGATCTTTATGATTTCTTTCCTTCTACTAACCTTTGTTTGTTTTGTTTGTTCTTCTTTCTCTAGTTCCTTTAGGTGTAAGGTTAGATTGTTTATTTGGGATTTTTCTTGTCTCTTCAGGTAGGCTTGTATTGCTATAGACTTCCCTCTTAGAACTGCTTTCGCTGCATCCCATAGGTTTTGGATCATCGTGTTTTCATTGTCATTTGTCTCTAGGTATTTTTTGATTTCCTCTGATTTCTTCAATGATCTCTTGGTTATTTAGTAATGTATTGTTTAGCCTCCATGTATTTGCGTTTTTTACATTTTTTTCCCCTGTAACTGATTTCTAATCTCATAGCGTTGTGGTCAGAAAAGATGCTTGATATGATTTCAATTTTCTTAAATTTACTGAGGCTTAATTTGTGACCCAAGATGTGACTGATCTATCCTGGAGAATGTTCCGTGTGCACTTGAGAAGAAAGTGTAATCTGCTGTTTTTGGATGGAATGTCCTATAAATATCAATTAAATCTATCTGGCCTATTGTGTCATTTAAAGCTTCTGTTTCCTTATTTATTTTCATTTTGGATGATCTGTCCATTGGTGTGAGTGAGGTGTTAAAATCCCCCACTATTATTGTGTTACTGTTGATTTCCTCTTTTATAGCTGTTAGCAGTTGTCTTATGTATTGTTCCCTAATTGTTCCATTCTACTGTACCTGACCAACTCTAGCCCATAATGATGTTAGTTACTTTCCATTTTTACATTCCCTATAATTTAATTTTCATAATATTATTTAACTTTATGCATTCAACATGATTACTTAACTTTATTCTTATGCATCATGTAAACAGCAAAGTGCTAAGTCTAGACAATAATTTTTTTGCATGTTTTTGCATGATTTTTAAAAAATATAAATAACTTTTGAATTCTCTGTTGCCTTAATAGCACAAGTGAGTTAGTTATTTGTGCCTATAATTATGTGATAATAAATATTTTTACGTTTTAAAGTATTTAAAAATCTGCATAAGAAGTCATGTCATTTGACACATTTTCCATTATCTACTGAGATAAATCAATGTTTCACTGAGAAATGCTAGTATAATTGATTCTAATAAATGAAAATTGGTAAAAGTTTGAAATAAAATTGACTTGAAGCATCAAAAAGACAGCAATAGAAAAGTACAGATACAAAATTTAATATGACTGATCTGAAAATTTCAAATTTCTCTTAATTTGAGTGGTCTGACCAGAGTTAAGTAAAACTGCCACAAATAAGAACTTCTTGGTTAGACAGCTTTGAATTCTAGGAATAGTGATTACCATGGTGTCATCAATACCAAGACCCAAGAGTACATGCTTGCTTATATGTGGTGCTGCACTCTGGCTCTGCATCAGAATGACCTCCATAATGCCACGGTCCTACCCTTCCTCTCTTCTACAATTTGACAGGTGAGGTATAAATAGCTGACTCATCTTCTTCTCCCCACAGGTTCTGTACATGAGGTGGTATACAGAATAATGGATCCCCAAAAGTGTCTAAGTCCTACCCACAGAATCTATAAATATGTAATGATGCATGGCAGGGGGAATTAAAATTGTTAAACAGCTGAGTTTGAGATGAGATTTTCCTGGATTGTCTGTGTGGGCCAATGTAATTGTACAGATCCCATAAGTGAAAGAGGGAGGCAGGAGAGTCAGTGTCATAGTGATGCAGTGTATGGACAACTCAGTCATTGCTGGCTTTGAGCCAAGGAATGTGGGCAGCCTCTAAAAGTTGGAAAAGGCAAGAAAAAGGATTTTCCCCTAGAGCCTCTAGAAAAAAACACAGCTGTGTTGACACATTGATTTTAGATCAGTAAGACTCATTTTGGACTTTGACCTCCAGAACTGTAAGATAATAAATTTGCATTGTTACAAGCCACCAAATGTGTGGTAATGTAGCAGTAACAGGGAGTTAATAAAAGTAATTATAATGTCTAGTTGCAAACTACTGTTCTGAATTCTTGTGTGGCAAAACCCATCTGTGGAGTCTATGGTATAATGTTTATTTGCATACATCTTTCAATGGCTGATCTGTGATGAGAGGCATCAACAATTCTGCTTTCTGTATAGTATTTTCTCATTGGACTTAAGCTCTAAATAGCATAGACACTAATAATTTGAGTGGCTTTCATACTGGATAGTTACTTGTCAGAATCATTTGGAAGACTGGTTTATAAAAAATTCCCCTCCCCTAATACTTTCTTTATTTTTAATGAACACACTAAGTTGGCTTTGATCCATTTCGTTAACAGACAGGTACTGAGAACCAATGAAAAAAATAAAAGATGAACTGTCTTCCAAAGGCTCCAGTTTAATGCGCTGCATATTACCTAAGACTACCTCTTAACCCTTAGTATGTATTAGTTTTTCTGATAAAATATGCATACAAAAAACATTTTGGGGCTTCCCTGGTGGCGCAGTGGTTTAGAGTCCGCCTGCTGATGCAGGGGACACGGGTTCATGCCCCGGTCCAGGAAGATCCCATGTGCCATGGAGCGGCTGGGCCCATGAGCCATGGCCGCCGAGGCTGCAAGTCCGGAGCCTGTGCTCCGCAACAGGAGAGGCCACAGCAGTGAGAGGCCCGCGTACCACACACACACACACACACACAAAAAAAACATTTTGTATGAATTCTATACAAGCCGAAAGGGGATTATAGTACACAGACACTTGGGTGATGAGACCCAAAACAGACAAGTTTCCATGGGGGAAAATGAAGGAACCAAGAAAAATACTGGAGCATTTGGGTGGGGCAGAACAAGTTTAGGACAATGAAACATCTAGGCAAGAGAAGGAGAGGGTAGGTATTACATGAGTAATAATCCTGAAGCACCTCTTAACAATGTTACAGTTTTTTCCAGCACCATCTTTTTCTGAAACAAGCACAATAAAAAAGTCAGATTTTTAAAAAGGTTATACTGAGTCTCTGAATCTGAACTCTTAACCATTTTACAAGCACTCACCTAAAAGTTAACATCATAACTCCTGGGATAAATAATGCAGATGTACCAGTGGGTGCTTATGCAACCAGGTCTACATGAGAAAAACGAAACCACCAGAGATATAAGCAAATACTGCTCAGAACAAACTCAATTCAGTCTGTGTTGGTTTGACAGAAATGTATGTAGAATGGCAAAATGTTTCTTGGTGGAAATTTCACATCTGTCAATTATTTTATAGAAGGCATTCAGTATTACCATCCAAGATAAAAGGATTCTTCTCTGAAGATTCAGCAGCATTAGTAATTTCCTCTGTCAAGGACTATAAACCTCCATGGAAGCTCTACTGTACTCTTGTTTATGGTCTCTGTTTCCAAAAGGCTGTAAGATGTGCTCAAAACTGTAACCATGGCTTACTTTTTTAATAATGTTCTGAATATGGAAGACATTCCCTTCATGTTTATTAATAGAATGTTCAGGTTAAAAAAAGCTTTCACTAAAAAAACCATAACCTCCAAAGCTTTTTACTAGAAGCGAAAGAGAACTAGCACTACCCATAGATATGGAGTCTGCAAAGAATGTGAAGAACTTTAACCTACATTAACTATTCTATCCAAACTATTCTTGGAGATCTGGAGAACTGAGAAATTTCATATAACTATGATATGTAATTTTTATGTTTAATCTAACACCTGCTCAGATCATTTCACTGCCACTTGATATATAATAGCACTTTTTGGTTGAGAGCTTTGAAATAAGTATTGAGCCACATATCTATAAAAATATACTCTGAAAAGCATATTGGTGAATTTCAGAATACATACAATCTGGTCAAGTATTAAAAAAAGATATACGCTATGATTCCCTCCAGCCATTTATTGAAAGACTGGTGAATTGATAACCTTCTCCAGATGTGTAACGATCTTTTAAAAATTAATTAAAAGGTACTGTTTTCTAAGGAAGAAACAGTTAAAAGAAGTCAGACACTACTTTCTGAGAGTTTCCTTTAAACTGTTCTATTTCTCCCCTGAGTGTTTAAAATTAGCAAGGCATTCAAACTTGTTGGGTGGTATCTCTATGCGTTTTAGCAAATAGAAGCTACGTAAAACTTCAAATTCCTTTTTTCTTTCCAAAACCCTTGGGAAATTTTCTGATTCAAATTAAATATTATAGAAGGTATAAGACTAAATTGACAGTGGCTGACATGTGTTTACAATCCACCTAAAATTTGCTTTTGTGACTAAGTTGTTTGATGTAATCCCCAGAAGTAAAACAGACAGGTATTTGAACATTTTCTGGCACAAAACATGTCTCTGTCACAAAGCAATATCTTAATCTCAAATTCATATTTAGAATCACTACTTTGAGTAGCACTGCCACTGCACAAGGCCTGTATGTATCTTCACACTGTGTATTATCACCCAATGACAAACTTGACGTTTTATGAAGGGCCAGCCCCCTTTCACACTGACATCCTCTGTACCCTGAGTAAATAACTAACAATTCATTTCCTAACCTTGACTGTAGAGTCCAGCCTTTCCACCATTCTTTTTTTCTTCTTCTTTCCAAACAAGTGACAAAGAACAAGGAAGCTGATTGAAGGGGTCCATTATGTATCAACTTAAAGAAAGGCAAAGTGATTGATGAAACTAGCAGTCACCTTCACTGCTAGCTACTGCACCTGTATCCTTTTTGTCAAATGACCTGAAAATCCTGCTGACAGTTTAACATTCACTACAAGGATACACAGGATGGAACTACAGTTTTCGATATTTCTATTTGCAATGAAATCTTTAGAGACATGATTTGAAAACAGTAGTTAAACTTTATAATTTTCTAAGGTTTACATTTTCCTCTTATGTAGTCACTGTTTGCTATTAACTTGCTTTGCAAAACTACTGTCATGGGGGTGCATGGAGTGAGGAGGAGGAGGATGGTAGGCAACATGAATGCTTGTTTTAAACTTTATCTTTTTGTTTTGCTGGCAGAGAGGCAAGATTGTTAGCAGGATTCCTTCTGCCAAATTATTGGATGAATTACAATTAATTGTACTGCTAGAAGAGGTAGGATGGTCAACATCTCAAAAAATAATTATTAATTAAAATAAAAGTAAAAATGCAGCATTCTAAAAAAAATAGTACTTTACCTAAACAACCTGAAGTTGTTTCTCAACCTTCAATAGGTGATGGGCTTAGTGAATTCACTGGATAACCAAGTAACTAAGAATTTCTTCTGTGGATGGGTAAGTTTACCTAAATTAAAGAACTCATGTTCAGTCACAAGCTTACTGTGTTGGAAATAAAAATTTCACTAGGCAACAGTGACACAATTGAGAGTCAGAAAATCTCAAAAGAAGCCACTGTTCTCTGTGTGGACATAGCACCATTTCCTCTGGGCATTTATTACCTGTTAAAAACCAATCTTTTGGTGAGTGGCAGTTCAGGGTTTTTGAGAGCAAGCTGCAATATTTCTTCAGGTCTGCAGCGTCATAATTAAAGCTGAACTGAGCGGAATTGGAGAGGGAAGGTCAGTGAGGTGCCGTATGAGAGATGAGGCTGGGCTGATGGGCACCAAATGAACAAATTATGATGGGCCCCACTCAATGTGATGAGGTCAAATGCTTGTTTCTACCCACTGACAGTTCAATTTCCCTGAAATGTCTCTCGGTTCTCTATGAGCTAATTATGAATGAAAAGTTATCAACTGCTCATGCCAAAGGGGGCTTAAATACTATTTTGTGGAGTTCTTAATGTCAAAATATTGTTCAAAACAGCATACTGTCCCACTCCAAATACAATGTGTGGGTTAATCTAAATACCAGTGAAACACATCAGTTTTCCTCAGGTTTTTCACAGTGTATACAATAAAGCAAATTCTCCAGCACTTGTCAGCAGCTTAATAAAATTTTTTTTTAATTTAAAAAAATAAAAAAGGAGATAATTTTATCAGGTAAATCTACATTATACTTACAACTCACTTTCATGGTAATAGCAGTACAGTGCTTATAGTTTTGCATATCACAGGCTACAAAATCTTCAAATAGAACTATATATTTTTTTCAGGAATGATGCTACTGAATTGTTAGCTTCTAGGCATCAATACTCAGATTTACTCCAGCATACAGATTTATTATACAAAATCAGCTCAAGAGCCCTGACAAAACGTAAACTCCATTTATGGAACCAGTTTTTGAGGAACAATTTTCCACAGCCTGCATTTATGATGGACAATTATTTTCCTTCTCTTTGAATCCTGTGATGGATGATAAATATTTGACAGAACTAATAAGGATCCTACTAATTAAAAAAATGTCTATTGCTTCAATTAATAATACAAAAACAGATGAAAATGATAAAATGTGCTGAGACCCTACTTGTGCCAATCACTATGCAAGGGACTTTCATGTAAGGATGTTTAACACAGTAAGTAGTCTGATAGCTTTCTAACAATATACAACACATATAAAAGCTTTGGATCAACGTCCTGAGATTAGAGGGTACATCACACTAAAAATAGTATCTGTATAAAATAAAATATAGCACTGAGCTTAAATTGTAAGAAGAATTATAAAATATGTAAGCATAATGCACCTGAAAATAACACATGTCAACTTTCTCACTGCCACTAAATGAAAAGGAATTTTGGAATGGGCTCTTTAAGAATAGATTTAAAGTATAAACATAAGAAGTACTTGCTGGAAGTGGGGCAGAGCGAGGGAAGGATCAATTATGATGCAGGTAAAGATAACCGGATATCAAAAAATGAGTCTGAAGTAGGGAAAAACTTCTGCCATTTAAAAACATCATATGTAGATACGTATGCACGCATATTTTTGGTAATTTACCTATAATGAAAAAGTTTTTACTATTAAGCATTGTTTCTACATTTGATATAATATACTTAGATATACAATGTCAATTTATATGATTCCTTACGAAATATTATCATATATATATATATATTCATGTTTAGAGATCACAATTTAATTCGTTTATTAAAAGATCCCTTCTGGAAGTTGATTTTTTTCTAATTCTTATTGTAATTGCATTGTTCTAATCTTGTATTATAAAGGCAGCTGCTTGCCTATCATTTGTACTTTCCTCGTTAATCCTGACTCAGTGAATTAACCTTTAATTATAGCCGTTAAAATTGAAATGAGCCTCTTGTCTGGCTGGGGCTGCCCCCTTTCAGTGCATGACTCTGATGAAAATTTTTAGGGTCAATGAATATGTCCCATGTCATGTCTGATAGCTGCTAAAGATGTGAGGAGGTAAATGTTACCTTAGAAAGATGTGCTTTAAATTTTTAGGAGATCTGCTTTATCGATGGGAAAATAAAATAAAAATGACAATTTCAGTTTCTCAGTTTACCATGCTGTATTTTTAGCCGAATTGAGAGCATATAAGAAATATAAAGAATGGGTTAGGGCTTCCCTGGTGGCGCAGTGGTTGAGAGTCCGCCTGCCAATGCAGGGGATACGGGTTCGTGCCCCAGTCCGGGAAGATCCCACGTGCCACGGAGCGGCTGGGCCCGTGAGCCATGGCTGCTGAGCCTGCGCGTCCGGAGCCTGTGCTCCGCAACGGGAGAGGCCACAACAGTGAGAGGCCCGTGTACCGCAAAAAAAAAAAAAAAAAAAAAAAAAAGAATGGGTTATTAAGATATATTTAGTCAAACTCTTTAAAACAATAACTTATTCTCCATTTTAGCCTTAAGTGTTACATGTTATAATAAAAGAAATATGTAAGGATCACAACTACTTTTTAGATAGGTGCTTGATAGGAATAATAAACTAACAGATTATCAATACAGTCCTTTAAACTGACATCAGTGGGAATGGATTCTACAATATAATAATGAAGCTGGAAAACAGTAAAGATTAATCTCATTCATTTAATACACTTTTGATGAGCACCTATTACGTATCAAGCACTGGAAACAGAAAGGCCAATAAAAAGGCCCTGTCCTATCTTCCAGGGACCCAGAGTCTAAGTTTTCTCATATTAATATGTTTTAATAAAAAAGATAAGGCACCTTTCCCCTGCGCTAATGCTGATGTTGACTAAAGTCACTTGCCGTCTCCCACTTTATTCCCCATAGACCTCTAAAGAGCTAGAACTGAGGGACCTTAGAAACAATCTATTACAGTCTTCTAATTTCACAGATGACAACCTGAACAGAACTCAAATTTTGATTTACTAGCTTAAATTTACAAGATAACTTTGGCAGGGCACATGTTCAGTGAACCATGAATGCCAAAATCTTCAGAAATAAATGAGTTTCCAAAATTATGTATTTTTAAAAACTTACTCTGAATATTTTCAAGTGTACACAAAAGCACAGAGAATAATATAAAGAAAAACTAGGTGCTCATCACTAAGTTTCAAAAAGTTATCAACATTTGTCCAATCCTGTTCAATCTAATCTTTTGCTCTACTTTTGAATTACTTAAAGGAAACTCGAGATATGATCTAATTTCATCAGTAAATATTTTGGTTTGTATATCTAACAGATAAAGACGTGTCAAGAAAACTTACAATACTATTACCATACCTAAAAGAAAAAAAATTCCCCCAATTTAATGTAAAATACAGTATTCACATTTCCGTGACAATCATATATATGTCTTTTCAGAGTTGGTTTGCTTCAATCAGGATTCAAACAAGATACACACATTACATTTGGTTGGTATCTCTCTTAACCTAAATTATGCATGTTAAAGAAGAACTTACTGAAAATTTTTTTTTTTTTAGCAGAAGTGTATAGTAGATCTGCAGTAATAATTTAGCATTTGGGGGAGATATTTATATATTCAGTAATGTGGAACAGCTGCAAATGTAGAGAAATAACCCTTTATTGATAGGCCTATAAAAGCTGTCTGTAATTACATTCCTGAATGATTTGAATAACAGTGTGTCTGATATATTTTAAGATAAGTGGCTTTTACTTTTCTTTGATATTAGGGTCATATACTGTACTTATCTATATTTTTACTCCATGTTCTCCTCTCTCTGGTAATAAATTAATTTCTTAGTGTTAGTTTGGCATGTGCCCTAAAGCTAAATTCATTTTCTTTTCCTTTGCAGAGAAACAAAGTTTTTCTAAGTATTACAATAATATATTTCATGTTTAGGCCAGGTTCCTCATGTTAAAAGGTTAAATACTAATAAATAATACTTAATAGAATGGAAAATCAATTCTCCATACCATGCCTTGTCCTATGTTCAGAAAATTTCTGGCAAGCGTTTTAAAGAGGAACAGAGGTAACAGAAGTTAACTTGACTGATGTATGAATAAATAATAATTAATACATGATTGGCCAATGCACATTTTAATCTAAGATATCTTAAAGCTTAAAAACAGTATTTTTCACTGCAAATATCACAATTCAACACAAGCAACAAAATTTGCAACATGGCAGTTGACAGTAACACAACGTTCAATCAACTTCGAATGTGGAAAATAAAATTGCCAGAAAAGATTAAATCCTCTTTAAACAAATGGTATTTTAAAACCTCTTATTTCCTATTGTAGTAATATAATTATAATAAATGAAAGCTAAAAACCATAATCTTAGGAAAGAATTCTCAAGTGAACTGCCTCAGCTCTGAAGAGGGAACCCACAGCAAGGGACAGGAACTATTCACCATAAAATAGAAGGAAGAGGAAAAGAAAGGCCCAGGCCTTCTTTACCAACACCTCTTTAATCCTTCCATTTCTTACAAATTTATACACATATTTTCTTTTTTTTGATGGTGACCTTTTTTTTTTTTGCCATAATAATTACTAGTTAATTAATAACTACAATTATCATCTGATACAGTGGATTTTTCATTGTGGAGAATTCATTTCTTAGACTGGCATATATTTGCTTAAGCCAAATAAAAAATATTTTTATAATAAAAAGCCTGCAATTAAAAATAACAATGTCTTTTTAAAAAGTAGCTCCTAAAAAAAAAAAAAGTAGCTCCTTTTAGTAATCTAGGAAAGGGAGAGATGATAATGGTCTGTTACTAACTATGAGACCCCTGAAGTAGCACAGAAATAAAAAGATGAAGCAGTAGTATGGCATACCGTAAAGGTTAATTTAAAAATTAAAGCAACTCATACCTAGAAGAGAACTGAATAAAAGAATAAGATGGGACATGGCTGGGCGATGGAAGCACAAAATACTGTCAAAGTTTAATTAAAAAATGTTTTCAATTTAAGCAGACCCAGGCCAGTGACTTTTCATTATTTTTAACACAGTTCCATGACTACTGACATTTTCATCAGAACAAATAAAGGATTTTTCCCAAATTTAAAATGACAAAATTATTTTTAATTTTAACTTATAATTTCTTCCTCCTCTAAAGTCAAAGAAATTTGATCTTAGCTGGACTTGTCTCTTAGCCTGAGGCTTAAATACACCTTAAGTTTTTAAAGTATAAAAAATATATATATTAAAAAAATATAGTTCTTCCACCATATTAGAAAACAATCTTTATCACAGACATATTATCATTTGTTTCGGGAATGAGACTACATATTCATGAAATGTCTGGTACGTGACTTAGTAAAACACTTGTATTCAACAAAAACTTTCTCAAAGCAATCTGTCCTTGTAGACAAACCAGAAGGAAGCTGGCACTCTGGCAGTAGAAGACAAGCAGACTGGAAAACAAAACTAAAATGCCCTAGCCTAGCTCAATTTTAAAAAAGAGAAAGACCTACCTAAAAGTTCACTTCAGAGAAATGGAAATCAAATTTGATTACAACTGTCCATCACTATGATGTGCAATTATCCTAATAATTCCAAATGCTGGTTAAGTTTCAAACTGAGAGAATCAGGTTCTGCATCATGAATTATGGTTTGTTTTTTCTTCATATTGTTTTAAAACTGACAAAGTAACCTCTGTGCCAAAAGCAGGTCTGATAGATACTCTTGATTTTCCAATTAATTTCCTATAATACAAACTGGGTCAGGATCTCATTCCTAATCATGGATAGCTGTAACTTCAGTAGTTGCCAATCTTTATCAATAGCAAAAGTTATAAGCCTACTTTCCAGCTATTCTTCTATATTCCTTAGAGAAGCTTCATAGAACTAATCAGATGGTGAAATTGGCTTGTGTATAAAAAAATGCCTCTACCTTGCCTCACTCTGCCTGCCTAAGGGCATTACATATGGGTTTCCTTCTTACCTTCAGCCTGTAAATCCTTGAAGGGGTTGGGGGGCCTTAGTTAAGTGGCTTTTTGGTCTTACTGACAGTGTCATCTTTTCGCTGGTCACAGGAAAATTCCATGCTGGCTACCCATAATAACATGCACAGACCTCAGTTTAATGCTGCTGTTGCTACTGTCTTTACTGTGACATTGTGAGGCTTTATTTCTTCATTAAGTGATGAAGTGATGCTCCACAGCACCAATTCAAGGAAAGCAGAAGGTGAACAGCATGTACTCAAAATTATCCTTTTACTTCTTGTTAGAGGAAAAGTAGTTCAGATATCTAAATTCTAAACTGTGTTCAATGTCAAAAGTTAACTCCTGCTAGATCTTAAGCTACTATTGTACAGAAGGACTGTGGAGTTTAGCCAATATAAAATAATAGTGTTTATGTACGGAGTCAGAGAAATAATGACAACTTGTATCTATAGAAATACCCAAAGGGCAAAACTATGTTACAAAATGAAAGTCCTCAGTATACTGTAGTTACACACTTTTGAGTCAATTTTTCTTTTTTCTTTTGTTCTTACTCAACTGGAAACTCCCTGAGGGCAGGAACCTAGCCCATCTTGTACACCACTATATCTTTGGCACCTCCTCATATTCTGGCCTGAATAAACACTTGTTGAATGAATAAAACACTTAATTGGCATATGTGTAGTAAGGAATCTGGTCTCACTTAAAGAGAGATCTGGACGTTGTTCTAGCTCTTGAGAAGCAACCTCTAAAGCCTTGGAATCTCCTGAGTAATGGGAGTGCCTTTATTATTCATGGTGGGCCCCTAGGGGACCATACTTGATAGTTTATGCCAACAGTGATTCCTAGGGGGCCCCTAGATAGCTTTGCTAAGCAGATAACTCAAGATGGAAGCTGGCCACACCAGAAAGACCCACCGTATGATTACAGCGTTGAGGCTCTGGGCCCCTGATATCAGCCTGACCTGGAGGGGAGGGTGGGAGAGTGAGTTCAACCATGAGGCAACAATTCAGTCAACAGTGCCTATTTAGTAAAGCCTCAATAAAAACTCTAAGCTTGGTGAGCTTCCCTGGTTGGCAGTACTCCTGTATATACAACCAACTTTGATTGACGCAAGGAGGGTAACCCCGAAGCTTTGAGTATGAAACCCAACCAGAATCTCCTCCATCCGTCTCTTCCTTTGGTTGATTCTAATTTGCGCCCTACTGCGATAATAAAACTGCAATCCTACGTAGAGTGCTTTCCTGAGTTCTGTGATTGATCTAGTGAATTATCATACTTGAGGGTGGTTTTAGGAAACCCTTAAACTTGCAGTTGGCCTCAGTAGTCTTGGACAGATTTATCAGTCTGGAGGACTCTGCCCTAATATCAAGTTTGGCTACCTCCAAGTAGCATAGTGTATTAAATTGGGGTTTCCTTTTTGCAACTCTGGTGTCTCTTTCATGGACTGTTCTTGGAATTACTTACTATTCCTCAATATATTACCACTGTACTCTATAAAGACTGCTTTTCTTAATGAACCTTCCTACAGCCTCCTAAGTTAAATTCCACTTAGGGACTGTGATCCATGAGGATCAAATTGGTTATATTATGGCAGCTAAGTCGGTGCTTCCTCACTAATGTACCACAGATGGGTTAGAGGTATGCTGTGCTATTGCCTCTGCCATTAACCTCAGAAAAGTCAGGTGGCACCTGTGGTGACTGGAGCTCCTGGGGTGGTTGCCTTCCATCTCCTGCAGCATCTCTGTTTACCCCAGAGCACACTACAAGTATTACCACTTTTCTATATGTACCAACACATGAAAAAGAAATCATTTCTATAATTTTCTCATGACAGTATGTCACCAACATACTTCTCCAGCATCAGACTTGGTCTCCCTCCCCTTCTTTTCTCCCTCTCCTTCTTTTCTCATCCTGTCCAGAAGCCTAATAGTCTGAGGATTGCTATTTCTGAGTTCCTGGGGTTTGATATGTAACAATTTAGAAACTCTTAGCCTAACAATAATCTAGTAAAAAAAATTCACTAGTAATTCACTAAAAATTCAGTTTGTTCACTGAAACACTATAGCAAGAACTAAAATGTTTATTTTTGGCCATCTCTAGGCCAACTGCCAATTAGTCTCATGGAAGACTGAAATAAATACTGTGTTTATACGTCACCTGTATCACACAGTTTGAAAAAATAAGGCCTTTCCTTACAATGATTATAATATTTACTAGAAATTATGCTTTAAAAATCTCTGTGTTCTGAATATACAATTCAAAGGGTAAAAACGAATAGTGAACTTTTTCATTTGAAAAATATTTACTGTGAAAAAGGAAATGTTTTTTGGATTTCACTGTAAATATTTCGGTAATTTCAAAAAATAAAACCTACCCATATTGTACCAAACACATAAAGAAAATAAACTTAATAACTCACTGAAATAAATAAAAATCATCTATGAAACAAAAGTCATAACATAAGCTAAAAAATGTTTCACCTATTTATTTTCATGAACGTTCAAATCATCCCGGCATAACTAATGTCACTGCTTCAAAATTCCATAGATTCACAGAATATTAGGGTTAAAAGGAAACATGGAGGTCTACCTTGCCATCATTTTAGAGTTGAGAAAACCAAATGACTTGCTCAATATAATTAGTAGTATTGATTCAGAAAGACAGACATTAAACATTAGATGTCAATAAAAAGGAATCCTACTCATTCATATACATGCTTACCCTATAAAAAATGGCTGCTTTTAGGATAATATATATATTACACCTTGACTAGAGAAACTCTGGAAAATATTGAAAAATATAAAGAAGAATATAAATCATCCATAATCTCATCACTCAGAAAACCTTTGTTAACAGTATAACACACTTCCTTCTATTCTTTCATTTTCCTTACATTTTAAGAGCACAGTGTGAGTATACAATTTTATAAAATTGAGACAAAATAAATAATATTTTGGATTCTGTTTCTCCACTTAATTTTATACCACATTTTCCCACCTCATTCAAAGATTTAATAAAAACATCTTAAAGATTATACAATATTCTAGGGCTTCCCCGGTGGCGCAGTGGTTGAGAATCTGCCTGCTAATGCAGGGGACACGGGTTTGAGCCCTGGTCTGGGAGGATCCCACATGCCGCAGAGCAACTAGGCCCGTGAACCACAACTACTAAGCCTGCGCATCTGGAGCCTGTGCTCCGCAACGAGAGGCCGCGATAGTGAGAGGCCCGCTCACCGCGATGAAGAGTGGCCCCCGCTTGCCACAACTAGAGAAAGCCCTTGCACAGAAATGAAGACCCAACACAGCAAAAATAAATTAATTAATTAATAAACTCCTACTCCCAATGTCTTCTAAAAAAAAAAAAATCAGGGAATACTTAGTGTTTAACATGTATCAGGTACTGCTATAAGCATTTCATATATGTTGATTCATTTAACACTAACAACAATCCTGTGAGATAGGTAGCATTATTATTTTTATTTTACAGATGGAAAAATCTGAGGCACCAAGAAGTAAAATGACCCACCCAAGGTCTCTCATTTTGTAAAGTGGCAGAGCTCTGATTTGAACACAGGCTGTCTGGCTCAAGAGCCTGTGCTTTTAACTGCTATATTAAACTGCTTTGAATGTTTGCAGTTGGCACATGACTGGGGGAAGAGACAGTAAAGTATGCTACCAGCTTTAATGGGGTGAAAGCCAGGGATGCTAGATGCTCTACAATGAACAGGGCAGACTCATCCAATAAAAATTATACCACGTTCCTCACAACTTTCAAATGTCTGGTTGGACATTCATGAGGTGAAAACCTGTTCACCTGGTCCTAGAACACTTTCCATACCAGTACAAAGTAGTTTTTTTGCAGGGTGGGGTGGGTCATTACATGGTTTTAATGTACTCAATTTTCCAGGAATAACTACCAGAAAAACTGTTTGATGTTTTGGAAAATTATGTTATACCATGACCCATGGTATTTGAGTTGCTAATACAATAATACACCTCTATCAATTTGCATTTATGGCCACCAGCGTCATTTAACTACTTCACTACCTTTATAATGTAGTCATGGTCAAGTATTTATATATCAATGTACTATTTACCATAAATTATTTTTATTTCTTCTTTCTATTGAATTAGGGCAACATGTTGATTTTTAAATTGTGGATGTACCCATCTTTGGATCCTAAATTTGATTTAGAATCTAAAAGACCCCTATATTTGTTGAGGTCCCATACCATTATTGGGGGTTTTAATTTTTGAGGACTTTTCTTTATTTCCTCTGATGTCTTTAGTCTACTTCTTTCTAAATTTGTACACATAATGAGAAAACTTACAATTTGGCTGATTCGTCTTTTGGTAGGCGGGCCTCTCACTGTTGTGGCCTTTCCCGCCGTGGAGCACAGGGTCCGGACGCGCAGGCTCAGCGGCCATGGCCCACGGGCCCAGCCACTCCGCGGCATGTGGGATCCTCCCGGACCGGGCCACGAACCCGTGTCCCCTGCATCGGCAGGTGGACTCTCAACCACTGTGCCACCAGGGAAGCCCCTGATTCGTCTTTTTAAAGTACCATTTTGAGAGCTGGAGGTGAGATCAGGAGTCACGACATTCTGCACCAGAATATTCAATTTATCTCTACAGGTTCTACTTTTCAAAGTTCCACTTTTTTCTTTGTTTAAAGTTCTAACTGTTTCCTTATTTGACTGTTGCTGGTGAATTTCTGGTTGCCATTCTTATTACTACTACTTGTTTGATCATTTTGTTAGCTTTTGGGGATGAATGTTGTGATTCTCTTCACTTGGCAGTTCTTTTTAAATAAATTTATTTATTTTTGGCTGCATTGGGTCTTCGTTGCTGCGCACAGGCTTTCTCTAGTTGTGGCAAGCAGGGGCTACTCTTCGTTGCAGTGCGCGGGCTTCTCATTGCAGTGGCTTGTCTTGTTGCGGAGCATGGGCTCTAGGCGCACAGGCTTCAGTAGTTGCGGCACGTGGGCTCAATAGTTGTGACTCGTGGGCTCTACAGCGCAGGCTCAGTAGTTGTGGCACACAGGCTTAGTTGCTCTGCAGCATGTGGGATCTTCCCGGACCAAGGCTCAAACCCATGTCCCCTGCATGGGCAGGCAGATTCGTAACCACTGTGCCACCAGGGAAGTCTCTGACATTTCTTTTTTTGCATACTCTTTGGATAGAGTGCTTTTATTTTCCTTAGAAGAGACCATCCCAATAAATGTTTTCTTTAGGATAAAAAGGTGAATCCTTCAATTACTCTGTGATGAATGAAAACTTACTACAAGCTTTTCTAATCTCAACTGTATTCTTCTTATAGCTAATAAACTATAAGAGTCTACTCAGGGTCCATTATCACATATCATATCACTTCCAAAAATATTAGCTAATATTTATTGAGTGATGGCAACGTGGCAGTCACTGTTGTAAGAGCTTCACATTTATTATCTCATTAATCTCGCAAGAATCCTGTGAGGTAGATATTATATTCATAGGAAACTGAGGTGCAGAAAAGTTACTTACCAATTTGCCCAAGGTCACAAAGCTAGTAAGTGGCAAAGCAGGGATCTGCATCCTGGTCATCTGATATCAAACCCAAGTTATTCAAACCTTATTGTCTCCCAAGGTTTTAGGGGCCTCCTTTCCCCTCAAAGACTAACTATGCTTCACTATAGATTTTTTGATTACCACTTTCTCTTTACAGCTACTACAAATGCTCAATAAATATTTATTACTTAAATAAATGAAAGACTTTACTGCTTTCCCCCCATCTCTTCCAATGTGTCTTTTCCTTTTAGCAACAAGAAGGACAAACTAAAATCCCAAATACTGTTCATACTCATTTCTGAGCAGTCAAGAGATAATCACTTTCTACAACTGAAAAACATTATAAGTTTAAGAGTTTTTGCCTATACTTTCTAACTGAGCTGACCAAAGCTGAAGAGAAATGCATGTAGCTCTTTTGAGTATTTCGTTGCACAGCCCTGATATCACATTTGCTTTGAAGGGGGAATTTTTTGTAACGCTGTGCAAGAATTAGGTACTTTTCTTTCTTACCTCTGGCAGAAGCAGCTCTATGCTCCCGGGCAGTTCAGATCACCAATCATGTACCCTGCAATGCCCTACCGGCCCTGGGAACCACTGATACACCAGATCTAGTCAAGCTACCTGTGTGCCCATCAGAACTTACTGTTCTATCTCTTAGTTTGTCAGATTCCCGACATCAAATTAATAGGAGGTCAAGCATATCGACAGATTATGCATCTTAGGCAACATGCTTGATTTAGAGTGAAAGCTCAGTGGATATATAATGCTAACACAAAAAAGATTATTACAGTTTCAGATACGATGACAGGCTGATGGTTTTGGCATTATTTTGAGATAGGCAAGCCTCTTGCCTCATTCCAAGTCATACCCCATAAGTAACATTAAAGAATTTTTTGAGAGACACCAAGGCATGTAAATAAATGTATGAAGATAATGTAAAGAGAAATACAATACTGAATTTTTTTTTTTTAATACTGAATTTTTAAATGAAAACAGTCAGGTATTTTTAGTAGCCTATGATAGAAGAACAGTGTTGTAGGAATAGAATAATTATGGGAATGAAAGTCTGTTAATGTAGACAACAATTTTTATGGCAGAATCTATGTATATAAACTAATTCAATGTGGAAAAGAACCCTTGTATGTTAGAGATATATAACAGTACCAGAGAAAAGTGTACACATGATAAGTAAATGTGGATAACAAGGAGAAGTAAATTGAGATGATAATGGTTTGGACAGAACAAATTAAAGGATATATGTATAACTGATTCACTTTGCTGTACACCTGAAACTAACACAACATTTAAATGAACTATACTCTAATAAAAATTGTTTTAAGAAGATAAAAAAATGTTCACAAAATTAAAAGGCCAGATTTGAAACAGACTTGTTAGAGGAAGAACTGTTTGAGACTAAGAATCTACTTCAATTATTTGCATTTTAATAAAAAAGATGCAATGGCATCACTTGAAAACTGAGCTAATGTATTTTGAAAATTACTTACACTGATGACTGATGAAGAAGCTGACAAGTTTAAACCTTCAAGATCAGCTATCAAGCTTGGAGAAAGAGCTGGGGTGGGACGTGCAACTGGAGTGGACACTGGGTTAACTATAAGAAAAGGCTCAAATTAGCAAATGTGCATGAAAACTTAATTCATATTACTAAAAGCAACATTTTTATTTTGCTAGTAAATCTAATTAAATTACTTTGATTAATAAATCTATGACAATTCTATTTAACATCTTGATTTAGTCAAGTTATTATAAAGTCATGGCAGTTAGTCTTAGCTTTCAAAACATAATGGCAAATCCTATAACAAAATAAGAATATAAATATCTTGAGTAATAGTTTTTGAAAATTTTTATCAACTAACATTATCACTAACATTAATCACCCAGTAACTTCACTAAAAGAGGAAGGTAAAGAAACATTTTTTCAGACTAATGTAAAAATAACTATAGCTTTCAAGAGAGTTCTCCAGTTGAGTTATAAGTCTTAAAAGAGTGCTTATTAAATCCTTTCTCTATTTTATTCTCCACTGTAATAATTATAAGGGGCCCAGACTACCTAATTCCCTTCTAATTATACTTTGTCAGCAAAAGCTATGTGCTAGTTAGAAATGTTTGATTCTAAAAAAAATCTGAAAATCTTTTGTAAATGCAAATCTGATCATGTTACTCCCTTGCTTAAGACTCTTCAAAGGCTCACAATTGCCTACATGATAAAAGTCCAACTCCTTAATTAAATGCGCAAGGTCCTCTATGATCTAGCTCTGCACTGTCCAATAGAACTTTCTATGATGATGGAAATGTTCTGTGGCTGTACGTCCAACATGATGGCCACTAGCGCACATACCGAATGTGCTCTTGAAATATGGTTAGTATGACCAAAGAACTGCATTTAAAATTTTAATTAATTTAAATAGCTACATGTGGCCAGTGGCCACCATACTGGGCAGGTCTAGCCAATTTCATCAGCCAATTTCATCTCCAATTTCATCAGCCACCCCTATGTTCTAGTTCTACCAAATAAGAGTTCCCAAGATTTGTTTCATGTCTTAACCTTGTATACCGTATTCCCTCTGCCTAGAAGGTACGTCTTTGCCTTGCTCACCTTGCAACTTCTACCCAGTAAGATACCACTTAGAGGGAAAGCACAGACTGACTCACTTAAACACAGCTTATATGTGCCTCATTTGTTCCACAGATATACTTGGACACACTTCTACAACCATACTTCTCTTGTAATACAAATTTGTGTCTTTACATATTTTCATTTCTACTGGTCTGTGTGAGCAGACTTTGACACATTAATTTTTAGTGCTTAGTAACTGCTCAACTGTTTGTCGAATGAAATAAGATTCAAATGTAGAAAAAGTTTTAGCTTCCAACACGTTCTCACGCCAAAACAATACTATAAAGGAAGTAACGTTTACTTCACATGACATCACTTTTCAAAGCATCTTTTTCTCACTTTAGTCTCACAACATCTTGTAAGCTAGGCAGAACAAATGTTAATTCGTAAAGTTAGCAATAAATATTTCTTGAACAAGAGAGCAAGGGAGAGAAAAAGAAGTTCAAGATACAGTCCTTGTCTTCAAGTGACTTAAAACCTAACTGAGAAAAAAAAGATACTCATGCTTGAAGAAGAAAAAAAATACAGTCCATAAGTGATACTGCCAAAAAAGAAAAATTTCAAAGGAAATCTTACATAAAATCTCAACATACACAATACAAAAAGCAGAGTGGAGACTGGGTGGAGGAGGGAGTGGAGCCATTGGTTGCTCCCTTGCACTCCTAAAGGAGTGTGCCCTTAGTGTGAAGCACTGCTACAAATGCCCAGGTCTCCTCAGACATATGTTGAAAACCACTAACAATTAGCAAGTGCCATAGGGAATCGGAAAGAAAAAAAGAATCAATGGGGATAGGGTGGTAAGAGAAGGCTTGGTGAGTAAGAGGGAATGAAGCCCAGTTTTTAAGTAAGGGTAGCATTCAAATAAGAGGAAAGGAAGAAGCTGGTTACTTACTGAAGCTGGTTAGTTACTGAATGAGATCATGTGAACAAAGGCTGAGAGGTGGGGAATTATAAAGCTAAAGGGGTTGGATTTATCCTATACACCAAGGAGAACTGTTAAAAATCTACCAAGAAGACGAATGATATGACATATGGTACTGCAGGATGATTAGTCAGAGGCCAGTGTAAGAGACAGGCTGAAGAACTGGAAAGAGCACTCGGGCTGGCAGTGAGGAGGAATTTACAATAGTTTAGGCATGATGTGACAAGGACTAAAGTAAGATAATGGTAGTGAGCAGGCAGAAAGGGCATTTATATAAAGACATTGCAAACTGAGGCACAGGGAGATTAAGACTTGCAAGATCATGAAACAAGTGATTGGTAGAACCACTACAGGACTAGAGATTGGATCTTCTAATTGAATCAAAATGTGTGGCCTTTCCATGCAACATGTAACTTTTCTGGTGGGTTCTAAGTGCATTTTGTTCATTTGTTTGTCTAGCCATCCATCCAAAATATTAGATGATCATATAAGGAATAAAAATTGAGTAAGAAATAGCCTCTGATTTCAACTCTAGCTTGGCTAAAGACATAGAGAAGAAAAAGACAAGAGAAGAAAAATTCACACCAAAGGTAAGCTTGACTCTTAAAAAAAAAAAAAGACAAACTTTTATTATCATTTCAGAAGGCAGAAGCTCTGGCATTAAACAAATGATTACACATCTGTTAACAGGTCTGGCAAGATAAAAGCTGGCACTGAAGGTTTATCCTAAATTGGATTCTGCAGCCAGTTGACTGTGGCAACTTAACGTGTAAGAAACAAAATGACTCTATGTAGTTTTTTTTTTTTAATAACATGGCATACAAATTAAAATTAGATAACATTTCCACCTATCAAATTGGCAAAGGCAATTTTTAAATACAAAATCCAGACTGGTAAGGGTAAAAGGAATCTGGCACTCTCACATTACTACTGTGTAAGTTGGTACCAACTTTGTGAAAGGCAATTTTAGACAGTAGAATTCTTCAAAGCCTTTTTCCTGGCAATTCTACTCCTGGGAATTAATCTTAAGGATAGAGTCATGGAGATAATGCAATAATACATTTATGAAGATGTGTGTTGTTCACTGATTATGACAGTAAAAATGGAAACAATAGTAGTTAATTAAACAATAGTTTAATTTCCAACAACAGTAAACTTGTTAAATAGAATTTATTACAACAACATAAAGGATAACCATGCAGTCATTAAAAATGAAGTTGTTAAAGAATATTTATGGCAAGGAAAGGAATGTGCACGATAAAAACAGAAAGAAGCAAATAATGAAACAGTACCTCAGTACAATCCAATCTGGAGGGAAAGGGATTTGCCCATGAAAAGAATTTGAGCTGATTTGTCAGAATGGTAACCCATTTTCTTTTCTTTTTAAAACTTTCTACAGGGGCTTCCCTGGTGGCGCAGTGGTTTAGAGTCCGCCAGCTGATGCGGGGGACACGGGTTCGTGCCCCGGTCTGGGAGGATCCCACATGCCGCGGAGCGGCTAGGCCCGTGAGCCATGGCCGCTGAGCCTGCGCGTCCAGAGCCTGTGCTCCGCAACGGGAGAGGCCACAACAGTGAGAGGCCCGCGTACCGCAAAAAAAAACAAACAAACAAACAAAAAAAAAACTTTCTACAAAACACTTTCTTTACTAAAGTATATTTAATAAAGTAATTATACATGTTCTTCTGATCAAAGTTATGCTTTAAAATCTCAGTAAAACTTTTAATATATAATGGTTATATATATTGTATATATATATATAAAACCATTATAATGGTTATATATATATATACACACAACATATATAACCATTATAATGGTTTTATATATATATAATATATATAACCATTATAATATATAATGGTTTAATATGAAGTTATTTAACTTTTTAAATGTAATTTGCTGCTGTGGTGTCATCATCTCCATTTCAGCTAACTCTTATATCAATATAATATTCATCATGTGCCAAGCACAGTTTTAAGTACTTTTACATTTATCAACTCATTTAATCCTCTTAATATTCCTAATAAGTATTACTATTATCCCAATTTTATAGATAAAGCAACTAAAGCACAGAGAGATAAAGTAACTTGCCCAAGGTCACACAGCTAGTAAATAATAGAAATGGGATTCAAACTCAATCTAGCTCCACTGTCCTCTTAGCCACTCCACTCTACTGTCTCTACTACAGTTTATTCAACAGTATGCCATCATAGATCATAAGACTTATTTGTGGCATGATTATTGTTGGCTGATAAAATTTTAAAAAGACTTCAGTTAGTTGTACTAATAGTGTAATTACATAGGTTTATATTTCCTATAAAAGGATGCCAGAATATGATGCTGCTGCTTTATCCAACTGAGACCAACCACATGGTATGAGGTACTAAAAGATATTTTAATTTTCAGAAATATAAACTATGTCTGGAAAAAATAAAGTGTATTTCTGTCACTAAGCCTATCTACTGTTAGGCTGTATATTCTCCTACTATAAATATTTTCTAATGTATTATCAACTGACCCCATGAAACAGAGTCATATAATTTCAAAATCTAAAGATACTGTAGAAACTTTTCAGCCATTCTTTTTCATTTTACAAATGCATAAATGAGACAAATTAACTCACTTAACTGATTAAAGGCCAGGCCAGGACTAATGCCTGTGCTTCTGATAACACCCCTCAACAGATGCAGCAAGGAAATATCAAGTTGCTTATTTAAAATCACAGAACTGTTTTACAGTAGAGCCAATTTATTGCCAGGGTTGCTAACTATACTGCCTCCTTAGAGAGAGATAATGATTATTTCAGGTAGTAGCAAGCTCTTTCCCTCCTCCATGTCTTTTTTCTCCTCACTCTCTTCTCTTGCCTCCAACTGCTTGACTAATTCTTACTTATACTCAGCTCCACCGTTACATCCTGCTACAGCTAGGTGGGTTAGGTACCCCAATACCTAACAGCATTCTGTGCATATCTCTTTCTCATTTCATTTATAATGTGGTAATCTAAGGGCTGACTTATCTGTTTCTCCCATGACACCCGGAGAGTTCCGTGGGGAGGGACAATGTTACGCCCATTTAGAATCTCTAGTATATAGCAGATTACCTAGATCATAGCAAGTGTTCAATAAACGTTTTCTGAATGAAGACACAGATAAATTGAGGACTTGCAGTTCTCCTGGCATGCAGTGTGTACTGAACAAAACATCTCTGTGGATTACGACTAGATAAAATGTAAGAAGTGTGTCTGCCTCTCCTTCAAAATTAATCTAATTCTCACAGCAGAGAACTCAAGCCGCTGGAGAGTGACTTTTTAGTTTTGATCAACAAACTGCTTGCCATGGACAGTGGAGAACTATTGTAGGCTAGTAAGTAGCACATAACGAAGTCAGTGTTTTAGGAACCATCATCAACAATTCTTTTCTCCCACAACACTCCACTTATTTTTATCTTTAAGCTTCTTCCAGAAGGCCTTTTAGCTTGTTAATTGGTTTTTGTCTCTTTCCTCATATTTTAACCATACTTTGCAGCTCTATTATCTCTCTTACATAACAGCTACTAGCTCAGGTATCTATGTCTCTTACTAGATTCTAGTCTCTGGAAGAGTATGACTAAATTCTATTCGTCTGTTCTAGCACCTAGCAGAGTACCTTGCGCTTATCAGACAATCCACAAACATTTGTTAAATTGACCAAAACAAAAAAAAAGTTTCAAGTGTCATTTCTGACAAATGCAAGATGACAAAAGATTTTAAAATAAATAGTTCTCGGGTATTAAAATCAAACAGAAATATACCCTAAGTTGAGTTAAATATAAGTTAGGATGAAATTTCCCTTAAAATGAAAATCTTATATTTAAATTCTTAAAACTTAATATTTAAGAAAACTTTGTTTCTATATATTATAAAAAAGCTTTAAAAAGAATCAAATAATAAAAATTGTATCATTTTACAATTTTCTCTTTTTTCTTTAGCTGTCAGGAAATCCAGCATCAAATTCAAGGAGAAAAGGAACTGGTGCACTCTAGTACCTTGTAACCTTTCCTCTTAATTCCATTTTAAATATGCCTGACTGTTGTTATTTTACAATTTAAAACTTAAACTTCACATATAAATGTAAAATATTCATTGTCACAGAAAGATACAAAGTAAAAGTATTTTTCTCTCCTCTGTCCCTGATTTAGTCTTATATCCCAAAGAGGCCAGAGCTATCACTGTTAAGTATTTCTTCTGTAGCCTTCCAGAAATATATGATGTACAATCATATTTGTGTTTGTGTGCAGGATACAGTTCCTCTTTTCCTCCTTTTTTACATAAGTGGAGTCATACTCTACATGTGTCTTATTTTTAACTTATAATGTTTCATACATATAATAACATAACTAGCATATAAAGATTTGTCTCACTTTTCTTAATGGTTGTATTAGACTACTGGTAGACATTTCGTTTATTTTCAGGATGCTGCTGTAAAAATAATGCTGCAATGAAATTTCTATACATACCTTTGCATACTTTATTAATTCAACAAATATTTACTGGGTACCCACTATCTGCCAGGTGTTGTTCTAGGTACTAGGAATAACAGTGAGCAAGACAGACAATAAACAAGTAATACAAATAGTTAAGATTTAATTTCATATAGTGAAAAATGCCACGAAGACAATCAAGAGTGACTTGTGAAGTGTGTAAGAGAAGGTGACTTTTGAGCTGAGATTTGAAAGATAAGAAGCAGCTTGCCATCAGAAGATCTGGAAGAAGTGTTCTTAGCAGGGAAAACAGCAGAACAAAGGCCCTTGGCAAGAATGCGCCTAGCATATTTCAGAAATGCAGAGGAACAGTATGGATAAGAGGTAGGCAGGAGTCAGATCACCTAAGCTCTTAGAAACCTCGGAATATGGACTTTAAGTGTAAAATTAAGCCATTAAGTTAAAGAGTCTAAAACAAGGATGGAAGATCTGATTTTGCTAGTTTATCTATAGTATAAATTCCTAGAAAAGAAATGCTAGGTCAAAAGGTGTGTGGAATTTAAGTTTTGATAGATATTGCTCAAATGACTTCAAAAAACTGCACCTATTTATATGCCTATGAAAAACAAATGTAGGGTGCCTGCTTCTCCAAACCTTAACAATACTGGACGTTACTTTAAAAATCTTAGCCAGGAGGTGAGAAATGATGTAAATTTTAACATCTTTGCCAACAGGTATAAAATTATTCAAACTTGGCTCCAATTTTATCTCTAATTTCTCTGTTACGTATTTCTCAGTATTATATATTTTAATTTCTCTACAGTAGGAATTTGCCATGACTATTGGAAATAGGCCAGGTAAACAATATAAATAGAACAGCTCTATGAAAGAGTAAGACATAAATACATAACTCACCTCTAGCACAGGAAAACTATATTGCAAAATGACAGTAGTTTAATATTCAGAAATCTCATGTGTTGTTACTCTTCCTCTAATGCAAAATCTACCTACCAACAAAGTTAGTTCTATCTCTTTCTCACAGTGCAGGAGAATTTAAAGGGAGCTGAATATACATCTTTGCATACTGGGTGGGCATATCTGTAGGATTCTAAGTTCTTAGAAGTAAATTTGCTGGGACAAGGATTTTTTGCAGTTAAAATATTGATACGTATAAATTACACTGTATTCCAAAAGGTTTGTACTCGTTTCTGTTCCCACCCTAAGTGCGGCAAGTAGAAGACGGTTGGTGTCCTTTACATTTCCAATTACATTCCTAATTCTCTACTTCCTTAAATTAGATGTCTTGATCTCCACAATCAACATTTAAAAATGTAGAAGTTGTGAGATACAGATAATTACTCGCTAAAGCAAGTATAAATTACTAAAGCAAAAAATCTTAAAATGAATTTGGTGCACTTTTATTTGACCAATTATATTTATTCAGGTGATACAAAACTGATATACTGAATGATGGAAAAAAATACTAATAGAAATAACTTTTAAAATTTTCTTGCCTAATCACATCCATAAGTCTTTCATAATAGTTTTTTATTTATTTTGAGACATGTTAATGAAAGATACTATAAAAATGAAAAATACTATTACTAGGTACAGAAGAAAAAATTTAAATTTCAATACTTACAATCATCTAGATCTAGAAGTGAAACATCTTTGGTAAGAGGATTTCTATCTTGCTTTGTTTTGTTTTCTTTCTCCTACAAAATAATAAATATTTCACTTATTGCATGTTCTAGTTAAAAAATCTATAAAGTAGTTTTTAACATTTCAAAACAAACATTTTTTCCTTTGCTTAGTCTTCCAAGGGGAAAAAAAAATCAAATTAAGCTTCTATATGGTTATGTGAAATGTTTTTTTGAATCAAAATTTTTATTTTAGTTGGCACGTGGTATTTCTTCTCTACCATGCAAACTGTTATTTTAAAATATTTTTTATTTAGAGATTAAAAAAGACCTTCAGAAGAAAATTTAAAAGTAAATTTTATAATCTGACAACTTTTTGCTAACATAAAAATCTAATGTGGCTCTTTGGTAGAAAATGTACAAACATTCTCAAAAATAATTTTTAAACAAGTTGATTTAAGAAAAAGAAATGCTCGAACAATACATGCTTAGCTCTGAAATTGTCAATGGGCTTGTGATAGATTAGCCTTTCTGAGATGTAGTTTGTGACAGGCATTGTACTAGGTACTTTATATTTCAACACTGGGTTGCATCAGACTTCTTTTGCCAAAGGTATTCGTTAAAATCTATAAATCATATTTTCAGGCTCTTGCTCTTTAGGGTTGAAAAGAATTCATTTACTTTCTTTTCTGTTTTCCTTTGGGGAGACTAAGTACTCAACCATTTCTGCACATAGTTAATTAGGGCTTCCTCCACCACAAATTTGCTTATTCAGTCTACTATATTTTTGAAATGTGGATACCCATGGACTAGATCCCTAAGCCTGAGGTATTCACAGTTCGGTTAGAGATTCAGAAAAGACGCGTAACCTTAAAAAAAGAAAGAAAAGAAAAAATAAGGCACAGTACTGAGTAGTAGTATAAACAATTAAAGACCAACAGGATTAGGGTATTAAATAGATGTATCTGGGTCACCGTTACCTTTATAATGTGTACTTTTTTTTTTTACATTAAACCTCTCAAATTGAAGGCCAAAACTTTTTTGCCAAAACATTTTTGTTCACTTATTCAATCATTCATTCATTCAATACATGTGTATAGAATTTTTAACAGATTCTGTGCTAAGCAATGGAAGTAACACAGCCAAGACAGTCTAGTCCCTGCCTTCAGATAACTTGTAATCTACCAAAGGAGTTTATATCTTATTGTTAATGTAAATTACTACAAATATTTTTGAAGTATTCCTCTAACTACAGAAAGGTATCACTAAAGCAAAGTGTACTTTACCATCATTTAAAGTCTACATGGTTTAGAGCTCTTACAACAGTGCATATACATGAACAAAAGCAATACATCAAATAATACATCAGGTAACATTTTTAAATGATTTTAAGTCCTGCTTCTTTTTTCCCTTATGTCAATATAAAGAAAAATTATTTTCAAGGATCATACAATAATACACATTACTAAAAACATCAGCATTGATTTTCTTCTTCAAAATATTTATTTCTGCCACTGAAAACTCCAAAGCATCTAGGTGGGTTTTAATTTTCATTCGTTATTTAAAAACAAAACAAATAATGTTTGCCCCTCTCTCCATACCTGAAATAAATAACAATTTCTAGGATTGGGAAAAAAAATGTTAGTTTTGAAGCTGAAATGTAAAAGTTGCAAGTAACAGAAAAAGGTTCAGAATGAATATGCCATCTCAACAAGAATAACATTCCTGTGAAGAAAGAACATAGAACAAAAAGCTTATCACCATGTGACTTATCAAAATGCTATGCTGAGCACAATGGGTGTAGCTTCCTATAAGCTACAATGGTGCATGACTGTCTTTATGGAAATGTAACCTCCCCACCTGAAAAATAAGAAATCTATCAAATCAAGACAAAGTTAAAGCTGGAGGCAAGTCTATATACCTTATTTTCTACTTCACAGCCAGGAGTGTGTAACAATATCTATTAAACACACATCAGGTCACATACAACACAGGACAGAGCTGCATGTGAAACTGGCATAATCTCTTATTAGAAGCCTAAAACAAAAAGAAAAAAGGCTCTCAAAAGGACAGAATTTCATTGACTTTCTGAGTAAAGCAAATAACCAGCGACTGAAATACAACATTAGCAATAGATAATGGTCATTTCTACCGAACTGAAAAAGCCTTGCATTCCAAATCAAGGCTATAAAAAGCCTCGTGATGTGTTTGGCATTCCTCTCTTATATTTCATTTTTCATTTAAAAAAATCCACAGTAAGTTCAAAACATGTTCATACTTAAAGGATCTACTACAAAAATAAAAATCTGAATTCTGAACAAAGAAGTTAAGAGCCCTATTCCATCAAATATTTCTCCATTTGCAATTCATCTTGGTAATAGAGACAGAACCTGGGTAAATGCATATAGGACTTGAGGCAGGAGATTTTTCTTGCTCAATGCATAATTCATGTGCTCCGCCTGCAAAGTGTGTAAAATGAGAATTTCACACCGCAGCATGAGCCATGGAGCTGCAGAGAAAAGGCAGATGAAATCATATTTTACTGTGTGAATTTTATTTCTTACCCTCCCAATATTTATACAAAACCATCACTGACAAACCAAACATACTGACAGATCACCCACTGTTTCCATTGTATTAGTACTTGAGAAGAGATCAGGCAGAAAGATAGACAATTTGTTTTTGTATATTTTTTTAAATAGAGGATTAGGTTTTTAACAGCTGAGTGACTGTATTAGACTTTTATAAGGACAACAGTAACTGATCTTAAAATCTCACTACAAAAATACGTAGTTATCAATTCATCATCCTCAAATCTCCATTTGTTTCCATGGTATTCGATTATACACCTCAACACATCAACATTTCCAAAAATGAAATACAAAGTCACAGGGTTAAGAAACTGATTTCTGTTTAACATATTTCATTTTAAATCATAAATAAAAGATCCTGGAAATACTTATTAAGCTCCAAATAATACAAACAAAAAATGTAATAATATACCTTGTAACGATTTAAAAAAATCTATTACGCATGTTCATCTTCATGCTGATTGGAAAAAAAAAAAAGCAAGCAGAAAAGATCTGACACAAAAAGCACCAAAAATGCTTCCTAAGAGGAAACCATTATAAAGAGGTTTGAAATTTAAAACTATAAAACAGGATAAATGGTATGTATAGATTGTCAAACCCACACTATGCTTTGAAACCAACAAAAATTCAAGGCTTATTTCTAGCCTCACAGGGCAAGGTATTTACATGAAATATTTTCAGTTAGTTACCAACCAAAGACAATTTAATGACTCTCTTGCCTTCGAGTCATCTAACACATCTTATTTTACAAATCTGAGGCTCACACTTACACTGTGCTTTAAAATAAAAGTACACTGCCAGCAAATTGAGACTTCTATATAAGTTAAAAAGAAGTCTAAACTGTTAAACAAATCTTCCCTATTAGATTATACCTACTTCAATAAGAAAGCCTGCTTAATGGCATTCACTTTGATTTAAAGATCTCAATTGAAGTGAAATGATATTTCTGTTCTGAAGAAATTAAAATATGAACTAAATTGGAAAAGACATAAATTGAAAGAGGCAAGGCTTTGAATTGTCAGAGTAAAACCCAATATTCCACAATCTTCACAGAAGTTATGTAATTGCAACAATCATAAATACTTGGAAAAACACAAGTAAAACTTGTTTCCTACTTCACAAATAGGGCAGACAGCTAATCAGAAAATAGTTCCTTTCACTCTTATCCACAGTCTATTCAAATCACATTTATACCCAAGAATTTTTCACACGGTAGATCTTTTATTGAGGCGTATCTTAATATTTACTGACATCTGTACACTAGTCACAAGACCTGTGACCACTCCATGGAGCACGTAAAAGATTTAATTAGCTTCTTTGCACCTCTTAAAAAGGGACTAGCAAAGTTTTGTGAGATCCCTATAATGTGTGATAAAAACCACTGACAAGAGCATCTCAAACACTGCTAGGTATATACAGACAGTACTATTTTTCCCAAAGCTAGTACACATATTAATCTTTGATTCAAATATGGAAATGCTCTTAATGCTATTAGGTGCAAGTATATTAAATATATTATTTTTCCATCGATAGATTATTATGCTTTATACACAGTTTATGTAATTAAAATGCTGTTAATATTTATAAGGAAAATACATTAAATTATTCACAATAAATTACAATTATGACTTAAAATTTTTATTTTTTAAATCACGGCTTATCTAAATCTTCAGCAGTTGGTGCATAGACACTGAAGATATAATCAGAACTACTCCATCAGTTAAGGTGTGAAGAGTGGGACTAACAAGGTGATGGTGGAAATAACTATAGTCAGTGGGAACACTCTAACTTACTGGCTGGTAATAAAAACACTGAAGTCTAGGTTCAATAAAGAAAAAAACAACCCTGACAACTTAAAAAAATATTTTAAATAAAAATTTTACCATCTGTTCGACACATAATTTTAACTACAAGCAGAATATAACTTAATTATATCAGTAAAACACAGGATAAAGTGATATAAATCTCTTCCTGATTTAATGTAGCCTGTATTACTAATTCTTTTCTCCACGCTTCTGTGTAAACAAACAAACAGGAAGTTTCCTAAACACCATGTGAAGTATGTGAAGTACTGAAAACACGGAACTATTAAAACTAATTTTGTTACAGGTATCATTTAGGGCAAAATAATTAGTTCATAAAAAGGATTAGACTCACATTAAAATATTTATTAAATTTGGTTCAGAAAAGAACATCTACAAAGAAAAATATGCTTGCCCATCAAAATAATTTTAACTGAAGAGAAAGATAATTTTCTTTGGTCATTACTGACAATATCTGACTTCAAACAAGGACATCTCCCAATCAATAACAGAAACAAACAAACATGACACCAGAATGCATGACGGCAGTTTCGTGTCTTATGGATATGCTAGGGTATGGTGCTGAATGACAAACACTTTCGGAACATAAACAATTCAACAGTGGTTCTCACCCTCTTGACTGTCCCTACACCATTCACATGAGTAATACCCTCTAGTCAGTAATATCTTCATTCCATGCAGTCATTCTCAACTAGGAGAAGTGGAGGGACTACCCTTGATATAAGGCCACTTTCTCCTCAGCTTATATTTTCTGTAATAAGAGAAATGATGTAAAAGGAAGAACAAAGGCACAGAAACAGAAAAGCATACAGCATAAGAACCACAAATAGTCCACTGGGATTGGAACACAAAGAAGGTTAAGACTGGAGAGGTGGGTTTGGACATGCTAGCCTGAGGAGTTTACTGAACTCAAATGACAATGAGGCATCATTATAGTTAACTTTGACATTAATCTGGCAGCTGTAGAGAAGGATTGGGGTTGGGGAAGTGTCTGAGAATGACCAAAGGCAATGGTCTATGGGCAAGGTCATGAAGAGCTGATCTACAATGGTGGTGGCAGGAGAAGAAAAAACAGATATCAAAAATAATACACAGGATCTCTAAGACTTGGCAACTGTGTACACATATAGGATGAGGGAGGGGTCAAGGACAATTATGGGTCTACAAATCTGGGAGAACAGAAAGCACGCTGGTACCAAATGACAGATCATGTCTTTGGGCTATATTGGGTTTGGGAAACCAGCATTTCCTAAGAGGTCTAAGAATTTGGTTTGAATTTGGGAAGAAAAGTTACAGTTGTAGGGATTTAGTTAGAGATATTACCATGGAAGTAATTCAGATAAATGTTTTAGCTGAGGCTACAAGAGTTAATGAGGGACTTCCCTGGTGGCACAGTGGTTAAGAATCCACCTGCCAATGCAGGGGACACGGGTTCGAGCCCTGGTCCGGGAAGATCCCACGTGCCACGGAGCAACTAAGCCCGTGCGCCACAACTACTGAGCCTGTGCTCTAGAGCCCGTGAGCCACAACTGCTGAAGCCCACAACACCTACAGCCCATGGTCTGCAACAAGAGAAACCACTGCAATGAGAAGCCTGCGCACTGCAACGAAGACCCAATGCAGCCAAAAATAAATAAATTAATTTAAAAAAAAGAGAGTTAATGAGTTTCACAACAGTAAATTGTAGAGGAAAAAAAGGACTAAATTAATTCATATCAATTAATATTTTTGAAAAAAATGTGTACTAAAAAGCACTAACTTCGGGGCAATGTTCACACTTGGGTGTCAGAAGGAGGTAAAAAGTGAGGCAACCAAAAGATTAAAGGGTCAGAAAAGTCAGAAGAAAAAGGATGCAGAGAATTTCAAGTAGTAGGGGAATAGTCATATAAAAAGACAGAGAAGGATAAACTAAGAGAAGATCACTGGGTTTGGAGAAAGATCACGGCTGACTTTTTCAGAGAACAATATCTGTAGGAAGTGATAGGAGTAGAAACCAATTTAAAAGGGACTAAGAAATAATTGGGTTAAGAAGTAGTGGCTGGAGAATATCTAGATTATTCTTCTGAACTCTCACTTTCACACATTCTCTCTGTCTTTCTCTTCCACTCCCTTCTCCTCTCTTTAAATGCTAGGAAAGCCTTGAGTGCTTTGGTTGGTGCAGGAGAAATTAATGAAAAAAGAGATTGAAGGCACAATGGACGCAGATGATTATCTACAAAACAAGGCCAAAAGGAAATAGGACTTATTCTCGGCTATGTGGATAGGGATAGCTTACTCAAAGCTCCATTCAAAGAAAAAGGAGGAGGGTAAATAGAGATTGTGTGTCAGAGAGCACAGAGGTGGGATATGCTTACAGTGAATGTCAGCTCAGTCTTCTGCAAAAAGTAGATGGGATCACAGGCTGCAGGTAAGGGGTCACACCTGAACGTTAATTCCTAACTTGAATGGTATAAAAAGAATTGGAAAATGCAGGAGACATAAGAGTTACAAAAAATTTTCGGTTCCTTTTAGCACTGGTTTCTGTAACTCTAATACTGTTGGTCTCTCAGGGAATTAATGTTCAAGTTAAAAAATGTTAACACTGCTGTTTTATATTTATACAGGGCTTTACATTGATCTTTCACATTTGATTTTTTTGTAATAACACTTGAAAAAAGCAGAGTAGGTAGTAGCATTTCTACTTTATAGATGAGGAAACTGAAGCATAAAGATATTATCTTCCAACAAGGAGAACATTATACCTATCTCATAGGACCACCATAAAATGAACTGTTTTTAAAGCCATATATTCAAGATACCCTCAAATTCCCATTTTCATGCTCGATATCCCCAAAATACATTGTCCAAGTGAAAGAAAAGGAAGAGAGAGAGTAAAGGTATAGATTTAGCTGGGCTGCAGATTTAAGGCAGATGAGTTTGCAGCTCTAACATACTGTCATGCTAAATTAAGGTAAAGCACCCACCATCTGCCTTCATTACTCATAATTTAGAGCAGAAGCCACAACACTTGGTGCAAGGAGGACTTTCCTACAATTATAGAGTTGCCCATTATTAGAAAACTGGTACACTTGTAATTGCATGGTACACTTCAAATCACTCAGAAAGAAATAGAAAAAAAAAACAGTTATGGTGGCTCCAAGGTGGAGAATATAAATTAAAACAAACAAGCTTATCTGCCTGTTACTGACAGGAAAGGCATTATAATATAGAGAAAATAAACTATATAAGCAAAACACATAGACATAAAACTATCAACAATGTGAGTAAAACCTGAATTTCTCAAGAGTCTTGGCTCACTGCATTACTTTGAAATTTTATACTGATTTTCTACAGTAAAATATTTTCAACTATTAAGAGATTTAATCTGATCGTTGAACGCACCAAAGAAGAAATAAATTGAATCTCTGAGCTGGGGTACCTCTGTGGCATTCTAATGGGGTCCCCTAAAGCCCAACACTATATAGGCACTAAAGTCTACAATTTTTCAACTTCTACAAAACTTCATAAGAACAACTCACTTTAATTCCACCCATTTCTCATTACTTAATTTCTTGTTTGGTCATTTTAAAAAACACAGATTTCTTACTCTGGGTTTATTTTCAATTTCTAAAGCTCCTTTATTTAATTAATTAATTTATTTAATTTTTTAATAAGTGGTTTTTAAAAATTAATTAATTAATTAATTAATTTTTGACTGCCTTGGGTCTTTGTTGCTGCACGCGGGCTTTCTCTAGTTGTGGCGAGCAGGGGCTACTCTTTCTTGTGGTGCGTGGGCTTCTCATTGCGGTGGCTTCTCTTGTTGCAGACCATGGGCTCTAGGTGAGTGGGCTTCAGTAGTTGTGGCACGTGGCTCAGTAGTTGTGGCTCTCAGGCTCTAGAGCACAGGCTCAGTAGTTGTGGCGCACGGGCTTAGTTGCTCTGCAGCATGTGGGATCTTCCCGGACCAGGGCTCGAACCCGTGCGCCCTGCACTGGAAGGTGGATTCTTAACCACTGCGCCACCAGGGAAGCCCTAAAGCTCTTTTATTTTAAATAACATCTTAAGCTTTTTGTAATTTAAGTAGGAAATGAGAGGATATCAAACTCACTGTGTGATAAGTTTTTATAAGAGGCCAGATTAATAAACCTAAAAATCTCTAAGATTTTATGTGAATATTTGAAAAATAAAAAGCCTAGATTACATACTACACAGATATGTTTTAAATATAAATTTAAGTTTCAAATAGGTTTTACAATATTCAAGAATATTTGAAATAAGGTAAGACAAATACTAGCTAATTTTTAAGCATGCTTGTTCTTTTTTTTTTTTTGAATACGCTTATTCCTTAACAATAAATCTCTGGATGGAGGAGGGCAATTATTACTTTGATGAATTTATTTTCATATTTGGCTACTCAAATAACATTAAAGAAATTCACGTTACCAAAACAAGTAAGTGAAAAATATAGGTTAAAAAGAAACTGAATTCAATAATGGGCAAGGTGTGACCATATTTTCAACATATGGAATAATACATTTATTTATAAAAACCACTGCATTTGAAACCTAGCAACACCATGATCCATTTATAGGCAGGGAATAATAATTAAAGATCAGAAAGATATGTATTAGGTCTGAATTGTGTATTAAAAACTACACTTTTCCAATTCATGGTTTTAGTTTTTGCTGCTAAGCAGACAAGTTCTGGTGTTACAAATATTATACCAAAAAGCGTAATCATTCTGTTATAAGTGGTTCTTGCATTTGTTTTAAATATATGGCTACTGCATTTTTATTAACTATTAAAGAATGCATACTCTTTAATTAAACCTTTAAAAATATTCTATTTCCAAATGCCTAATATTTTTTTAAAAAGCATATTAGTTTCAATTTCTTATGATGCATGTACATTTATATTTCTTTGCTCAATACTATCTCTGTGACTTCCCTTTACTTCCCCTTTGGCAAAAGCCTCCCTTGTCACATCACAGCCAAGAACAAAAAAGTCATACTCATAACACTGAGGTCTCTAATTTTTGTTGGAAAGGGTGAGGTTAAATTCTAACTTCTCTGCAGAGTTGAATTATAAGGGAAGCGATAATCTAGAAAAAAACAAAATAAAATCACAGGTGTGGATGAATAAAGATGGTGTTTGTTTTAGTTGTCAGTGACATATTAAATTCCTTGCCTGGTTTCTTGATTCTCAACAAAACACAAATTTTCAGAAATATTTATTCGTAATTGGGAAAAGACTATAAGACTATTTATTTTCAGTTACAAAAATTTGTAATCTCTTACCTTAGTAACTTTTCTGGATTCAGATTCACTTTCAGATTCTGATTCTGATGCAGAATCTGAAGAACTGTCTTCTATTGAACTAGATTCAGCATTGGAAGAATCTGAAGTTTTAGAGTTTTCATTTTCCTTATCCACATCTTCAGAATCACTAATCAGAATAACAAATTTTGAAATATTAGATACTTATATAAACAAGCTTAAGTAGTTTGAAAAAACAAATGACAAGTGTTACCATTTGTCCATTTTGCCTGTGAACCAAAATCTTTATAGAGAAGTGTATTTCACTGAGAACCATTTCTTTTTAGTGTACAGAAAGACAGTAAAAATGGTTTTAAAATTCCAGAACATGTTAATGAAATGAGGAAGGTAGTATTACCTATAACCAAATAAATCAGAACCCATTCAAAACTAATTATACCACATCACACACAGTTCAAATGCAAAAGGTTATAAAATAACACTGAATGATATAATAAATAGAAAATAGTTAATAATTAAATGTTTGATTTACCAGAAATACACATTAGGTGCTAACATTAACAACTTCAAAGATAGGCTGATTTTAAAATGCTGTTTCAAAATACTAAGTATTCATTAATAAATTTAAATATTTATACATCAACTTTTGCTGAAACAGAGTTGCATTTTATAGATTTTTCTGTCCAAGAAAATTATTAACATATGTCCCCTAATGTGACCCTTAAACATATCATATGAGAAAATGTTAACTGGTTTAAAACAGAATTCTTCTAATGTTCTAAGTCTTACTAAAAATGTAAGATAATCAGATATAAAGTTTTAAAATACCAAATGATCAAATCTAAGTGCTGATGCTATCCATTCATTTGTTCACTCGCTCCCTTACTTAACAAATATTTACTGACTGCCCACCATATCGTTGGCACTATGTTAGGTGCTAAGGATAACAGAGGTTAGCAAGATACCGATGATCTCTATGTACTCCCTTATAGAGTCTACCATCCGTTGGAGGATACAGAGAAGTAAGCTGGCAGTGACAATAAAGCATGGAAAATAATAAGTAATAAAGTATACTGTGTCATGAGAACACCTGGAGAAGCATCTAAACAAACCTGACCGAGAGTGGGAATGCTTCTAGAGGAAGAGACACATGAGTTTAAAAAGAGAAATAAGGCAGGCAGAAGGCAAGGGAAGTAGGTCTCCAAGAAGAGATAACATGTAAGATAGCCAAAAGGTCTTCTCTCAGGGGAAAACAGATGCCTTGTTGTCTTTTTTATTTGCTCAAATTTGAAGGTCTAGTTCTCTTTACCGTGTGTGTGTGTGTGTGTGTGTGTGTATTGTTTTAAAAATCCACTTTGTTAAAAAAAAAAAAATCTATCTTGTACCAAAGAGTATTAGGCACTTCATAAGCAACTATCTAATTCAGATGTTCTAACATATTCTTACTGGGAGCATTATTATCCTATAATATTCAGGAAAGTTAAGTAACTTGCTCAAGGACACATAGCCAAGAGGGGTGGAATTGGAATTTAATCTCGAGTCTGTCTTACTATAAAGACCATATTTTCTCCACTACCCAATATGAAAATACTTTGGAGTATTTCCCTTCAATGAAAATACTTTGGAGTATAAAACTCAAAGTTAGTCATAAATAGTTACGATTACTAAAGGGTGGCTTTGAAGATACTTAAAGCCCCTCAGCTTTAAAAAATTATCATATAGTTATACTGGCAAAGTTTTTAAAAAAAATTATAAGAGACAAGCAGAAAAACACACGGGGAGGGAGAGTGGTGAGGCAAGGAAGACTCAATATTTCCCTGAATTGAATTTTGTGGAGGAAATATGATTGCTATTTATTAAACATGGAGTCATGGTAACATCTCAGAACACATGTAATTATATTTGATGACTAAAACGTATGTTGTTGTTTTTTCTTCCCCTAGCAAAGAATGGCAATTTATTATCCCCCATTTAATGGTTAAAACATGTACTTAAAAATATAAGGTTTAGAATGTATCTGAGATTTCCTTTCGTATAATAAACAATTTTTAAAAATTCAAACGGGTTAAAAAAGAGTCTATTTCTGAAGAAAAAAAGAATGAAACTAATACAATTTATGATTATAAATTTCTAGTATATTGACTTTTGCTATTGGAAAGGATATTTAGTGCACTGAACATAACTTCCCTTTCTAAGAAATAAGACACTTTTTATAAACTATGTAATTATAGATATTCTGATATTAAACTAGAAGCACAGAACTTCTCTCTAAGAAAAGGCTACTACAAATCAAGTAACTCACTTGCTGCAACAAGTGAATGATTCTGAATATATTTAACTTCTAGCCTTTAAGATAAGATTTTGAAGGTAAAAGTGTTATTTTGCTTTGCATCACTCAATTTTGATGGGTAATTATTGTTTACCTTACTGCTTAGAGTTTCAGATGTTAATCTAATGAAAAGAATTTACTGGTAACTAGCTTTTTAACTTTGCAATGATGAAAAGCCTGTATTAATTTAACCTACAGATTTCATTTGTTCTGAACAGGAAAAACAATATAAATCACTTTTAAAATCATTAAATCCTGACTTAAATTAATAAAGTCATAATTAGAGCATTATGCTGTGTTTGTTATGGAAGTGGCAGGGCGAGCTGCTTTAATTACTGTCTGTAATAAAAGGAGCAGAGAGCGTACTGCGCCCCAATCAGTGCTGTCAGCCAAGACTGAGCTAGGCTGCAAGCTCGTCAAGTGCGCGGGCAGCAGGCTCCCAGGGAAAGGGCCATCGTGTCTGCAGAGGCCACTCGCTGACAGCAGTGGGGAAAACAGACTCAGACAATCCAAGGTATCGGCCCCAATTACTCAAAATTTTAATGACACTTTAATACATGATAATGTTGTTGATAATGGGAGATCTTAAAAAGTGCTAACACTTAAATATCTTATGACCGTCTTCCTTCACAGCCCCTGACTCTAATATTTGGATCATAATCTTTTTAATATAACATTATTTAGAAAAATCAATTGTCTTAGTTACATAATGGCAAAGTGTTGAAGGATTTAATTTTCACCCTCAGCGAAATTGCTTCAAAAGGTAATTAAGTGTTTCATACCGTCTGCTTGATCACTTAACTCAGCCTTCCAAGGTTACACCAATTTTCAAAATGTAACCCCAAGATTTTTTCAAGTTCAAAATGAAAACTGAGCATTACAAGTAAGAGAATAATATGAATTAGTATTTTAAATTAATATTACAAGATTTAAAATCTGTTTGGGAAAAAAAACCACACACACACTTATTTTCTCACTCAATGTTAGACCGGGGGAAAAGACCAAAGAATGTTTTTGAAGGAAATTCTGACAAAATAATTCACCTTTTTCCTTTGGTTTTGGAGTTCTTCTTGGCTGCTCTTTTGTTTTCTGCCTCTGACCCACTTCCACTCTCACTCTCGTGCTCACTGGAGTCCTCACTGCTGTCTCCTTCGTCATCTTGTTCCCCACTTTCACTTCCAGATTCACTCTCTGAAAAAAAGATATCCAGATGCTCCTTGATTTATAGCCATTTAATTATACATAAGGACACAAGTAAGTGTCAACATTCATCACAAATGAAACCAGATGCTGAATTTTAGTTTAGTGGACCCCAGGTGTTCCACATTTCCTATTTCTGTCCTCTGGTCACTTAGACTCCTGAACCCTGCGGCAGGGTAAGCATGGCGGGACTCCAATGCACAGAGAAGGCACTCTGCTAGTGAGTGGGGAAAGGCAAAGAAAAGATCAACCAACTAAACCAAAGTGAGCCTATCTTGCTCTTCAAACCCATAAGTATTTTAGCTATGGCAAAAACTTTTTATTTAAAGAATGATTATGAGCATGATATAAGAATAAGAAATAATTTTAATTCCTCTACTTATAATGAGAAATTTTATTTAGAGAAAAGGAAGGGATTGTTGAATTTTCTTAGGAACCAATTTTGCGAGAGAAATGAGTCATTCAAATCATCTTCAAAAATTCCTAAATTCAAAGGCAATAAAGCAACATCACTACCTAAAAAGCACTTATTTTAGCTAGTATAGGAGTCTTCCGTAGGTCAAAGAAATGATAAAGTTACACTGAGGCACTATATAGTTAAATGTTTTATGAATAAATTATGGTATACTAGGGCTCTTTGCAGAAGTGATACATATAGTATATTTATGTGTATTTTAAACAAGAAGCATAATTTTTTTACTAGTTGAAATGATTATAGGTGCAGAGTTGTATCCTAGATAAGAGGACAAACTGTTGTCCTGGCCTATGATCTATCTGATGAAATGTCCTCAGGAAGGAATGTAACCTCTAATTAAAACAGTATTCTAATAGGTAAATAATAGCTACTCTATGAGGATTAATTCATGTATCACAGCGAAAAGCTAGGAGTGCCTATATTCTTTTGGAACAGCTTGAAGTGGTTATAAGCATGAGTTCTCAAGCTGGAATGTCCGAGTTCAAACCCTGGCCCTGCCGTGTACCAAGCTGTAAGACTGAGCAAGTTATTCAGCCTCTCTGGGTCTCAGTTTTCCTTTCAGCAAAGGCTACTTCAAAGAGCTGTTGTGAAGATTAAATGATTTGAAACACGTAAAGGTGATGAGGACACAACAGTGCCTGCCTCATGGTAAGGCACTCTTTATCATCAGCTTTTACAGAGAGCAAAATTTATTTTACCCAAACTTTACAAAGGCAAAACAAAACTGTTGAATAAAAACATTTTGAATTTGTTGTGATATCTAAGTTAAGCACACGTACATATTAACTTAGATAAATCGTTTATGCTATAAATAAATAAACAAATAAATAAATAAGAAAGTATAGCATCTAAGTTACTTTCTCATGTTATTACATGGGAGTTCAACATGAATCTGGGTCCAGTTCACTTCAGGCACTGTTTATTTAAATTTTCAAGTTAGGTAAATCCTTGAGGAAATTCATTTATCCTCAAGAAGGCATGCTCACTTGAAAAAAGCTGGTAACTTCTAATGAGAAAAGTTCTCTCTTTCCTCTGGTAACCAGAATGGAACTCTGACATGACTCCCTATTATAAGTACTCAGATAATCCCATGAAAAGCCATAATGTTAATGGAATACTTCAAATATGTATTGAAAAAGGTTAGACTCTAAACAGACAGGAGCTTGTGAATAAATGGGATGGAGACAAATATCTATATGAAACACTCAACTACACAACATGTCTTTCTCAATGGTCTATATCATTCCTGAAATTCCATATTTTTTAGCATTAACTCTTTGGATTGAAGTAATTTCCCCCATTTTTCAGCATATTACTTCAGAAGGTAATACACCACAGATTAACTTATCGGATACTGAAAACAAAGATTTTGACAGGGGAAACAGAGGAAAAAATGAATGAATTACCTTAATGTCAAGTAATGGATGACCAAGTAATTAGTGAGCAGCCCTGGCTTCCCAAGGAATAAAGGTTTTAAAAGAAAGAGATGTCATTTGGTCTTGGATCAGATAAGTTTACTGGGCTAACTGTTAATAAGAGTATGTAACTCCTATATATACTTCATTATGCAAATCACTCAGAATTTCAGTATTGAAGAGACTTAGAAAGCATCTAACTCTACCCCTTCATTTATCAGATGTAGAGAAGGTAAGTGCCTTATTCGATTTGCCTGGCTAAAACTCAGGACTTCTAGATCCTTCCTGTTTAGTATTTTTTTCATTGCATGTGGTTGCCCTCAATCTTTTTAGCTCTTCGTTTCTTTATAATACACAAGAGATTTATTAATTTTAGCTTTCATGTAGAAGTAAAAGAGTAAAAAATGGATAAGAACAGACTGCTCAAGGTTAAAAATAAACTTTACATTTTATTGGGGGTTGGCTATAAAGTTCGTTTGGGTTTTTCTGTAACATCTTACAGAAAAATCCGAATGAACTTTTTGGCCAACCCAATACAAAAGAAAAGTTACTTTTAAAGGCCCCACTAAAGCTTATCAAATATAAAATTACATTTTTCAATATGCTAATGAATATCACAGGCAGTGTGGGTTAGAATTCAGAAAAGCATGCGTTCCCGTTTCAATTCTATCATTTATTAGTTGTGGGTCCAAGAGGCAATGTCAAATGAAAAGGCGTTAGAAATTACTTTGAAAACAGTGATATGTTAAGTGAAAGGAATTATTGTAATGGTATAAACTTCATTTAAACCAGCTTGTTGAATATTATGTTCTAGGCCTTATTGGTCTATAGGAAGCACAGCATATAAGCTATAGTGAACAATGTTTTTCAATGAATTAAAACCCCACCACTGTCACTGCTGCTCTCAGAAGAGTCCTCTTCCTCCTCCGCAGATTCAGAATAAAATTTCTTATCAGGATTCTCTTTCTTTGCTTTTCCTGCTGGGGTCCATTCTTTTGCCTGATTAAAAAAAAAAAATGTAAATATCAATGAATTCTCATTAAGGGATTCAGTCTTCAGGTAAACTAGTCATTCAGAATACTCTGTGAACCCAGAAGGAAGTTTAAAGCCGCAACAGAGAAGGCAACTCTGAGAATCCTGACACTGGTTTGTTCCCCTTTACCCCTAAGAAGAGGGACATAAACTCTCACTCAGAGCCTATTATGTTAGATCAACAACCTTGTTTTAACATATGATTTTAAACACTTGTGTATTCGTTGGTCTACAGAAGATTTAAACTAAAGTAAGACAGTCTAGAAGAGATGAGGGCAATTAGAGGCAGACATAGTAACAGCAGTAAGAAATTCAAGTTCACAGCTTGATACTGAGGTAAAAGAAAAAAAGAAAGAAAATACTTAGTGTAGGCAATAAATAGCCCATACCATCTCAAGAGCCTGAACCCTGGGGTACCTTGGGGTTCTATCAAGACAGAATCTTGGCTTCTGTCTTTCTCTTCTATCCTAAACATCTAATGCATCAAGAAAGCCTATAACCACCACCTTGGTCAGAGCTCTCTCTCTCCCGGATTACAACAGTCTCTAACCGGCTGCGTTGTATCTATGCCCACCTCCCATCCCCCATTCCAAGCTGGCTCAACACAGCAGCTAGAATGATTTGATTAACTCTAGTCAAGTCCCTCTTTGTCTGAAATGCTGCAAAAGGCCTCCCATTCACTCAGAAAAAATGAAGTTCTTACAGCACTCTGCTCAGCCCTACGTGCCTGAGGTCCTCTTGGTCCTCTTGCGGCTGCTCTCCCTCCTGCCCACTCCCCTCCGGCCACTCCTTACAGTGTCTTCAAACACCCCAGGCATGCTCCCGTCTTCAGGCCTTTCCCCAAAGCTGTTCCTACTGCCAATATCCTCCCCCAACATGACTTGCGTGGCTCATTCCCTCACCTCCTTCAATTCTCTGTACAAATGCCACCTCAGGGAGGACCACTCTACTTAAAATTCCAACCTCCCATGCCTGGTACTTCTGATGTTCCTTTGCTCTAGTCTTTTTTTTTGGTCACAGCACTTATTACTTTCTAACATACTACTGTATACAATTTGTATATTTAACTGTCAGTCTATCCCTGCTAGAATGTCAGCTTCTGGAGAGCAGAGATGTTTGAATATTTTGTACACGGATATACCTTAAATGTGTCTGGCACAGTGATCATTAGTTGGGTGATAGCACCTTAAAAACTTTAATACAGTGTACTAAAGTAAAAGAAAATTTTTTCATAAGTGTGACTTTGATTCATTAAGAAAAAATTAAATCATGCTTCATACACTCTCTTTTAAAGGGCAAGAAAATGTATATTTTTTAAAAGGTCAAGAACGGTTAAGACTCATTTATTTATCACACTTTTGAGCCTCTACTATGTGCTAGCCTGCTAGAGTAACATTTTGTTGTAAAAAAATTTATAGTAGGATAGAGGTTCTTGTTCAAGAGGGGTTCTCAGCACTGGATATATGTCAGAATCACCTGAGAATATTTTTAAAAATACTAATAACAAAAATAAAAATACTAATACTAAAAAAGCTAATGCTTGGGATTCACTTCCTAAGATTCTGATTTAATTGGTCTGGTGCAGGTCTGACATAGGTTTGTTTTGTTTAAAGAGCTCTGTATGATTATAGTGTACAGCTAGGTTTGAAAACCACTGATCTAGAGGGCTTATGGGCTTAAGATATGTTGCTTAAAAGGATAAGCTTCAGTGACTTGGAAAACTACTATCTGGACAATAATAGAAAAATAAGTAAAAATTACTCAAATATATTTGAATAAGATACTAACATAAGATCAGCAGTATTCCTTTCTTTTTTTATGTATATTTAAAATGCTCTGTCCTCCAGTTACAAATAAAGATAGTATTCTATAAACAAATTTCTCCTATATTTAGTGAACAGTGAAGTTCATATTTTTCTTAAATCCAAACAAGTAATATTTTTCTGAAGGCTAGTAAAAAGTGTGTAAAGTCAATTTATAGGAAAAAAAATTACTTAATTAGACTATGGCTTTCAGGGTAAGACTGAGTCAACATATAAGGAAAATCAGGCTCCTATGCTCAAAGGGGTATATTAGTTTGACATGGTCATGGACTCTCTATTCATGGAATTTTAGGTTTTAAAGGGTAAAGACTAACAATAAAAATATTTTACTTTTTGTTATGGTCTTTTATGACTATGATAATTGTATCATTCTAAGCAAAAGAAATAACAGGGAAAAGAGAGGAGGAAAATAGCAAGGCACTAATTTGAAAGTTCCTATGTAGGATAAAATACTGATAGTAACTGATAGTAGATGTGTTTTTAAAGCAAAATACCCTTGATATGCAAAAGACAGTTTTTCTGTAACTGGGGAGAAAAGAATTTTCTAGAACTAAGCAAAAAAAAATTATAAAGAATCTTGAAAGCTTACTGGTGTCATAAATATATATCATATCTGATATCCTGGAAATGGTAGTATGCAATGCAAAGTGACTTCTAGTGTCAATGGACTAGGTTTCATGGTTTTTTTGTTTGTTTGTTTGTTTGCGGTATGCGGGCCTCTCACTGTTGTGGCCTCTTCCGTTGCGGAGCACAGGCTCCGGACGCACAGGCTCAACGGCCATGGCTCACGGGCCCAGCCGCTCCGCGGCATGTGGGATCTTCCCGGACCGGGGCACGAACCTGTGTCCCCTGCATCGGCAGGCAGACTCTCAACCACTGCGCCACCAGGGAAGCCCCATGTTGTTTTGATTAAAATATCAGATTATCTAAGCCTAGGCCATTATTCTTACTAAGTTATATTTCATAGTAACAAGATGTGACCCTGTAAGATCACTTTATAGTAAAACTAGGATAACATATGTACTACGTGCATGAAATACATTGACGGGACTTTAGAGGGGTGAGGTAGAATGAAAGACTATGTGAACAGTACTTTCTGCATTGTTGCAGCTGCATCTTATAATAAACTATGTGCATTATTTTTATATTTACTTGAGTCTCTATAGTATAATTTTAAGTCAGTATGTCCAGAGACCAACAGACTGAAACGGTTTTCTGCATGGCATCAACGGAGAGTAACAGTTTTTTCCAACCAAGTTCTATCAATTATAATTATCCTCCATAATAAGCTACCAATTATTAATTTTCACAATGTAGTCAGCAAAATGAAAAGGAAATCAATTTGCATCTGTTGAACTGGACAGGTGAAATGAATATAAGAAAATAGGTTATTTAAGTACTGTCCCTATAAGATAGTTAATGCTTAGAAGAGCACATGAAAATAGAAGAAGCCAGCCAACCAACCAATCTATCAGCCAATATAAGGGTACTGCTGAGACCAAATTAAATTGCATGGCATTGTTATTAATTTCTGAGATGACAAACTATTTTTATTTTACTTTTTTTTGGTGGATTGGGGCAGCAAGGAGGAAGGATAGGGCGGAAGCGGGGGTAGGATAAAAGGATGATTCTACTTGGACCAAAACATCATGTACCCAACAATGAAAAAGGACAGAACCATAAAAACAACAAACAGACATAAGAAATTAGGAGAGACAGTATTTCTGTGAAAGAATCATAACAAAGAACATGCTCTTTTTATTCTGGCACCTGACCAAAAGTTTCACAAGTAAGCCAATTTTTTTGAAGAATACTTAAGAGTAGTATGTATTTTTTTTTTTTCCCGCGGTACGCGGGCCTCTCACTGTTGTGGCTCTGGACGCGCAGGCTCAGTGGCCATGGCCCACGGGCCCAGCCGCTCCGCGGCATGTGGGATCCTCCTAGACCAGGGCACGAACCCGTCCCCTGCATCGGCAGGGGGACTCTCAACCACTGCGCCACCAGGGAAGCCCCTAGTATGTAGATTTGAGGGGAAATCACCAAACTTAGTTGCAAGGAGGAGCATGCAACTTGTTTTTAATAAGTTTTATAATTTAAAAAATCATCTCTAAATAGAGAGAATTTGTCACAGCATGAAAACAGTGGTGTTAAATACTAAGGATAGTACAGATTTGCAAACAAGCTCAAGCTTCCTCTCCTCATGTTACATGATAAAATGCAGTAAGAGAATGAACAATGGACTCAGATAAGGGTTGGAATCCCAATTCCATCACTTACTAGCTATGGGAACTTGGGCAATTTACTTAAGTTCTCTGAACCTTGGTTTCATCATCTGCAAAATGGGAATAACAATAACCATCACTTATAATCATTATGAGGTTTAAACAAGATCATGTTTATAGAACTATCAAAGTATACTCCAGGGTCTGCTAAATGGAGCCATTATCAGCTGTTATTGCTCTTGCCACACTCCAAAGCCAGACAAGTTTGTGTAGTTAAGAGAAACATATTTCTCAAAAGAATCAAATTAAACGGCCATGCCTGGGGAATTCCCTGGCAGTCCAGTGGTTAGGACTTGATGCTTTCACTGCTGTGGCCCAGTTTCGATCCCTGGTTGGGGAACTAAGATCTTGCAAGCTGTGCAGTGTGGCAAAAAAAAAAAAAAGCTATGCCTGTTACAGAAATTCTTCTATTTAAAGTAATATTTTTTTTCCATTGTATATGGAAAAGTTAGGCAAGAAGATTAACTGACTTTCTCATAGGAATTAGTGAGAAAGACTGGTTATCTGAATCCTAGTTCAAAATATGTGTTCTACCAGAAAAGCATCCAGGATGTAATACCTAACTGTTCTTTTTTATTAATTCTACTTAAAAAAGTATCAGATATATTTCACATAATCAATCTCTAAAGACAATCATAAGACCCCTCTCTTTATTTCTCTTGTTTATGTAAGAAAGAAAGAGATAATACTAGGAAAGAACACTAATTCTCTTACTTTAGTGGACAACATGTTTTAAAGATCTAGGAAAAGGTTATTTATATAGAGAGCTTTTTTTTTTTAACGTGAAAGCAACATATTATTCATTTTAATTGTGACCTTGTGTAAGGACATTTTTGGTACATGATGCTTCCTATTTATGTTTAGGCTTCACGTAAAAAAGGTTCATCAGAAAATCGAGAAGAACACTTTGTATGGTTTTTCTGGAAGAGACAGCAAAAATGATTTAGAAAACATTAACAGGAAGCTTACGAATCTCTAAACTAAGTAGGAAAAGCTCAACCCAATGAAACTAAATACCTTAGAAATTGAATCTACACAACTACAAATGCAATACCACAAATGTGGGTGGCACTGATGCAGAGAATTCCATTCTCTATTTCCTTGAAGAAAAGGAACAGTACATGTACAATGACATAGGAATACTACAATATTTATTTCCCATAGCAGCAAGATATGTCTAACACATTACATTTAGAAATACCAGAGCAATTTTCAATCCACCAAAAAAGCTTTTATATAAAACAATAGTTATTCCAGAATCTCCCACTGCTTGACAAAATTAATTTCAGAAAGGTCAACTTACCAACTCTATTACTTCTACATTTCGAACTGATGGGTCAGGCGCCACCTCTGGCCAATTAGATAATTCCAGGTACCCAGTAGCTTTAGTGTTGAGAGTATGAGACAAAGTGCCAAGCTGGTAATGATCCCTACCTATTAAAATAGAGGAAAATATAAAATAAACAATATGAGCTGTATATAACAGAGAACAATCCTAATCAGAGCTCAAGGTAATTGGCACATTACCTCAAATGTCAAGGAATAAATATAAACTAGGAAGCTCTTCATAGGTCAAAAAACTGATTTCAGTCCATAGATTATAATAATCTCCCCCATAATGGTCAATAAAAAAGCTAATCAGTCAGTGTGTTTAGAGGTGTTGCTCTGATATGTAGCTTCTCTAAAAATTACTTTACTGTGAATATTAAGAATGACAGCACAGTTAAACAATCCATATACATGTCTTGCCACAAACACATTCAGAATTTTAAGTTTTTCTACAAAACTGAACTGCTTTTTATCGCTTTACAACATTAAATAAGAAACTATATGAAAACCAAAGTATATAATCATTTGATTCCCACTGTAATGGCTACTTGTTAAACTGAGAAAATAAACACTCCTTTTAAAACGCTGGGGAAAATAAGTCAACTTCCATCTTTGAAAAGCAAACAAATATAAAGGGATATTTTTATGAAATAATTCTTCCTGGAAAAGCTTATGTTAGTGTACACAGAATATTTATTTAATAACAACTAAGTATTAAGTTGAATTATATACTCCTTATTAAACAAAGCTATCTATTTAAAACAGAGATGAAGTCAATGTCTGCAAGAACAACACAGCTTTTATCTACTGTTCAGCCAAGTCATCTGGTTAGAATAAAAATAAAATCAGAAGATTGAAATTCTTTAGGTAAATAAGGTCTATAAAAACATGAACTACTATAAAGCTTGCGTTGGAGAACAGATGAATGAGTAGAAAGCACACTGTTCTTATATATTTACATATGCTAATCACATATTTTCTAAGAGATAAATTTTAAACAGGTTAGAAATGGGATATAATGTCGTAATTTTTTAGACAACAAATATTTTGCAGGTATATTCTGATAATAGTACCTTTAAAAGGAGACTCAAGCAGTGGTGCCGGTTTTTGAGCCAGGAATATTTTTTTGGCATATTTACTTAAAGCTCCACTCTTCTCATTCGGAACAATAAGCTGCCTAATAAATCTTGTACGGTCTCTGATGTCGTAGTTTTGATCATACTTGCCGAGATTTAATATGTACTGGGTAAGCAATTTTGTCTGTTGGAAAAAAACAGAACAAGATGAGAATAGTTATTTATGATTATTGATAACTCTGGATAAACATATTTAAAGAGGTAATAAAAATGAATGGTTATGTCAAACAAATGTTGTTCCATAGGGAATATGCATTTCTAACGCTGCAAATGGAATTCTGAAGCCAAAGCACATGTCCTCTTCAGTATTGGGGAGGTGAATGCTGAGTACCGAGAAGCAGCCATGTGCTAGATTATTAAACTGCTGAAGTGGAAAGAAAGGCATCATTAAAAAAATAATCATATATGGCAAACCCGCTGAAGGGTCTACGTGAGAATAATGAATGTGGAAATACAACTAAAAACATGGCACTCAAAACTTAATCGGAAAAATATGCAGGACATCAAAACATCAGAGAGTATTAGGGGGCTGGCAAACTGCTTCTCCTGAGGTGTGTTTTATGAAGAGATACTGTCCCTGGCATAAGCAGTGTCTGCACTCTGACTGCACTCAGTTACTTTACCCTGAATTATGACCCATTAAAGCAGACACATGAATCACTGAACTGGATTACTGCAAATTATTTGCAGTGCATTTAGCTGTTACTTTTTCATAAAAGCAAGCTGCTGATGCCCTCTAAAAACTAGGATAAAAGACTTCCATTTTTTTCCCCATGTTGCTTATAGCCTCTGGTAATATTGGTCATTTATTTATTTATGTTAGGGAACAACTTATTATAGCAGCTTTTACACTATAATAAGATTTCCTAAGTCAATTTCTGAATGTACTACATTAACATATATTGAGATAATTTTAATAATAATTAAACCAAAATTGAAATGTTAACAAAATAGGTTTGTATTTTAAACTCCAGTTATTTTATTGAAAAAGCATAATTTTAATTTAGAAGGTTACACACATACAATTCTAACTATAAATAGGATTCATAATACATGGAAAAAATAAACATCTGCATTAGAACATTTTACAGACATTAGAAGTGGATTAAAAAAAATAAAATCAATGAAGTCAGGCAAAGCTAAAGATAGTTCTATAACAATAAGCCAAAGTACAGGAATGGTGTGGTAAACTTTTACAATATTAATTCGTTAAGATAATTGATTTGGATAAAAAGCAACCTTCTTTCAGTAATAATCTATTTAAAAACGATTAACCTAGTTTTACTAAAGCAGAACTACAAAAAATACAAGTGAAAAATGTTAATAGAGCTATTCTAAATTTGGTTACCAACTACTGCTATCCACTAATTATTAGACCATGTTGGTTCAACCTCAGGTAAGAAAAATTCTATGACTGATTTTTAAGGACGATTAGCAAAAGAGTCACCAAATGAGTAATACAGGTCAAAAGGAAGTGTTGTACACTGGACTGTGTAATCAGCTTGCTGGGATAACCTGGGAAAAATACACCCAGCTGTTAGTTTCCTCAAATGTAGAGTGAGAATCTATAACTAGGTTAACTCTAAAGTCTATTTTTGAGTGTTGAGATTTAGAATATGGAACTAAAATAAATCAGAAAAAGAAAATAAGTCTATTCATCGAAATAATTTTTTGAGTTAGTGGACTGATTCATCTTGCTTTTATTTCTGATCCCTGAAATTAATGTTTAGGAAATTAAATTATTTCAAAATATCAACAGACACTATTGAAACTGAGATAGAAAATTTTAAGTAATTAAAATTATGTAATTTCTATAATATGTATTTATTGACTGTAAAACTTGTTTTATTATATTGGTAGGTTATGAAACAGTTCTACCAAAAATGTATTTTCAAAAATAAAATTCTAAAAGATAAACTCATATCCATGTTCAATGATGCATTAAAAACATAAGCAGAATACTTTTCACTCAGATATGTATTTATTCATATACTTTAATCAATTTCTTAGCTCTATCTCTAAAACCAAATCATTGGTATTTATTTGAAGAACATATTTTTATATGGTCTTATTATTTTTAAATTAAAGAAAATAAAATTGCCTACAATCTTCTTCAAAACTGAATTTTATGATCACCAAATATGAAAATGTTGACATTTGCAACTTACTCTTCTCTATAGAACATAATATTTTTAATGGAAAAAAATGTCTTCTTTACAGATCAAACGAATGATCTGGTAAGTACAGAGAAAACTCTGTTGAATACAAGGATATTCTCAATGCTTTCTTTTATGTTAAAATCTGTAAATATTTCAAGCCTAGATATTTAACTTTCCCCCCTCCACTCAATAAAACTATCTTTATGAGATAAAACTTTTAAATAATTCTCTTCTATACTGTAAACAAAAATTTCATCAAATTTAGATAATGCAAAACCAACTGCCTCCTCGATTTCATTTCATTCTAATAAAAATATAAACTTAACCACAAAAATAGGAGTTCCATCAAAAAAGTCTTCACCATAGTTGAGATACTGCAAATGATAGAACTTCTAAAATAAATTTTTAGCTCTTACCACTTAATTTGTTCAGTTCTTCCTTCGTTTTTATAGGGATACATTTCAATGTCTTCCTGTTTGCAAGATTTGTTTCTAAGAATTGTTATTTGCTAAAATTTTCAAAAGCTGAAGGTTTTTGGTGCTCTACCTGATAAACACTTTAAAGATTTCGAAATGATTTTGAATCAAAGTCTAACCAATACACAAAAGTTTCACTTAATCTACTCCTCCACCCACCCGCCCCGGGCAAAAAAGCCAATATCGAACACAGGCTAATTTACAAAGCAGTTTTTCATAAAATCACATTTCTAAAATCCCACTGGTCACATGCAGCAAAAAGAATTGCGTATGAGAGTGTGTGGTGTCATGCCTAAGTATGCTTTTTCAATATTAGCTTCATCACAAGAATCCTGTAGTTCAGTTAAACTACACATATCAAATATCAGTAATTTTGACCATTATAGTTTTATTTCACTTGGTAGAATAAGCAGAGTGAGTATGCATGCACCACAACCAATTCCCAAAATATTTCTGTTCCACAGTTTTCTTAATTTAATAAGAACGTTGATTTTACCATGACAACATCCGTTCAGTGAAAGCCACATTGGGGCTTTTAAATTTACAACAGCATTTACGGCGATTTTGACAGAATAAACTTCCAGAAGCTTTACTTTGATTCCATTTACACTGACAGAAGAAATGTACAAAAGCTTTGAGTAAAAATGGTCAAACTATTATTGGAATTAATTGCTTTTCTATTTGAAAACCAGCATCATTCAGGTCCTTTTTCTGCTAATGGAGAAATACATTAACCATTACTGCTTCATTTCTCATAAGTGCAAAAGAAAACTTGAATAAAAAATGAACAAAATTAAATTTTAAAAAACAGTTATTTGATCTATATGAGATCATGTTTCACAGAGACATGTAAATATATTTGGCACCTGTATACATTAAATTGTCATCTTGAGGCTTAGTCTTCCTAAAATACCTCCCAACTTTTTAAGTAGATGCTGATCCTGTTTTAGCAGATTTATATCACTATGATTTTCATGGTGGATGGTAAAAGTTGATGAACATTTTGTGCATGCTAAATAATGATACACAAAAATTCAGTTCTTCATTCTTCATTAATTGTACACTTCAAGTTTTAAGAATTTATTGCTGCTGGATTTATAACAAAATAAAACAATAACTGGCAAATAATAAATAGGTTTTGAGATTTACCGTACACAATAAATGACAAAACTACTGTAGTGAGAGTGCTCTGAGCACTCTCTTTAATGGCCTATAGCAAGATTGTTCTGTCTCTACCTCCTGCACATATTTCATCCACAACCAACCTCTAACTTCCCATGTTTTCCTCTTACTCCATCCACTGACAGCTGGGAGCTTCATGCTTTGCACAGGCCATGACACAACTTGCCTGTTGTGTCATCAAGTTACCATCAGATAAAACACTTAAACACTTATGTCACCACCACTAGAAAAGCGAAGGACTTAGCTTTTCATACCTGCCTCGTCAGGGCACACTTCATTTTATCAGCACACATCCTATATGCTGCTCTAAAGGGAGAGGTTAGTCATGTTGCATCTCAAAAAGACTGGGAAAAGAAAGTCAAAGTCTTTCCAATTTAAATGTTTCACATTTTAAAATGAAATCTCTGTTCACTGCACTTGTATCTTACAGGTCACTAGACAAAACCATGGCAGAGGTTAGAAGTACAACATGGAGGGACTTCCCTGGTGGTGCAGTGGTTAAGAATCTGCCTGCCAATGCAGGGAACACGGGTTCGATCCTTGGTCCAGGAAGATCCCACATGCTGCGGAGCAACTAAGCCCGTGTGCAACAACTACTGAAGCCTTTGAGCCCTAGAGCCCGCACGCTGCAACTACTGAAGCCCACGCGCCTAGAGCCCGTGCTTCTCAACAAGAGAAGCCACTGCAATGAGAAGCCCGCGCACCGCAACGAAGAGTAGCCCCCGCTCGCCACAACTAGAGAAAGCCTGCGCACAGCAACAAAGACCCAATGCAGCCGGAAAAAAACCAAAGAACAACAACAAAAAAACCCAGGTGGGATGTTTAATAGTAAATTTAAATGGATTTTATTCATAAAATTATACAAGACAAGCAAAGAGAATAACAAAATGTACCATAAATAACAGAAATACTCAATAGCTTATATATAGCTATGTATTAAATTTTTGTCTTATTATTATTTTGCTGCTTAGATTTAAGGAATCATTTCTGGTACCAACTAATGGTCAATGCCATCCAGACACTATTTACACCAACTACTTTGGATTAACTCTAAGTCACTGTGACATAGGAAAAATGAATTTTGGGGAATGCCATATAATTATTGAGAAATCCATTATTTAAAAAAACCGTCTCAAAATATGGGCATCATATTTTTACCTAAATACTCTGTCAAGTAATAAACTGGTAAATATTTGCTCAAACAATAGCCTTCTTTAAATATTATATAGGTCAGCACAAAATAATAAAAAAAGGTCTCTTAAATTATAGTCCTATCAAAAAATATATATATAGTCCTAAAATCAGCTTAGATATATATCAGTTTAAGGAATATAAAAAAGTATACAGAATTCAGCATTTAAAATTGGTTCCACATAGTTGTAATTTTTAAACAGAAGGATACTGGCAAATGCATTTGGTAAAGGAAGGAGAACTACATAAAATTCTTAACATAGACCAGAGGCAAATCTAAGCAGTACTAGTGTTCTATCTAATCAATTTCATCACTTCATGACTAGGCAGGATTCTTTAAATTTTTTTAATTAAGAAAATTTTATTGAATGCAAGATTCTTTAAATTCTATAGTGCTTTACAATTTTCAAAAGTTTCACACAGATGATTTCAGATAATCTCATAACAACCCTTTCTCACCTCCCTCACCCCTATACTGCCCATCCACCCTTCCTTCTCCCCATTGGAAACCACCAGTTTGTATCTGTGAGGCTGCTTCTTTTTCGTTTTATTCACTAGTTTGTTGTATTTTTTAGATTCCACATATAAGTGATATCTTATAGTATTTGTCTTTCTCTGTCTGACTTATTCCACTTAGCATAGTGCCCTCCAAGTCCATCCACATTATTGCAAATGGCAAAATTTTTATTCTTTTTTATGGCTTTTTGTAAGATCTTACGGAAAAACCCAAATGAACTTTTTGGCCAACCCTGTATTTTACATATATATATATATATATCTCACATCTTGTTTATCCATTCATCTGTTGATTGTTCTTTAATTCTTCTAGGTCTTTGTTAAATGATTCTTGCACCTTCTCGACCTTTGCCTCCATTCTTTTTCCAAGGTCCTGGATCATCTTCACTATCATTATCCTGAATTCTTTTTCTGGAAGGTTGCCTATCTCCACTTCATTTAGTTGTTTTTCTGAGGTCTTATCTTGTTCCTTCATCTGGTACATAGCCCTCTGCCTTTTCATCTTGTCTATCTTTCTGTGAATGTGGTGTTTGTTCCACAGGCTGCAGGATTGTAGTTCTCCTTGTTTCTGCTGTCTGCCCTCTGGTGGATGAGGCTCTCTCATCTGTTGATTAACAATTAGGTTGCTTCCATAGCCTGGCAATTGTAAATAATGTTGCTATGAACATTGGGATGCATGTATCTTTCTGAATATGGTAGTTCTATTTCTAGTTTTTTGAGAAACCTCCATACTGTTTTCCACAGTGGCTGCACCAATTTACACTCCCACCAACAGTGTATGAGGGTTCCCTTTTCTCCACATCCTCACCAACATTTGTTATTTGTGTGTTTTTTGATGACAGCCATTCTAACAGGTGTGAAGTAATATCTCATTGTGGTTTTGATTTGCATTTTCCCTAACGATTAGCAATGTTGAGTATCTTTTCATGTGCTTTCTGGCCATCTGCATTTCCTATTTGGAAAAATGTCTATTCAGTTCTGCCCATTTTCCAAACAAATTATTTGCTTTTATGATGTTGAGCCATATGAGCTGTTTATATATGTTGGATATTAACCCCTTATCGATCATATCATTTGCAAATATCTTCTCCCGTTCAGCGGGTTGTCTTTTCATTTTGTTGGTGGTTTCCTTTGCTGTGCAAAAGCTTTTAAGTTTAATTAGGTCCAATTTGTTTATTTTTGCTTTTGTTTCCTTTGCTTTAGGAGATGGATCCAAACAAATATTGCTGTGATTTATGTCAAAGAGTGTTCTGTGTTTTCCTCTAGGAATTTTATAGTATCCGGTTTTACATTTAGGTCTTTAATCCATTTGAGTTTATTTTTGTATATGGTGTTAGAGAAGGTTCTAATTGCATTGTTTTACACGTAGCTGTCTAGTTTTTCCAGAACCACTTATTGAAGAGACTGTCTTTTCTCCACTGTATATTCTTGCCTCTTCTCTCATAGATTAATTAACCATAAGTGTGTGGGTTTATTTCTGGGTTCTCTATTGTGTTCATTGATCTATGTGTCTGTTTTTGTGACAGAACCATACTATTTTGATTACTGTAGCTTTGTAGTATTGTCTGAAGTCAAGGAGCATGATTCCTCCAGCTCTGTTCTTTCCCGAGATTGTTTCGGCTATTTGGGGTCTTTTGTGTTTTCATACAAATTCTGCAATTACTTGTTCTATTTCCGTAAAAAATGCCATTGGTATTTTGATAAGGATTGCATTGAATCTGTAGATTGCCTTGGGTAGTATGGTCATTTTAACAATAGTAATTCTTTCAATCTAAGAACATGGTATATCTTTCAATTTGTTTGCGTCATCTTCAATTTCTTTCATCAGTGTCTTATAGTTTTCTAAGTATAGGTCTTTTTATCTCCTTAGATAGGTTTATTCCCAGGTATTTTATCCTTTTTGATGTAATGGTAAATGGGGCTGTTTCCTTAATTTCTCTTTCTTGTAGTTTGTTGTTAATGTATAGAAAAGCAACAGATTTTTAAAAATTTAACAGTATACACATTTTTGTCAACATAAGTTTTTCCTTTATATGTTATATTTACTTGACAAGAAAATATATCCAAGAAAGGGTATAAATGTCACCGCATAGAGCCTGAGCCCTTTTTTTTAAGTTATATTAAAGGGGCTGGGAGTGGGGGTAGAATTCTCCAAAGACCGAATCACAGGTCAAGAGAAAACTTCAGGAAGGATTCCCAAAACATCACTGTGATTTATAAAATTTCTCACTAAGAATCAAAAACTGAACCTGAAAAGTGATACAAAGAAAATATAAGTACTAAGGATACTCCATGAAGCACTTTCTTCTTGAAAAGCAGAAAAAAAAAGTAACTGTCTCAAAGAAAATGAGACAGTAATTAAAATAAATGAACTATAGCTACATACCTCAATATTTTAAAAACACATTAAGTAAAAATACTTTAATTGTGAAAGTATACATAAAGTAGAATACTACTTATGTAAAATTTGAAAACACACAAAACAAAAAATACATTGTTTATGGATACATACTTATGTAACAACAATAAAAACATGTATGATTAAAACACACCAATAATATGACAGTGGTTACCAATCGGGACGTAAGAAAGGTGTGAACAGGAACTTGAGATCTTAGCTCTACCTGTTATATCCCTTTAAAAAAAATTATGGCAAACACACTGACTTAATCTTAGTGGTAGATATATAGGATACCTTGGAGATATTACGGGTATGGTTAAAGGTCACCTCAATAAAGTGAGTGACACAAACATGTTGGTTTCCCAGTACATATAAAAGCTATGTTTATTATACTGTAGTCTCTTAAGTGTGCAACAGCAGTATGTCTAAAAAAACAATGTACAAATGCTGGAGAGGAAGAAAAAGGAACCCTCCTACACTGTTGGTAGGAATGTAAATTGGTGTAGCCACTATGGAGAACAGTATGGAGGTTCCTTAAAAAACTAAAAATAGAGTTACCATATGATCCAGCAATCCCACTCCTGGGCATATATCCAGAGAAAACCATAATTCGAAAAGATACATGCACCCAAGTGTTCACTGTAGCACTATTCACAATAGCCAAGACATGAAAGCAACCTGAGTGTCCATCAACAGATGAATGGATAAAGAAGATGTGGTGTATATATACAATGGAATATTACTCAGCCATAAAAAAGAATGAAATAATGCCTTTTGCAGCAACATGGATGGACCTAGAGATTATCATACTAAGTGAAATAAACTGGACAGAGAAAGACAAATATCATATGATATCAGTCATAGATAGAATCTAAAAAATAGTACAAATGAACTTATTTACAAAACAGAAACAGACCCACAGACTTAGAAAACAAACTTATGGTTACCAAAGGAGGAGGAAAGGGTGGGGAGTGGGGGGGGATAAATTAGGAGATTGGGATTAGTAGATACAAACTACTATATATAAAATAGATAAACAACAAGGTCCTACTGTAAATAGTACACAGAACTATATCCAATATCTTGTAATAACCTATAATGGAAAATAATCTGAAAATGAATATATATGTATATATAAATATCTGAATCACTTTGCTGTACATCAGAGACTAACACAACATTGTAAATCAACTATACTTCAATTTTTAAAAATTCACTAACATAAAAAAATAAAAAAAACAAAACAACAAAAAGAATCCTTTATTGCTAAAAAATGCTATCATCTGAGCCTTCAGTGAATCTTAGTAGTAGAATCAAAGACCACTGATCACAGATCAGAATATAGTAATAAAGAAGTTTGAAAATATTGCAAGAATTACCAAAACGTGACAGAGAAACAGGAAGTGAGCAAATGCTGTTGGAAAAATGGTGCCAGCAGACTTGCTCGACACAAGGTAGCCGCAAACCTTCAGTCTGTAAAAATCATAATATTTGTAAAGCACTATAAAGTGAGGTATGCCTGTATATGTATTTATGCTATTTTATACTATTCTATAAGTTTGCAATATTTTATATTTAAAAATAAAAACATAGGGCTTCCCTGGTGGTGCAGTGATTGAGAGTCTGCCTGCCGATGCAGGGGACACGGGTTCGTGCCCCAGTCCAGGAAGATCTCACATGCCGTGGAGTGGCTGGGCCCGTAAGTCATGGCCGCTGAGCCTGCCGTCCGGAGCCTGTGCTCCGCAATGGGAGAGGCCACAACAGTGAGAGGCCCGCGTACCGCCAAAAAAATAAATAAATAAGTAAAATAAAAACATAAGCTAAGTAAAACATTAACTTATATTACTTATCACTACATTTAAAAGATGATACACTATTAGAGAAAGTTTAGAAACAGATGTACCCTTTACTCATTAATTTTTAATTAATATTAATCAGTTTAATCAAATCATAGCTTTCTGTCTCAGACCTCAGTAGACTATTTCAAGGAAGTCATGCTAAATTTTTATACTGTGTCTTAAGAGCTGAAGAGTTTTAGCAACTTCAACCGGTTTCAATGTTGTTCAACTTTTCCCCCCATATAACAGTGAAATTACTCTACTTGTGAGAGTATTCTACCAGTGCTTTTACTCTTGATATTCATATCAAACAATTTTTTCCTTCATAAACAACAAAAGAGGAATTTCAGCACCCTTTTCTCAGGTTGATAAACCCCAATGGAGTGCTTTTTTAAAATGAGCATAGAGATTCTCAATAACTAGACTAGTTTTCTGACTGTAAATAATCATATTCTCTAAGAAAAATCTAGCAGTTGGTTAACAGTGTAAACTAAGTTTATGAAAAAGCAGGATTTGCTCTAATTCAGTTGGCACAGCAGGGCCAATTTGGGTACAATGTAAATTTTGTGCTTGCTTTGGCATGATTACATCAGTAAGAAAAAACAGGTAAAGGCAGAAAGCTGCACCCAGCTGAACTGGGCTGTGCAGGAATAAAGAAACATATCCACCTCAAACATCTATCTCAAATAACCACATGTATTATGGGCTACATTTAGCCACATGTGGCAGTACAACTTTCCATCCATATTCAAATTAACCCTCCTTCCATGACATAACTCATAAGTACAACCTTTAAAACACCCGTTTCCACAAGTCAGGTCTTTCTAAAAGTAAAAAGCTAGATTCATTGTAGTATTTATGTATTTCTTAACCATTTAACATGTGTAAAACTATTCTCGTGTTTTTACTGTTCTTTTTTTTTTTTCTTTTTATGTGTCACCAATGAATTTTTTGAGTGTTGTGCCTCTGGTTTCACTTTTGCAATAATCCCTGTGGTTGTTATTGTGCGTTTCTGTAAAGCACAGTGATTTTTAGGAACATACATGTTGCATTATAAATAACTGACTATATGATTATAACTTCCACTTTACAGATTAGAAATTAGATTAGGTAGGTTGTATTGTGTAATCTGTCTAAAATCATGTAGCTAGTAAGTGGCAAAACATGATTTGAAGTCAGACAGTCTAACATTAGAGCCTGTACTCTGAATCACCACCTGCCTCCCAGTAATTGACATTAAATAGTTCTATGGCAGGCATCACATACAGTTAAACTGCTTTCTAAACTTCCATCTGAAAGAGCTCGAAGTCAGAAAATTAAAGAAGCTTACAGAAGAAGTTCATCTACAGAGTCTTAATCATAAGGCAACAGTTTTTAAAAAACGATATGAACAGCTTTATATCTCCATACTGAAAAAAATTAAAATATCAAAGAATATGTAATGCTAAAGATAGACAAAATGTTGATTTTTTGGGTACTGTATTTTTCAGTTCTACAACTTCCATTTTATTATTTTTTATAGTTTTTATTTCTCTGCTGAGAGTTATCTTTTCATCTATTGTGAATACATTTTCCTCTATGTCATCAACCATTTACAAAAGCTGCTTCAAAATTCTGCCTGCAAATTTCCACATCTGGGTCATCTAGAAGTTGGTTTCTGGTTTTTGTTTGTTTGTTTGTTTTTAAACTGATCACATTTTCCTGGTCTTCTTCATTATTGTGGTAAAAATAAACATAAAATTTACCACTGCAACCATTTTTAAGTGTGTAGTTCAGTGTTATGCAACCATTACCACCATTAATCTCCAGAAATTTTTATATCTTCACAAATTGAAATTCTATACCTGTTAAACAATAATTCCCTGTTCTAGTTCTTATATTGAGCAATTTTGGATTTATCTTGGACATTATGAATGTTACACTGTAGAGACCCTGGATGTTGCTATACTCTAGGTTGGGTTCAAAGCACAAACTTTGTTTCAGTGCTGTTCAAATTCCTGTTCAGTTCCTTTATTATTAACTGTGCTGTTCTGAATCCACCATGCATATGTGTGGTTCAGGTGTCAGCCAGAGACCTGAGCAAAAGTATTCACAGATTTTGAGGCTCCCCACACTGGCTCACTGCTTTCTAGAATTCTTCCTTAACTTTTCAATATCTTTGGTAGTAGTTTTCTTTTTTGGCCTCACCAAGCGGCTTGTGGGATCTTAGTTCCCCGACCAGGCATTGAACCTGGGCCCTCAGCAGTGAAAGAGCAGAGTCCTAACCACTGGACCGCCGGGGAATTCCCAGGAGTTTTCTTAAACTCTGTCCTCTACTTCCTCAGGCCAGAAGGACTCTGGGTTTCCTTCTGGGATTTCAGCTTCTGTGTACAGTACCAACTGTAGCCTGAACTCAGGATAAGAGCCAAAAAAGTGGGGAAATTCACTCTGTGCCACTCTCTTCTTTTAAGTGTCCGTTTCCCTTAAGAATCTTCCCACTTTTATTTACGCTTTTGAGACTTTAGGTAGTTATTTACTTTTTGTATTTTTCCCAAGTTTATAGTTGTCCAGTAGGAGTTTGCTCAACCATACCAACAGCAAACTGTTAACTAAGTTTCAAACTCTTCTTTACACCAGGTAAAAACATTTGCGATATTAAAGAAGCTTATTATTCAATTATTCCTTAGGTATACAAATGAATACAATGTGCCAAATCTTACAAAAAGCAATGTAGCCATCCCCTAAAACTAAATATTTCAATAAAAAATCTGAAAATGCTCACTGAGAGATCTAGGCCACAGGGAAAACAGACCTACAAATAAATGTTGGGATTTCATGGCAAACCACTCCCTGAACTCTGTGGCCTGGTCTTCCTAGTTTAGTGTTAAAGATGATTAAAATAAACACATATAGAAAATAAATTTTTTTTACATTTAGGTGAAAGCAATCATTTTACTCTCATCTCACATCCAACGGATTATGAATCATACAACTTAAAAACCCAGTCAAGCTGATGGTACATAAAAAAATTATCCTTTGACGTTAATTTCCATTTATGAATTCTCTCACACTCCTTTTCTTGAGAAATGAGAAACTGGAGAACAGAACACAACTCTACAGGATACCTTTGTTCATCTATTTTTATATTTAATCATTTAAAAACAACAAGTTGTTTTTCTAAACATAACTATATTTTCACCAGCTGGTGGTCAAGTCTATGTGGTTATCCTGAAGTATCATTCTAAAATACACAATACAACACTTCAGAAGCTGAGTTCCAAAACTGAATTCAAGAAAAAAAAAAATAGCTGAGTGCAATCTATGTTATCTTCAGATTCACTTAATAAAAAGATATGGAATACACTCTAAAATTTCTGAACACACAGTACTACATTCCATTATTGGTTATTTACAGCTACAAAGAAGAAAGCCAAGGAAAGAACCTTCATTTAGTTTTGTAAGACATATCTACTTCAGTCTTGATTAACATACTAATTTGTATTACTTTTCTTTTATGATAATCTATAAGCTCACTTAGAGTAGCCAAACCATTGTTATCATAGAGTCATAACAATCATAATATTCTAGGTGCTATGTTGACATTCATAGTACTACATGAATTTAGTAAGAACAGTGAGTGTCAGGCTAAAACAGTGTTTTTATCAATAAACAAGCAACTCAACAGCAAACATAGGTTTCCGCTCTTTTACTCAGTTTTTTAAAAATAACTCACTGCATGAATTAATCTACATGGCACTTGGAAATGATTAACTGATTCCTTTCAAAAACTGACTTAAAATGTAAAGATAAAATCTAAATCATAAGAATGCATAAGTGACCTGGAAGATAAAATAGTGGAAATAACTACTGCAGAGCAGAATAAAGAAAAAAGAATGAAAATAACTGAAGACAGTCTCAGAAAATTCTGGGACAACATTAAACGCACCAACATTCGAATTACAGGGGTTCCAGAAGAAGAAGAGAAAAAGAAAGGGACTGAGAAAATATTTGAACAGATTATAGTTGAAAACTTCCCTAATGTGGGAAAGGAAATAGTTAATCAAGTCCAGGAAGCACACAGAGTCCCATACAGGACAAATCCAAGGAGAAACACGCCAAGACACATATTAATCAAACTGTCAAAATTAATTACAAGGAAAACATATTAAAAGCAGCATGGGAAAAACAACAAATAACACACAAGGGAATCCTCATAAGGTTAACAGTTGATCTTTAAGCAGAAACACTGCAAGCCAGAAGGGACTGGCAGGACATATTTAAAGTGATGAAGGAGAAAAACCTACAGCCCAGATTACTCTACCCACCAAGGATCTCATTCAGATTTGATGGAGAAATTAAAACCTTTACAGACAAGCAAAAGCTGAGAGAGTTCAGCACCGCCAAACCAGCTTTACAACAAATGCTAAAGGATCTTCTCTAGGCAAGAAACACAAGAGAAGGAAAAGACCTATAATAACAAACCCAAAACAATTAAGAAAATGGGAATAGAAACATACATATCCATAATTACCTTAAATGTAAATGGATTAAATGCTCCCACCGAAAGACACAGACTGGCTGAATGGATACAAAAACAAGACCCATATATATATGCTGTCTACAAGAGACCCACTTCAGACCTAGAGACACATAGAGACTGAAAGTGAGGGGATGGAAAAAGGTATTCCATGCAAATGGAAACCAAAAGAAGGCTGAAGTAGCAATTCTCATATCAGACAAAATAGACTTTAAAATAAAGACTATTAGAAGAGACAAAGAAGGACACTACATAATGATCAAGGGATCGATCCAAGAAGAAGATATAACAATTGTAAATATTTATGCACCCAACATAGGAGCAACTCAAAACATAAGGCAAATACTAACAGCCATAAAAGGGGAAATCGACAGTAACACATTCATACATACATGGTGTACATACATACATGGTGTATGGATCATACACCATGATCAAGTGGGGTTTATTCCAGGAATGCCAGGATTCTTCAATATATGCAAATCAATCAATGTGATGCACCATATTAACAAACTGAAGGAGGAAAAACCATATGGTCATCTCAATAGATGCAGAGAAAGCTTCCGACAAAATTCAACACCCATTTATGATAAAAACCCTGCAGAAGTAGGCATAGAGGGAACTTTCCTCAACATAATAAAGGCCATATATGACAAACCCACAGCCAACATCATCCTCAATGGTGAAAAACTGAAAGCATTTCCACTAAGATCAGGAACAAGACAAGGTTGCCCACTCTCACCACTATTATTCAACATAGTTTTGGAAGTGTTAGCCACAGCTATCAGAGAAGAAAAGGAAATAAAAGGAATCCAAATCGGAAAAGAAGAAGTAAAGCTGTCACTGTTTGCAGATGACATAATACAATACATAGAGAATCCTAAAGATGCTACCAGAAAACTACTAGAGCTAATCAATGAATTTGGTAAAGTGGCAGGATACAAAATTAATGCACAGAAATCTCTGGCATTCCTATACACTAATGATGAAAAATCTGAAAGTGAAATCAAGAAAACACTCCCGTTTACCACTGCAACAAAAAGAATAAAACATATAGGAATAAACCTACCTAATGAGACAAAAGACCTGTATGCAGAAAATTATAAGACACTGATGAAAGAAATTAAAGATGATACAAATAGATGGAGAGATATACCATGTTCTTGGATTAGAAGAATCAACATTGTGAAAATGACTCTACTACCCAAAGCAATCTATCGATCCAATGCAATCCCTATCAAACTACCACTGGCATTTTTCACAGAACTAGAACAAAAAATTTCACAATATGTATGAAAACACAAAAGACTCCGAATAGCCAAAGCAATCTTGAGAATGAAAAACGGAGCTGGAGGAATATGACTCCTTGACTTCAGACTATACTACAAAGCTACAATAATCAAGACAGTATGGTACTGGCACAAAAACAGAAAGATAGATCAATGGAACAAGATAAAAAGCCCAGAGATAAACCCACACACATATGGTCACCTTATCTTTGATAAAGGAGGCAGGAATGTACAGTGGAGAAAGGAGAGCCTCTTCAAGAAGTGGTGCTGGGAAAACTGGACAGGTACATGTAAAAGTATGAGATTAGATCACTCCCTAACAGCATACACAAAAATAAACTCAAAATGGATTAAAGACCTAAATGTAAGGCCAGACACTATCAAACTCTTAAGAGGAAAACATAGGCAGAACACTCTATGACATAAATCACAGCAAGATCCTTTCTGACCCACCTCCTAGAGAAATGGAAATAAAAACAAAAATAAACAAATGGGACCTAATGAAACTTCAAAGCTTTTGCACAGCAAAGGAAACCATAAACAAGACCAAAAGACAACCCTCAGAATGGGAGAAAATATTTGCAATGAAGCAACTGACAAAGGTTTAATCTCCAAAATTTACAAGCAGCTCAGTGCAGCTCAATAACAAAAAAAAAAAACAACCCAATCCAAAAATGGGCAGAAGACCTAAATAGACATTTCTCCAAAGAAGATATACAGACTGCCAACAAACACATGAAAGAATGCTCAACATCATTAATCATTAGAGAGATGCAAATCAAAACTACAATGAGATATCATCTCACACCAGTCAGAATGGCCATCATCAAAAAATCTAGAAACAATAAATGCTGGAGAGGGTGTGGAGAAAAGGGAACACTCTTGCACTGCTGGTGGGAATGTGAATTGGTACAGGCACTATGGAGAACAGTATGGAGGTTCCTTAAAAGACTACAAATAGAACTACCATATGACCCAGCAATCCCACTACTGGGCATATACTCTGATAAAACCATAATTCAGAAAGAGTCATGTACCAAAATGTTCATTACAGCTCTATTTACAATAGCCAGGAGATGGAAACAATCTAAGTGTCCATCATCGGATGAATGGATAAAGAAGATGTGGCACATATATACAATGGAATATTACTCAGCCATAAAAAGAAACGACATTGAGCTATTTGTAATGAGGTGGATGGACCTAGAGTCTGTCATACAGAGTGAAGTAAGTCAGAAAGAGAAAGACAAATACCGTATGCTAACACATATATATGGAATTTAAGAAAAAAAAATGTCATGAAGAACCTAGGGGTAAGACAGGAATAAAGACACAGACCTACTAGAGAATGGTCTTGAGGATATGCGGAGGGGGAAGTGTAAGCTGTGACAAAGTGCGAGAGTGGCATGGACGTATATACACTACCAAACGTAAAATAGATAGCTAGTGGGAAGCAGTCAGCATAGCACAGGGAGATCAGCTCGGTGCTTTGTGACCACCTAGATAGGGATAGGGAGGGTGGGAGGGAGGGAGACGCAAGAGGGAAGAGATATGGGAACATATATATATGTATAACTGATTCACTTTGTTATAAAGCAGAAACTAACAGACTATTGTAAAGCAATTATACTCCAATAAAGATGTAAAAAATAAAAGATGTAAAAAAAAATGAAAAAATAAAAGAGACTTCGGAAAGTAAAAAAAAAATCTAAATCATAGAAATATGCTCAAAATATTTGCAATTATTTGCTCACAAGTTTGGTACACCAATCAGCAAAAGCTATAATAATACAACTCACATCACAATTAGGGATGAAGACAATCCGAAAGTATATGAATAAATATATGAATTTGAGGAGTCAACCTGAGAATTGTGAATGGCCAATATCAGGTTACTGAAGAAAGAATGTGATCTATGGGTAGGGAAAGAAGGCAGAATGAGAGGGAGACACATACAAAGAGATACACAGCAGATACAAAAAAGGAGACACAAACACTGATGGAAGAGGGAGAGAATGACAAAGACATTAGACTGCGGTAGGTAGATGGGGTGCGTGCGTGTGTGAAGGCTATCAAAGAGATATCCAGGTAGAGAGAGTTTTAGAGAAGGAGGGGGACAAGAACAGAGACAGAGAGTGGGAAATAGAAGGGGGGAAATCACAGAGGCTAAGTAAGAGTCCCAGTCAGAAAAATTAAGGAGAAACAGAGACAGGACACAGAGCATAAAGCCCACTAAGTGTCCTAGCTGTAAATGAGCAAGAATCCTTTTCCAGTCTCACTGACCAGATTAAGCCCTCCACCTGTAGAGAAGAGCTATTCAGACAAAGGAAGAATGAGAAAGACCCTATTTTATATTGGGTTGGCCAAAAAGTTTGTTCAGGTTTTTCTGCAACATCTTACGGAACAACCCAAATGAACTTTTTGGCCAACCCCAAGATATAGTGGTGATTCTATGTATTTTATACATAGAGGCTATTCCTCTTACCAACAGTTCCTCAAAGTCAACTGATTTAAAAAATGAATATTCTAAACAGAAATTCTGGTCAATTACACCACTTTTTTTTGTTTTTAACTCTGGTTTCTTAATGCCTGCTTCTTCCCCCAAAGTGCACACACCCTGCAGGTGGGTGGGAGAGACAGGCCGCAGCTCCCACTTTGGCTGGGCTGGGCACTGCTGGGAACAGCACAGGCCATGTCTGTACAAGCTCAACATATTCTCCCAGCTGGAAGGGCCCTTGCTAGGCAGCGCTTCCCCGAACTGCACTCCTTTGTCAATGGGTCTCAAATGTTGGGGGGGGGGGGCACCAGAACCACCAGGTGGGGCTTAGCAAAGTGTAGACTTCGGTTTCCCTCTAGGTCAGAGGCAAGGCCCAGAGGCTACATTATTAACCAGCACCCCGAGAGCTCCTGCTCCACGTAGTCATTGGGCCACATGTGCAGGACGGCTGTGATGGTTAAAGCCATTCCTTAGTCACACACCACACCCCTCTGGAGAGGCAGAGAGCCCGCCAGTGCCGAACTCACTTGACCTTATCTCAACATTTCCCGAATCTGACTATAACGCTGTTTTAAAAAATGAGAATAACTAAAAAATATTCAACGGCTTTCCCTTCACATGGGGGACAAAGTCCATAGCACTTGCCACTCCAAGTCTTGCCCTTGCCTACCTTTCCAAACTCAGCTTTAAGTTTCCTGAAAGCAACAAGCTGTTTCATGACTCTGACCCCCTGCTCTCCTCTTTCCTTATTCTGTATGGTAAACTACTCCTTACAAGCCCTTAGTCAAGAGTCTTATCCTTTATGAAACTTTGACCTCTCTCCTTCTATTTCAGACTTTCAATAACTTTCTCCTCTGGAGTTCCACTGTATCACAATACTTCTATTATAGCACTTACCACATACTATTTCATTTTTTTATGTTTTTCTCCTCTACTAGACCAGAATTTCATCTCTTTATACCACTACCATCTAAAGTAAAACCTTAAAAGAAATAGGCACCTGGTAATTGTTGAACGGACAGACTAATGTATCAGAGCAAAGAGGAAAGTAGATTTCACATAGGCAGACTAAGGATTAGTCTCTTACCTGTTTGGAGTTGGTTAAATACAGTTTTGCTCCAAGATTTAAAATCTGCAGCTTTACCAGATCATCTTCACCAGTGAAGCTTTTAGCCGTCTTCCTCAAAACATCAGGGGCAATTTTAGGAACTCGTTCACAGTTTTCTCCAATTAGCCAAAGAATACTTGCTCTAGCCACAGGAACCTAATATTAGAAGCAGATTATATACAAATATTACAAATAATATAATCATACTCTCCTTAATATTAACATAGAAAAGGCTTTAAATATTATAAAGGTTTTATCATCTATTAATTTATTTAACATATATCCAGGAAGTCCTCCTGTATTTATGAATTTTCTTCAGTTACCAGAAATTCTGATTAAAACTGATTTCAGAGATAATGCTTAAGAAAAGATTCATAAAGGAAAAACCACTGGTCTAGAATCTTGATTCTAACAGTGATCCACCAATTCTTGAGCTAAATCTGTCTGGCCACGCCCATTTATTTATCATTGTTGCTGCTTCTGTGCTATAATAGCAGAAGAGTAGTTGCAACAAAGACCGTAAGGCTGAAAATATTTACTTATCTAGCAATTTACAGAAAAAGTTCGCCGACCTCTGCTCTAGCGCATTCACAAACCTCGATGCCTATATAAAAATCATCTAGGGTTATGACTAAAACTGTAGGGTTTTGGTAACAGTTCTAAGACAGTAGTTCTGTGATGGGGTCCAGGAATCCATGCTTCATGAAGCATTACAGATGATTCTGGAGACAGGCGGTCTGCAAACCACGTTTTGAGAATCCGTGGACAATACAGAAAAAGGAATAGACCCATTAAAGACTATGATTCCAAATCAAAACCGTTATTGTCCTCTATGTATCTATATCTGCAGCACTGGAAATAAATAAAACTGACAAAATCATCAAGGCCTACTTATAAAATCATGAATGCTGGTCTATTATTTGGTCATCAACAATAGAAATGGGAATAAGATAAATTTGTCCAATACTGCATTTTTGGCATTATATATATTTTCAATTATCTACATTTCCATATAATTTGTTTCTTAAAAATAAATGCTTTGTTACAAATTGGAAACCTTCCACCAGCACCATTAAGACTAACATTTTATTTAGAGCATGCAAATTAGTTTTATTACTATTTGTTTATTTGTATCCTCCCCCTTTCAATATCCTTCAAAAGGAATTTGAAGGGGTATGTAAATTAGTTTCTGTGAACATTTTCACCTAGTATAGAAAATTTGCTTTTAACAATAAATGAAAAAGCCAATGGCTATCATTAAGAGGTAGCATCACAAGAAGAGATAAGACTCTTTATGAAGTCCTTTTCTAATGCCTCAAATAAAGTCCTAATGTTTTCATTATAGTTTCACAGCTGTACACAGTAAGACTGTTAAGGAAGAAAGTGAGAATGAGGACCTTTGCACAGCTAGAATTTTATCACAATATATACCACCTTGAATTCCTTCAAAACACCCATTTCAAGAAATAACATAAAATTATTAAGACACCGCTAAGTCTTTCACCAGAAGGAGAATGAGGTCATCAGAAAACTTTGAAGTATACATTTTCAAATAATGTGATAACAGTATCATCTTTAAATTAATATTAGAATAAGTTTAGTAAGAGAGAAGAAATCAGTATGCTTACATAATAAGTGTAAGTACTAACTAGAAGTATTGAGTAAAATACTAAATGCTATTACAGATCTATTCACGTAGTACGATAAAATTGATATCCTTACTGTATACTGATTTCTGGAAAGAAAGAGGCTATTTCTAATGTTCCGAAGGTTACACTGCATTAAGACTTTACTCCCAATCTATTATTTTAAATTGGGCTAAAGAACAATAATTGAGTGGTACATTAAATTTTCCAGTACGAAGCAATTCAAGTTGCCTGCCATAATGAAAGGTATGTCTAAATAAGAATATATGGGCAACTTCAGATTTCAGTTATGCTAGATTTATTTTTCTTAAATATTTTATTATAAATTACCAGTATAAAAATTAGATTTCTATGACATATCACATCTGTTACCCCACTTTAAGTAATTTTCCTCTGGTTATACACTTATTTATTTATTTACTTCTTTGCAATTAAAAAGACAACCCCATAAAAGTCTAAGAGATTGTTTATATTCCTATTCATTAATATATCAAGATTAAAATAATATTTAAATACTCTAAACATTCATAATCCATACATTTAAAATATAACTCTTTAAAAAATTAAAAATCAGTAAGTTCTAAAGCTCACAATGAAAATCTCTAGGTGAGGGGGGTGGGCGGGCGGGGCCAGGATCATATTCAGAGAGTCTAGAACTAAGTAATAAAATTTCTATTTTAAAAAACATAGAAAATGGCAACTAAGGAGCCTGCCTGCCGCAACTAAGAAGCCCACGAGCCGCAACTAAGGAGCCCGCCTGCCGCAACTAAGACCTGACACAACCAATAAAACACACACACACACAAAGAAAACTTCTTCACAACAGGAAATAATATCACTATAAATATACTAATACCAATCTTTCCATGATGACATTAGAAAGCTTAGAAAACTGACAAACCCAATGTTTTTGTGCATTTGGCTGGAATCAGAATAAGATTTTCAAATTTCAGCCCTGCCTTTCTCTCCCAATTATGTTATAAGACTCTTATTTGTACACCACTGATACTATGAATCCGTGGCCACTATTTTCAAAGATTTGAAGCAACTGAAAAAAGAGCAATAAGAAAATTAGTCACTTTTTGTCCTTCACGGTCTTTTCAAACAGAACAAATAGGAACATGGAACTAAGGCCAAACTAATAACACACATGTATGCATATAATACTTTCATTATGAACCTTTTCTTTCAATATTTTTGAAGACAAACTGGATTGTAAATGACTTTGACTGATTCTTTATTCTAAATGCCCTGAGCAAGTGGTTAAGTGCACTTTTTAAACCTTCTACCAGAAGGCAGTTTCCACTGCCATTTTAACCCATTAACTTGCCTGCAAAAACAAATAATGTTTGCTAGCTGACCACAACAGTTATAGAAAGACATCTAGAAAGATTTTACAGATCACTCTGTAAGCAGTTCAATTTAAAAGCTATTGTGTTACAATACCAGCTCACTGCACAATGCAACAGTGTAAAGTAAATCCTGCAAAAACATCGATTTTATTTATTTAAATTTGTCAAAGGCAAAATCAGTAGACATCTAAACAAACTGCATGCAAACAGCACATCAGACCCAATATTCTGCATGTGGACTCAATATGCATGAAAACCTGAGTGTGAATTAAGTGGGGATGGCAGGGCAAGTGTAGTTAACTTGTGAAATGGCAGGCGCTCATGAGGTAGCTGGGCACAGAGTACATAAGGCTAAGGCGCTACCTCAGTATCGCTCAGTAGTCTACCAAATAACATCTTTCAACTCTTCTTTTATAATGTGAAACCCTCACCCGTCCCATTAAAGATAATGTGAAATCCTCTTAGAACAATCCTCAGGTAGTGTGCATTTTATTCTGGAAGAACTTTGCTCCCAAAGTAGTATTTACTACAAATGAAAGATACTCCAAAGGATAAAATACTCACAATCAGGACAGCTGAGTGCCCTATCAACATAAATTATTCAATATAAATGAATTTTAAATACAGAATTAATTTAAATTTTAGTTTTCAGATTTTCAACTATGCCACTTACATAACAAATGGAATCAAAGTCTTGAATACAATAAAATCTGTGTTCTCTTTTTTAAAAAATTACATAGCTAACATCTAATGAGTTCCCACCATGTTTTACTGGCATTGTTTTTAAGTACCTTACCTGTTTTCTCAGTCAGTTATCACAAAAGCCCTATGAGGTAGACTCTACCATTATCCCCACTTGATATATGAGGAAACTGGGGCACAAATGAAATAAGAAACTTGCCCAACATCTCACAGCTTGTCAGTGATGCAACTAGGACTGGAACTCCAAGTCTAGATTGAGAGTTCGCCATGGGCACTGGGCAGAGACAATGAGTGCGCTATATTCTAGGAAGAATACTGGTCAGCAAGGCAAGAAGACTGGTTCTGGTTCCTGACTGATCACATATATCATGGAGACAAACAATTTCACATCAATGAGCTTCATTTACTCATTAATCAAATGAAAGTTTATTCCTTTGCACCTATTCCTTTGCCACACTGTGCAACGGCTCCCTTAAGGCCTCCTGCAGCTTCCCCAGAGCGAGCCTTTTTTTTCAGGGCAGATCTAGGCCATCTTCTTGACTATTCCCACACTTATGAACATGGGGCATTTTCCCACTTCCTTTTACCTCTGGTTTTATGGATAAGTAAGGTGGTCACGGTGGGAAGAGGTCTAGCTGTCACCTCGGTTCCTCCTCCTCTCAGAGGGTACATGAGCCCAGGATTTCGTCCTGATAAACTGGCTTAGGTACTGAGGGAAAACATGCTCAATAGTGTCCTCTTGTCCTCTGACACTGGTCAGATTGGCTCTTTCTAAAATCCAGGGGGTCTAGGATTTAGGTCAAATAGGCAGAGATTCAGTAAGAAAGAGGTCTCATTTAAGGTTCTCAGGCTTAATGTTAGAATCACGTGCCCACATTTAAAGGTCCTCAAGTGCTTGGTCAGATTAATAAAGCCCACTTTCTTTCCCACATGGCCATTGTTCTGTGAACAGGTCTCTTGACTGGAGCAGAGATTCTGGGGATTCACTTCTGATTTGAAGCTGTTGTTGGCTACACCCCTCACCACATTCTTCTGGAGTAACTTGTGCCGCCAATCCCTGGCCATTTTTAGGGTTGTGCCTCACAAACCACCTTGCTTCTTTCTTCCTTGTCCCACTTCAAGCACTTCAGCTTCCTGAGGTATGTTAACGGTAAAAACTCATCACCTTTTCATTCTCCAAAAGTTCGGGGTTTTTTGCTATAGATCTGCATATAGTTTTTCTTATAATTATTTTAATCTCTTCTATGTCACAGTCCCAATTTGTCTACTTTTGCCTTCTCTCCACCTTATCAGAATCAGGAGGGGTTTTCTACTTTATTGTCTTTCCAAAGGACCACATTTAAGATGTACTTATCAATTTCAACTATCTTTATTTGGGATCCCATTTTACACAATCATCTCTGATCCCTCTTAGGTTTCTATGCTTTCTTTCACTGTTATTTTTCAAATGTCTCAGGACAAATATCAAATTATCTTATTTTTGGTCTATTTACTTTAAAAATGGTGACAGTTATAGCTTTAGCCATGCCCCACACATATTGAAATAAAGTATTTTCTTTTTCTGTGCTTTTTGGAAAGCCTGTATTTTTTTTCTTTAAACTTTAATTTAAAAGTGTATTTCTGGGCTTCCCTGGTGGCGCAGTGGTTGAGAGTCCGCCTGCCGATGCAAGGGACACGGGTTCATGCCCCGGTCTGGGAAGATCCCACATGCCGCGGAGCAGCTAGGCCCGTGAGCCATGGCCACTGAGCCTGCGCGTCTGGTGCCCGTGCTCCGCAACGGGAGAGGCCACAACAGTGAGAGGCCTATGTACCGCAAAAAAAAAAAAGTGTATTTCTTGCTTCACAACTGCTCTGGTACCATTATAAAATATTTAATTCTTATGTTATTGCTTAGGGTTAAAAAATATAAAAGCTTTAAGTTTACTTTATGTCTAAGTAAATGATTTTTTGTAAATGTTCTATGGATACATCCATAAAAGTGGGTATTATCTGTTCAAGAGATATAAGATTTTAGCTATATTTACTATATCAAGTATTGATTCTGTTATTTAATGTCTCTATGTCCTTACATCTACATCTTACTTAAAAATCTGTGAGGTATATCTAATTCGAGACAAGCATATTAAAGTCACCCACCAAAACTGTATTTTATCTATTTCTCCTTGCATTTCCAATAGATTTTTCATTTACATATTTATTTGGTTGCCATATTTTTTATGCACATAGGTTTATGTTTCTTAATTTCTTTGTAAATTGGGCCTTTTTTTTTCATTTTATAATGTTCCATTTTATCCTGTTAAAAGACTTTAATTAATTTTAAATTCTTGTTGGTATTCACTTAATGTCTCTTTCCCTACTTTCTTACTTTCAACCTTTATCACTTTGATTATGGTGTTTTAATTATAAATGGCCTCAATCTGGCTTTTGTTTTTCATTCCAATTTGAAAGTCTGTCTTCTAATGAGAATGCAATCCATTCATATTCAGAGTAGGATGTATTTGATTTTTACTCTTCCATCTTACTTCTTGATTTTAACTGTTCCATTTTAATTTTTAAAAATTTATTATTTACTTTACATTTTGCTTTTCTTTTTTTCCTTTTGTGAATTTGGAATTCCCACCATATTTTGTATTCCACTAATAGTTATCTTCTATCTGACAAAAACAGAAAAACAAGCTTTGCTATATAGATTTGTGAGAAAGTATGTACTTGGCTAATATTCCAACAACTGCCGTAGAGAAAGTCGATGCAATCAAACATTTTCCTGAGCCCCATACAGGGACATAATCAAATACAACAAATTCTTCTTCCAAGAAAGTCTGTGGTTTGCTTGATATGGGTCTTATATGCTGCCACAGGTTTCATGTATAAGCAGCTGCATTCTCCTGAAAGCCCTAACACTCCCTTGCCTTTGCGTCTTCCTTTCTAACAAGAGCAGAACAAGCTTAAAAGCACAAGTTTTAACTAAATTCTGCACAAGATGATGGGGAATACAGAACTCCACATTCCTATTTCTTTCTCATAACCAGACACACATTTCTCCATCATTCTTTATACACAAGGAATTAACTGTTTTCCCTATCAAAACCCACTGTTTTCACCCTAAGATAAGCTATTTTCACCTTACTATTTTTTAAACAAAATTCACATTTTATTTAGGTTGAAATAAACTATACAAAATTGATTTTCTTCACCAAAAATAACAGCAATATTTTCTGTATTATTCCTAGATAAACTACAAAACACTTATTTTTGTAGTTTTTCTAGGTTTTGCTTGTAAATCAAGATGAGGCAGTAGATACAGTCTTGGAAAAAAACCAAGAAAACAAACAAATTGGTTGTCAGTATCCATGGGCTCTGATCCTGTCTTGCCCATGAAACAGAAGTGTTCAAAAAGCTTATGAGGATGTAGGCTCAATAAAGGAATAGAATGTAAACAGCAACAACCAGATGTGGAACAACAATGGCAGGCTCTTCCATTCAAACTTTAACTGTAATTTGTTCCTTTAACTTTATTTGATAAAGACAGAATCTACACTGAAATTCTTGTTTGGCGAGCTCACACATTTCTCTTACAGTCTGATAATTTTCTTAACTGTCCCTTACGGATTTTTAACAGCATACTTAAAACTCCTACCATTCAAAGGTCAGTCATTGTAACATTTTATAAAATGTATTCCTTCCTCCCATACCTCCTCAAAATTTATTTCTTCAAAGAACTGATAACTCAATCCCTGACAACTGGATCCACAGCGATAAATATTATGTCTAAAATGACTTAACTAATACAATTCCAAAGTGCCATTAGCAGAGATCACACAGAGTGTAACGTGGTACTTTCAATGCTATCTTCTGGAAGAACAGTTAGGTCTCCAAAGCATGGGAGTTCAAACGGGCCATTTAAACAGGCGGATTATCAATGACTAATGTACTCAGTGGGAGGCCTACAGATCAAGATATTCAGTGATTAAGTGGCCTACGTACACCTTACAACTTTTCTATAAGATATTTTCAAATTTCTGACAGATTTTTTCAAATATCAAATATAAGAGAAAGCCTATTTTAAAAGTCTCTTAGGTATTTTCAATGGTTTCTGAATTATCTGTAGGGAGCTCTGACTTACTTGTATAGAGTTTGATATATGTATCCACCATTAAATCCAAATCGTGTTTTATATCAAAATTTATGTTAAGCAAAGCCAAGTTACTTGACCTTTGGTCTGTCAAAGTGTTCCTCAGGTATGCTTTGAGATGATTTCGCCCATTTTCATAGCATTCATTCTCAACCTTTGTCACAGGAAGAATACATAGGACCTTCAGCAATGCATAAACATTAGGGAAAAACTCGATGTCTGGCAGATGAAGGGCTTCATAAATAGTGGATGGAAGTTCTATATGTTTCCCTCTGTGTTTCCACTTGATTCTCCAACAATGCATCATGCTCCTCTGATGTATTGAATTTGAGCTGTCCCATGACAGAGGGTACCAGAGATAAGCATTTAAGAGCTTTGAGGTGCTGTTCTGAGAATATATCTTTCAGTTCCTGAATAATGTGTTTCACTGTTGGAACACTTAAGAGTTTATAGTAACTCGCAGAGGTTAGCTGAGATTTCAGGTTACTGTACTGAGCTCTGCGAAATTTCCCTGGGAGTTTCATCTGAATATCAAGTTTGGTTGCCAAATTTGTGGCTTCCTCAAACTAAAATTCATGATAAACTTCGATATTTTCCATCACTTCATTTAGTGAATGCAGCACTGAAGTCAAACTACTGGCTGCAAAGAAGGCATCAGAGGTTTGCCCCTGAAGATTTTTCCCAAAGGTTCTTGTAAAAGATAGAACATTTTTAAGAACAACAATGGTAACAATGAAATCAAAATCTGTTACTGCACTACAGAGTACAAACGCTTGGCCAGCTATACAGTTATTCCATTTGTGTCACTAATTATACCATCTAAACACGAAACAAGTGCTGGTAGGAGGTCCACTAAGATTCCAAATGCATCATGCCTGCCTGTCCACTGAGAATAGCAAATTTCCTTCAGTTCTTTACCCCTTTCTTCACTGTTCTGAAAGAGGACAGAAATTACATTGTAAAGCTCTAAAAGCAGTTGTGGTGACTGATGGAAAAAAGAACTTCCTCAATTGTTCCTAATGCGACAGACAATCCCGGAACAGGCACTGATTTTGCCAACCACATATTTAAGGCACAGGAAGAGCAGAGTGTGTAGATAGCTTGGGGATATTTCTCTAAAAGTCTAGAAGCAACAACTTTCACTTTGGAAGAAAATCCACTGGACACAATGTAAGCCTGGCCACGACAGTACTCCATGTTTAATCCCCACTTCTCAGTTATAGTAGCGTGAAATTTCACAGTCAAAATTTCTGCATCGGCTTCATAAGGCAGGAAGCCCACAAATTCCTCTCTCAGGTTGTGAGCTTCGTCAACAAACCTCACCAACACAGGCAGGTGCTTTTCCTCTGCTATGTCCACCACATCATCAGTGACGATGGAAAAGAAGTGAGAGTCTCACTTCCCTGAGGGTTTCTTCCCGAATGCAGCTCTCACAGCTCTCTAGCATCTGTTTTTGCTGTGTTTTCAAACAGAACAATGTGTTAACTGCCATTGTCTCAAAGCGCTTTCTCAGAACCTCTTCACCAGAACTGATCCGGCACTCCAGCAGTGCCTGAAGGTCATCAGGAGTAAAGAGACCTTCTGGGATTTCATCAGCTTCATGTCCATCCAGAGGTATGTTCTGTTTCCCCATAAGAATTAAAATTTCAAATAAAGATTTTAAGTATTCTTTGTTTTCCTTCTCTTCAAGGGTTAAAGGTAAAATGTCTTCATCCTGCTCTTCACCCCCTTCTTCTGCACTGGGGTCCTGAGCATTGCTGTTGTTTATTTCCTTATGTTTTGGTTCCTGTTCAGAAGTTTCATCAATTTTCTTCTGTTTCAGTGTCCTGATTTCATCTTCACTCAATTCTTTTATTCGTTTTTTCTGTGTCTGTGTGGATTATTCAAATGGTTGGTAAGATCAAATATTGTTGGTATTGCATTATCTCGAAGAACTGCCCTGTAAGGACTAGTTCTACGGATCATAGAAGTCTCAAAGTGTTTGGCACACAATCGGTAATGTTAAATTAGTTGATCAGGCGTTTTAACTTCTAAGTCGGCTCTCCTACAATTCTCCACTAACTTCTGGCATCTGGCTGGATCCCGCGGGAACCTGAAAAAGGCCAGGTCCGACTGCGTGCTCTTCCACGTGCAGCTGGGGGCCATGCAGAAGCTCCACATCCTCGTCTGCCCGCCGGCCGGCCCAGCCCTCCCCTCCCCGTTCCTCAGGCAGCCCGCCTGCCCGTCGGGGATGGGGAGGGGAGACAGGCCGGTGTGCCAGGAGGTGGGGGGCACCTTACTACTTTTTAAACACAAGATGAGAATATGAAAATAATTTCACTTCTATCCCCTCTCTTCCTCCTGTGAGACCTTCAAAACACATTTATTCCACCCCAATCCCACCCTACCTCTAGATTTTCTAAGATTGTTCAATATTTTTAGTTCCAGATTATTAGAATTTCCCTTATATTATGGCCATTCTTTTTCAAGAGTTCTCAGCACTTTTGTTAGACATTCCTAGTCTATCTTTATACATTCTAATTATGTGTATAAATATATGCATATATTTGTGTATCTCTATTCTTTGATTTCCCCAAACTAGAGTTCACTGCTGTGGTTCATTAGTTCTTGCTTAGAAAAGTGGTTCTTACTAGATGATGTAACACTTGTCTAAAAGGTATCTAAATACCTGTAGGAGTATTTGTGATTGTTACAATGACTAAAAATACTACTGAAATTTGATGCTTGGTACACAGGGACGCTGGATGTCTATCTCAGTAGACTTGAGGAAAAGATTTTACCCTCTTATCTCCCATCAATAGATCACTGACAAATAATGTCAAACATCTGTTCCACATATGGGCAAATATGGACCAATCTAATGCCTAATTTCTCAATGATTTAGGGAAATCAAAAGGAAACAACAATAAAGTCCTGGCCAGGTCAGTGAATAGGCAAGTGAATTGAATACAAAAAAGAGAGACTAGAAATGGAAAACAGATACAGCATGATGTATTGGTTAAGAAAGCAGACCTACTAGCTATGTGACCTTAGGCAAGTTACTTAACCTCTCTGTGCCTCAATTTTCTTTTATGTAAAATATACAGAATAGAACGTACCTTTCAGAGTTGTTATTAAAATTAATGATTTATATTTTTAAGGTGCTTAGAATAGTGCCTGGCATATGATTAGCACTACAGGAGTTATGTTAAATAAATTAGTAAAATAGAATTGAAGCAACAAGGATGCTTACTAAATTCAAACCTTATCATTAAGTCTGTCTTCCTCAAAAACTTTAAATATAGCCAAGATCATAATTACAGCTTACACGAAGCTCTGTTTTAAATGTTTCAAATATGTTGACTCATTTATTCCTCACAACAGATCTATAGTTATTAGTACTACGGTTCCCATTTTACAGAGAAGAAAACTGGAGCAGGGAGAAGTCAAGTATTGCTTAAGATCACAAAGCTAGTAAAAGGCAGAGACTAAATTTGAACACAACTCATCTGGTTTTCAAATCCACTCTCTTAGCCTCTCATACACAGTCTTTGTAATAAGTCCTGACTTTGATGATTAATCAACAATAACAGTAGATATGAAGACAAAGAACAGTGGTGAGAATGTGGTAGAAGATCAGATGCTAAGTGACCCTGTGAGTATTATTCTTAGCTTTAAGATAAATGTGTAACTGCCCTACAAGCTTTAATAACACTCTGAAGGAAAGAAAACTTTGCCACTAGAGAGTTTAAAAATTGGTCCTGACTAGTACGCTCCAAACCTAGCCATCTATTACCTTTAACTATACAACTATGATCCCTCTGAACAGACTCTAAGTATAGATTACCCCATCTTCAAACAAGGAAGAAGGGTGACCCTTGCACAACACGGGTTTGAGCTGCATGGGTCCACTTACACGCAGATTTTTTTTTTTCCAAAAAACATAGAGTCGCAGGTTTTGCATATGCAGATTCAACCAACCTGGATCAAAATTTCCCCGGTTGGTTGAGTCTGTGGATGCAAAACTTACGAATATGAGGGCTGGCTGTAATATACTGCCCCCTCCTTAAACTACAACCCCTCTAGTTAGGAACATTAGCTGTCAAACTAACCAACATTCAAGGGACAGGCAGAGCAAAAGACAAACACAATGGAGAAGAGTTTGAAGAAAAACCAGACAGAAGCAATGGAGAGAATGTCTCAAAAGGGAAGCAGTGGTCAGAGAAATCAAATGCTAATGAAAGATCAAGAAAGATGTGGACAGCAAATTATCCACTGGATTTAATAAAAGGAGATAGTCAATGACCTTGCAAAAGTAGAAGTAGTAGAGTGTCAAAATCAGACTGTGGTAAAGCAATTATACCCCAATAAAGATGTTAAAAAAAAAAAATCAGACTGTGATGGGTTGACGAGTTGAAGGTAAGGAAATAAAAAAAAAAAAAAATTCTTTTCAGGTAATTCTTCCAAAAACTTTAGTTCTAAAGGAAGAAGAGAATGAAATAGGACACAAATAACAATAACAGCTAACACACGGTGCTGTGTGACAGGCAATGTTCTAAGAGCTTTACATTTCTTAACTAACACAATACTTTCAATAACATAGGTTCTTTTACCCTCACCATTTTATATTGGTGGGCAAAGTGATGGGCAAAGTGAAGTATAGCGATATTAATGTAAGGACATGTAATGTGACAGAACAAAAATTAATATTTATTTTTAAATTTAATTTAATTTTTAAACAACTTCAGATGTATAGAAAACTTACAAGAAGAATAAAAGGAATTTCTGAATACCCTTCACCCACATTTCCCAAATGTCAACATTTTACTACATTTGCTCTAGCTTTCTATATATACAAACACATTTTGGTTTCCAAATCAAAGTTGTAGATATGCCCTAATACTCTGAAATACTTCAGTGTAAACTACCTAAAAAAAGGAATGCTCTTATATAATGAACACAGTAGAATTATTTAAAAACCAGGAAACTGAACACTGAACCAATACTATCAACTATTCTAAAGATTTTATTTAGATTTTTCCAATTATTCCTATAAAATCCTTTATAGCAAAAGAAAATCCAAAATTATGTTACATAGAGTTGTCATAATCCTTCTAATCTCTTTTAACCTGCAAAATTCCTGAGTTTTTCTTTCCATTTTATGATATTAGCATTTTTAAAGACTGTAAGACAATTATTTTGTAGAATACCCTCATTTGGTTTTGTCTCATGATTAGATTCAAGTTATTCAGTTTTGGCAGGAATTCAACAGACTTGATGCTGAGTTCTATTTGGTGTATCTTATCAGAAGGTACATAATCCCATTTCTGGCAATGATAACAATGTTCATTTGGTTCAGGTAGTGTCTGCTAGGCTTCTCCATTGTAAAGTCAAAAGTCAATAATTTGCCCTTTTAAATTAAGAATAACTTATGAGGTTATTTATACCTTGAAAGTATGCAAATATCCTGTTACTACTCAAGTTTTCACCCCCTAGTTTTCAGCATTTGTTAATGATTCTCGCGTGAATCAATTACTGTTGTGATGGCTATTCTAATTCCATCTTTTTTTTTTTTTTTTTTTTTTGCGGTAGGCGGGCCTCTCACTGCTGTGGCCTCTCCCGTTGTGGAGCACAGGCTCCGGACGTGCAGGCCCAGCGGCCACGGCTCACGGGCCCAGCCGCTCTGCAGCATGTGGGATCCTCCCGGACCGGGGCACGAACCCGTGTCCCCTGCATCGGCAGGCGGACTCTCAACCACTGCGCCACCAGGGAAGCCCTCTAATTCCATCCTTTGTTCTTCTATAATTATTAGTTGTTTTTCTGCATTGTAAGGAAGAACTTCCCTTCCTCCTTACTCATTCATTAATTCATCCATTCAAGTGTGGATTCAGAGATTCTTACCCTATTCAATAGGTTATAACCCTTTTACCATCATTTATTTTGTTGCTCAAATTAGCCAGTAGGGGCTCCTTTAAGCTGGCTCTTGTATCTTTCTGACACGTCTCTACCATTCTGTGAGCACTGTCTTGTTTTTATGGCCCAACAAGATGTTCCAAGATTATCTTCTTTCCTTGCCCTAGCTCAGAAATCAGCCATTTCTCTAAGGAGCCCTGGTTCCTTTAAAAAATGCTGAATGGAATTTAAAAACCAAAGTCCACCATAAAAGGGGATGCAGTACTACATTCTACAACATGCGTGAACCTTGAAAACACTCTAAGTGAAAAAAGCCAGACAGAAAAGGCCACTTATTATATGATTCCATTTGTATGAAATGTCCAGAATAAGCAAATCTATAGCGACAGAGAGCAGATTAGTGGTTGTCAGGGGCTGCAGTAACGGGAGGATCAGGAGTTTCACGTTAGGAACTTGATTTTAGGGATGATGAAAACGTTCTGGAATTACAGAGTGGTCATGGTTGCACAACCTTGTGAATATACCCAAAACCACTGAGTTATATACTTAAAAGCGTGAATTTTATGGTATGAAATTATACCTCAATTAAAAAAAAAAACCCAAGATCTGGGCACTAGGTGTGCTCAGTGGTACTGGGGTTTTTATTGCATGTAGGCCCTCTTAAAGGACAGCATTAGGAAACAGATGTTTGTATACTCATGTACAAATTCATATGTGTACATACAAATGTGTGTAGACACACACATACACGCATATACACTCCAACACATCTAGCTATCTATATAAAAACCCATGAAGTTCACATTGATATCTCCAATTCCAAGCCAATACTGCAGTATTTATTGTATCCTTCCCTTTTTTCAGATTTGTGATTCCCTTCCACAACAGTGTGGAATCTTAGAACAAGGAGAGTTCAGCTCTCTTCACCATTATACTTCAGTATGTCTGTTTATTTTAACAAAACTATAATTTACTGAATAAAATTCAGCTGAATTGGTACTAAAAGCAAAGATCTCTTAATTGGTACTCACAGTGATACTGTCCAAGAGTTTGGCCATATGTTTAATAATTTCACCATGTTGTATGGGTTGCATTTGCAGTAATTTCTTAATAACAACCACACTTTCAGCAACAACTATTTCTGAAAAAAAAATTCACATTATGCATATTAAATATGTGTAATTCAATTCAAACTCATTATTCTTGGTAAAATGTAAATTTAAATTAGCAAAACATTCTACAGGTCTTAAATGACTAGGTGAAAACTATAACCATGAGTGTACATCTAAATTTTGGGGGTGAACCTTCAACTAAAGTAGGAGAGTAAAAAAATAAATAAATAAAAATAAAGTAGGAGAGTATACTTTAATTTCTAACTTCTGTTGCTGTCTCCTAGCTTCTGATATCCCTTTCTAATCTCTGCTTCTTTAATTCAGGAAAGCAAAGTGAGGTTAGATTACACAATCACCATAATGTTCAACTGTCTTTGACGTTTAATCACAGCTCTCAAATACTGTTCTTTGATTCCTAGCAGTTATATAGTGGTAATCAAATACTTAGAATCTACATAACATTTTTTCAATTCTAAAGAAAATAGCAAACTTTAAAAAAATTCCTTAAGTGGTATGTCTAGAAAAGTGAGTATCACGTATTATTAGTAGTAGGAAGGTGTTACTATAGAAATAGCATGGACTTCAAGCCAGAAAGGGTGGGCTTGTGAGCTAAACCATTTCCATTTGATGCATGAATCCACTCTCTGCATTTCTTGGCCCAACTGTGTGCCCTTAGAGGCTGACTTCTGTGGACTGTATCAACCAGATTCCTTTGTCCCTCACTTACAGGTATGTTTAGCCAACAGGAAGCACCAGCAAGAAATCAGGGGGCAGGAGAGAATATTTATTATCCTGGATCCCTCTCTTGCCAGACCTCCCTGGCAGTGCTAGCATTCCTCTATTGAAGGTTTCAGTTCCTATGAGTGGCTCTCTCCTTCAGGGTCTGTTAAGTGTCCCGACTCCTCAAACCGCTTCACTTCAATTCTACATATGGTAAAGGCTTCCCACCTTGCTACCCTGCGAGCCCCAGGGTGTTACAGTATACCTTGTTGGTTTCCCTTAATCCCACCCACAATTTATAAATAAACAGTTCCTTCATTAAATTCTCTTCAATTGTCCCTTTTAAGTCATCTGTTTCTTGCCAGGGCCTTAACTAATATAGTAATTGGTACTAGGAGTGGCTCTAGGAAGCAGATCCTCAAATTGGGATTCCGAGATTGAGTTATCACAGGCTAACCACTGGTCCAGAGTTACGATTTTAGTGGCACTGGTAGAGAAATGTCATAAACTAGTAAGAGCACCTGACCTAATGGAATGCATCTTATATAAATGATTACTAACGTTACTGATGCCAAAGAAATACACCAACACTGCCTTTACTTATTATTCTGGCATTTTTATTAACTGAGATTCATGGATATTAGAGATTCCCCAGGCAAACACATAGGTTTATTTTAATATTATTCTGGAAATATACCATGACTTGTGTTTTGTTACTCTTTTTCTCTGAAATACATTTTCTTATCTAGCCCCGTTTAAGTATATAAGCAAAAGTTTTTATCATTCTAATTATTATTAAACATATGTACTTCATATTATATATATGTGTGTATACACACACACACACACACACACACACCCCTCTTTCTCCCTGGGAATGATACATTAATATTTCATAATGTTTCAGTTTACAAAATGATATATTTCTTTTTAATTCTCACAATAACATGTGGTAGGTACCTTATTATCATCATCTTAAAGATGAAGAAAGAGAAATGCACTGAAGAATTCAAACTCAGAACCAGAATGTACCATTTTATCTCTAATGTTCTATGTTACTATGAGCAGGTATTACTTTAATAAAGACCACCTCTTGGAGCTATGAGGAAAACAGAAACAAATCAGAATGAGACTCTGCCCTCATCAAACTTACACTCTGCTAGGAAACATTAAGTGGTTAAGTAAGCAATTACCATGCAAAGTAAAGTATGGTTAAGTGTGGTTTTAAAGAATCCATAGTAAAAAATTTATCTTTTTAAAAAATATTATTGCAAAACTAGCCTAAATAAAAAAAAAGTTGTATAATTTTAATTATCCACATGTAGAGGCAGGGTTGGCTATAGTTGAAATAAATTTGGCATTATTTACCCTTTGGTGGCACCTTGGTTTCCTATTGTTGCTGTTATAGATTACCACAAACTCAGTGGCTTCAAGCAACACAAATTTATCATTTTACAGTTCTGGAGTCAGAATTTAACACAAGTCTTATGGAGCTAAAATCAGGACTAAGTTCTCCACAGAGGTTCTAAGGGGAAATCTGTTCTTTGCCTTTTCAAAATTTTAGAGGCTACCCACATTCCTTGGCTCAAGGCCCCCTGCCAGCAAGGACATCATTCTAGCCTCTGCTTTTGACATCTGACTTTCTTGGTTACACTGGGCCCAAGATTATTGGATGAATAATCTCTCCATCTCAAGAATTTTTTTTTTCTAACGTGTTAGTTTCTGCTGTTTAACAAAGTGAATCAGCTATATGTATACATATATCCCCATATCCCCTCCCTCTTGCGTCTCCCTATCCCACCCCTCTAGGTGGTCACAAAGCATGGAGCTGATCTCCCTGTGCCATGCAGTTGCTTCCCACTAGCTATCTATTTTACATTTGGTAGTGTATATATGTCCATGCCACTCTCTCACTTTGTCCCAGCTTACCCTTCCCCCTCTCTGGGTCCTCAAGTCCATTCTCTACGTCTGTGTCTTTATTCCTGTCCTGCCTCTAAGTTTGTCAGAACCTTTACTTTAAAATTTTTTAAAGACTCCATATATATGTGTTAGCATACGGTATTTGTTTTTCCCTTTCTGAGTTACTTCACTATGTATAATAGACTCTAGGTCCATCCACCTCACTACGAATAATTCAATTTAGTTTCTTTTTATGGCTGAGTAATATTCCATTGTATATATACACATCTTCTTTATCCATTCATCTGTCGATGGACACTTAGGTTGCTTCCATGTCCTGGCTATTGTAAATAGTGCTACAATGAACAATGTGGTACATGACTGTTTTTGAATTATGGTTTTCTCAGGGTATGTGTCCAGTAGTGGGATTGCTGGGTCATATGGTAGTTCTATTTTTAGTTTTGTAAGGAACCTCCATACTGTTCTCCATAGTAGCTGTATCAATTTACATTCCCACCAACAGTGCAGGATGGTTCCCTTTTCTCCACACCCTCTCCAGCATTTATTGTTTGCATCTCAAGAATCTTAATCACATCTGTAAAGTTCCCTTTGCCACATTAGGTAACATATTCACAGATTCCAGGCATCAGGACCTGGACATCTTAGGCGTTGGGTTGGAGGGGGAGGGTGTTATTCTACCCTACCCAGGTGCCTTCTCATTCCCTTTGGGTAATTCCACCCTACTTTTCCTTCATGCTACCTCCTGGTTTTCAAAGACCTCACTCAGTACTGCAGTGGTACTCTACCACAAGTACAAAGTGATCTTATGTTCTGGGCCTTTCCAAGCTTTCTCCTTGTCCTCAACAGAACTTAATGGTCCTCACTCTAAGAAGTATAGCCTACTATTTTTAAACATTGTAACTTTATTTTGGTAAGAACACTTAACATGAGATCTACCCTCTTAACAAATTTTTAACCATATGATACTTTACCGTTGACTACAGGTACAATGTTGTACAGTAGATCTCCAGAGCTTATTCACCTTGCTTAACTAAAAGTGATGCCCGCTGATTAGTAGCTGCCCATTTCCCTTTTCTTCTAGCCCCTGGCAAGTACCTTTCTGTTCTTGGATTCTATGAATTTGACTATTTTAATACGTCATACAAGTAGAAACATTCAGTATTTGTCTTTCTGTGACTGGATTATTTCACTTAGGTTTCTCAAGATTAGTACAGCCTACTATTACCTTCATTTTACAAATGAGCAATCTGAAGCACAGGGAGACTGTGTAATTTATTCAAGACAACATTAACATTCAAACACAGGTAGTCTAGTTCTGCATGAGAGCAGACAGCTGGCAATTGAGTAAGTGGTCAATATACAGGAAGACTGTAGTATACTTGTTTTTTTGTTTTTTTTGTTTGTTTGTTTTTGTTTTGCGGTACGCAGGCCTCTCACTGTTGTGGTCTCTCCCGTTGCGGAGCACAGGCTCCGGACGCGTAGGCTCAGCGGCCATGGCTCACGGGCCCAGCCGCTCCGTGGCATGTGGGATCTTCCTGGACCGGGGCACGAAACCATGTCCCCTGCATCGGCAGGCGGACTCTCAACCACTGCGCCACCAGGGGAGCCCTGTGGTATACTTGTTTATTATTGCCTCCCTCCATTAGGCTGTGAGCTCCTTATGGGCAGAAACTTTCTATAGGCTGACAAATATCTTATTCATCTATTCTACACATACTAAATACCTCAACTGATTCAACTTTTCAACAAATGCCTATTATATAAAACAAAACAAAACAAAAAATAGTCTTTGCCCCAATTCTTTTAGTTTACAGTAGATGGTAAGAAGGTTATTCAGACAAGCAAATTTTGCTAATATATTATCTAAAGAAAATTAACTGAGGAATTAAATTATCCTAAGTCAACTGAAATGCAGATTTCTCCTTAAGGTCTTTAAGAAATCTGTTTATCAGTGAAACTTACATAGTGATAATGGACTATTTTAGGGCAACCTTCAAGTCTGCCTACAAGTCCTGTCCATGCCAAGAAGGAAGACGTCAACAACAATAAAAACCCTACAGGTCAAGAAGAATATATTAAATATATGTAAAAACAATGGAGTCTCAGTGCTGTTCCTGGGGTTGTAAGATACATTATCTAAAAAGATGATGAGGTATTCATACTAATATAAAATCAAAGAGTCATAGACCCTTAGAGGGCCAAAAGAGCTTACAGATTTTAAAGAAACTGAGGCCTCATTCACAGCATTTATTCCTAAAAGCAGATCTTTCAATAGGAAGAGAAAGGGGCTCTGTTGTAACAACTGACCATTTTAAGTTAAAAATATTATTACTTTCTTTAATGTCACTGAGCCAGTTTCCAAACTATGAAAGTGAAGCATATATGATAAACAGTTAAAGAATCAGGCAAATGATGATTGTGAAATCAGAACCTGAAAAATACAATTTAACTTTCTTAATATTCAAAGCAGAAAAAAAATCCACTGTTATAAACAGAGTTTGGTTTACCAAAAACAAAAGCCTGAACATTGAAATGTCAGAGTTTAAGTCAGTAAATCTACCTTGAGGAGTGATTATAAATTATATTAGTTTCCCATTGACTAATTAATAAAATGATCTATTCGTCCCTTAAAAGTACTACAGGGTATAGAATATTCATCTTCTAAATCAAAGTCAATAAAAAATTAAGAGTCTGGGATTAACATATATACATAACTATAAATAAAACAGATAATCAACAAGGACCTACTGTATAGCACAAAGAACTCTACTTAATATTCTGTAACAGCCTAAATGGGAAAACAGTCTGAAAAAGAATAAATATATGTATATGTATAACTGGATCACTTTGTTGTACACTTGAAACAAACATAACACTGTAAATCAACTATACGGCAATATAAAATAAAAATTTTTTGAAAATAGATAAAAGCAAAACTTGCTAAAAAGAAAAAAGTACTACAGGGGTACAGAATATTCATCTTTTAAATCAAAGTCAATAAAAAACAGTTTTTGAGAAATTAATGTGTTAGAAAGCCTAAGTAGAAACAACTGCTTTAAAATCCAGCTTGAAAATTTCACATGAGAAAAAGTGGTCAAAATATAAAATTGACAAACCTTAGATCCATTTTGTATTTGAAAGAACTAGCCAGCATTCTAACTGATTTGTGGTGCTTTTTGTAAGCAATCAAATTGAAGTGTGTCTTAGAAAGTCATTATTAAAGACATAGGAAAATGAAAACATATTTTTTAACTCACATTTTAAAGTGTGACATAGAAATAGAGACAAAGAGGATGTTATTGTTAAAAGTAGAAATAGATGAAATGGATGACATTTAGCACCCTATCCTCTGTAGTTACCTTCTACAGGCAATTTTTTAAAAAAATCTATTTCCTTGATAATTTTTCTTGCCACTTATTTGAAGTTATAATACTGCATATAGAAAAACGTTCTATCCGTCATAATATCTTGAATTTACAGGTTAAAATTTATAATTTTATGCTTACAGGAAACATCATTCTTATTTGGGGATAAATTTTGTTTCAAATTATTTTCGTTAGAAGTATTTACAATAATATTACAGCTTTCTAGAGATCTACATCTGGAAAAAGACAATTAGGCATAACGTAGTAAAAAGTTACTTTTCAAATAAAATATAAAAAGTAATCAATTTTGTTATGTTTCACCTTATGGTTGGTTGCTATATCATATATGCCTGGGTCTAGATATGACATAATTATATTTAGAATTCCACAAATAATTTCAATAACTTTACACAGAAAATTATGCTTTTCCTAAAAAAAATCCCTTGTTTTAATCTCATTTTAATTAAATAAATTATTTTAAAGGTGAAAGCTGAATCATTTTTCTTTCTTTCTTCAAAAGGTCTCATTTATTCTAAAGCCATATCATAGAAATAACGGACATTTACCACAGAAAGTATGAAATTTAGATTATGTATTTTACTGGATATTACCTATCCAGTTTTACAAAATGTTTAGATACTGTTTGGCTTAAAAACATGAAGCTGTTCCAAACTGATGACTTTTAAATCTAATTAATCTTGAATATAAAATTATTAAGTGACTTTCTGGAAAAAAACTTTGAAGTTACACATTTACATACTTTTTTGATCTAGCTTTTATAACTTCTCATGTTGTAAAGTCATTTGCCTGCTTTTAGCACCCTCTGCAGGTGAACCAATATTATACATAGCATATGTCATTAAAAAGCAGTAAAATAGAACCTTTGTGGAAAGGGTGCAATGAAGGTGATTAAATTGTGAAGAAATAAAATAAACAAATTATACTTTCTTAGTTCTGGTCAGGTAAGAAAATTCTGTTTGTAAGTTAATTATCTAATTTACTAAAATAACAACAAAAAACTGTGTGTGTGTGTGCGCATAGTTCAAAAGATAAAATGTTACTATTCACTGTAACCATGCTACTGACATACAGGAAAAACTAAAATGCAATACTAAAAAAGAAGTTACAATCTGTAGATCATACCAAGAATATTCAAATGAGAAATTATTTGAAAATAAAATGAAGCTGTCAACTTACCATCCCTGTTGGACAGCAGACACACCAGGCCAGTAAGGCACGTGTCAGTGACTTCTGAGATGTTGGTGGCACATCTGCCTATAGTTTGAATAGTGGCTGCTGCAAACTGTTTATCCTGGCTTTTCACATAGGTCTAAAAAATTATCTCAGTTAGTTCATACATTGACACTATCAAGTGAACAAACAAATCCCTAATATATTAAGCTCTGTCAGAATATAAGAATTCTAGAATACATAATCTTCTCATCTAAAGGCATAACAAGAGGTCCAACTCCTGAATTAATTTAGTTCTGCTTTTTCACTTAAAGAATGTGGCTACAGAAGAGGCACATTTTCAAGCCAGGTTCATTCACCTGTGGCTACAGTGGCTTGTGACTCCAGAAGAGGTAGTAGGGAGCAGTCACCCAAGGACAGCAATTAGTTTAAGTGCAAGGTTGAAAGAGATGATGAGAACCCTCTCTTTGGAGGTTTCAGTTCATTTAACCAGCAGCATCTGTGAATCTATGAAAAAAGGGTTGCTTTTTCAGAGCTACTAAAGCTAAAAATTGGGAGAAGAGGAGGAAAAGGATCAATAGGCTACTGATAAACATTTTATACTTTCAAAATGGTATCTGAATGTTAGTAAACTGCAATAGCTACAGTGAGTAGCATTTCAATAAAGACTTTATAAATACTTGATTTGCAACAAAATAAAACACCACACTTTTGAAAGAGATTTTCTTGAAAAGAATGCTTTAAAAATACACTGTAAACCATATATTTATATAAACTTAAAAAGAAATTAATCACTTATTTATTACAGACCTAAAGAATTTCACTTTGGTTATAACTTTCCTAATTTAAAAACTAAGCTTTTATTGTATACAGAAACAAATTTATTTTTAATAAATATGCATACTTATATACATTATATATAAATGGAATTTAAAATCCCATTTTCAATTGAAATTTAAAAAAATGACTCCCAACCTCAAATGACAAGTACCTAATGTAGAATTAACACCACGTTCATCTAACATGCAAAACAGGATATGCATTTAAATGGTGCCTAAATGGCAAATGGAGGAGAAAATCCAAGAATATCTAAAAGACACACGAATTTAGTGAAAATGGTACCAAAACACGATTAAATGCTGAGGAAATAAATTAAACAAATTAAACTCTCTTAGTTCCATGTAGGAAAGATCAACTGTATTTAAAACCATTTCCCAGTTGATTACCTAATTTCCTCAGTTACAAAAAACTGAGTCTTTAGAAAATTTCTCTATTTTCTCAAAAAGTTATGAATAAACTGTACACATCTATGAACATAACCCATAAACACAGAAATAAGGTAAAATATAGACAGTGATAAAAAAGGATACATGAAGAAAGAATATATTAAAAAGTCTCACTAAACAGTGGACCTTACTAAACATCCTGATATTAAATGAAATGACTAGATCACCAATATCCTGAAACAGGTAAATAATGCCATAAAATTACCTGAGATTCCTTCCCTAAAACCCCAGTAACCCTGACATAAGCAGAAAACAGACAGCAAAAGGACACCCAAACAGATTACACATGATAAGAGGAAAAGCAAAAACTGCAAACACAAAGACAAAAACTTTAAAACAAAGTCAAATTTAAGCAATGTTCTATACCACAGATTATTAGATAAGAACTTGAGATACTATATTTTCTGGTATGTGAATATAAGATAAGCAGATATCCTAATTTTATAAGGAGTTTTTCTAGAAAAATATATAGCATGAAAGTATAGTAATTCAGTTACAAAATTATAAAGCATGAATATGTTATAATATTCTACTACTCCTGTTAAAAGTGTAAGATCATACAGTTAAAAAGAAATACAATGTCTATATGGCTAAAAAGAAATTTAATGCAGGCATACAGAATGACTATGGCAACAAAATCAGTTAAATCTATAAAAGCTGGGAGTTGACAAAAATTCTGTGATTAGTGTGTAGCATGTGGTATACTTTTGCTAAGAAAACTGCTGATGAGATGTAAAACCCGTAATACTGATATGAGGTTTTCTATTACCGTGCTCCACCACTAAGTCTTCAGAGCTAACCCTTTCATCATAAAGGGCATAAGATCCATGAAGTAACTTTTTAGTATTTTGGGGTGATGTGTAGCTGGGAAGCATCTCATCCATCAGCACACATGATTTAAAAAATACAGCAAAACAAAACATTAACAACAATTTAAAAACTCATGATGAGGCCAATTTTAAACCAATTTTTTGGAGCTATACATGAAGCTAAGAAGACAATGTCTAAAACAGTAGTAGGCCAATCAAATAGGGACAACCATGTAAGAAGTGAAGCCATTTTCATGAGAGTATAGCATGGACTACTGATGATGACAGCACAAAAAGATAGAATCCTTACAGTGACTTATTTTCAAACAAGGAGTTATAAACCAGTCTCTCAAATTCTATGATATGAAAACATGAAAGGGACTACCATTTCATTTCCCTTAAATTTTAGATTTGTAGTTAATGTTTATTCTTGAAAATTTATAAATTTATTAGCTGTCAATCTTGCCCCAAATCACTGTTTTATTTATACAATTACACATATCTAAATTGAGAAAGATATATATCTTACTTTAAACTGAACAGATGCTTTAGAAGTTATTGTATAATTAGCACTGTACACAAACCTGAAATTCTCGAAGAAGAGTTGATATGTTGGCTTCATTTGCCAAGTTTGTCAAAATTTCAAGCTATGATAGAAAAAAGAGAAAGTACACAGGTTAAAACACAAATAAAAAGGATGAATTTAATAAAGGTTATGCATTTAATAGAAAGGTAATTTCTGTTTTTAAAAAAAGTTACACTATTACAAATGGGAGGCATTATACCCTTCAGGTGAACTTTGTCTCCCTACACCTACAAACAGAACAATTATATAGTGCCTAAAAGTAATTACAAAAAAGAGAATCATACGTCTTCCTTAGTTGTTTGTCCCAACTTTATAATTTATATCTAATTAACCTAAACAACTTAAGGTAGTTTTATTTCTTTTTCTTTTAATTAAATAAAGTTAGAAAACGACTTGCCCTCCGTGTAATACCTCTATATTCCAGATACCAATTATTCCCTTATTTAGTTTTTCTTCATCCTACCATCTCAAATATTTAGACAGTTTAATTCTCTCTTCCAGATTTATAGTTACAAGAAATATGCAATTAAAAGCTCATCTCCAATAGGCTTGCTAAAAATTTTCAGTTTTTACTCATAAAAAAATATTCAATTAATCTGAAGGAAAGCTTCAAAAAGGAAAAAAGGAACAGAAACAGATGGGACAAACAAAACACAAGATGTAGACATAAACACACTCATATCAATAATTACATTAAAAGTAAATGGTCTAATGCTCCAACTAAAAGGCACAGATTGTAGCAGTTCTTTATATATTCCAGAGAGTAGTCAATTTTCAGATATATATACTGGAAATATTTTCTCCTAGATTATGAACTGACTTTTCATTTTATTTTGATGAGAACATTTTAATTTTTTGTACAATTTTAAAAAACAATCTCTAATGTACAGAAAAGGTAAAAACCAGTTTTTATCTGAACCATTTGAGTCCAGAGTCATCAAAATGATACCACATCATCTCCAAACACATCTGTACATATTTTCTACAAACAAGGACACTGTCTTACAGACCACAATACAACCAAGGAAATCAGGAAATTAACACTGATACATCACATCTATGCAATAATAACTTACATTTAAATTTCACTAATTATCTCAACAATGTATAAAAGAAGACTCCAGATCCATACCATACATTGTATTTAGTTGTCTCTTTAGTCTCCTTCAATCTGAAAGTTTCTCAATCTTTCTTTTGACCTTCACGAAGTGGACATTTTTGATGATTATGAACCAATTATTTTGTAAATTTATCCTTCAATTTGGGTGTGTCTTAGTTTTTCGTTTTTTGTTTTTTTGTGATTAAACTCAGTTTCCATGTGAAGAACCAATCATTCCAATATTTACTGAATAGTCTACTAATGAATAGTCCTCACTGGTTTACAATGTCTCCTCTGTTATATGGTACATTTTGATAGGCAGAGATCTGTTTCCAGGCTTCATTTTCTATTCCACTTATTTTTCTATCTAAATATCACACTGTTTTAATCATTATAACTTTATACCCATAACTATATTCTATACTGTAGTTATCATTCCCTGAACACAACACTCTTTCATAATCCCTTGTGTTAGCATAAAATGTGCCCTTCTCCTATACCCAATGCTACAACCTCCCAATCAACTTACCTACCAACAACAAAAAAATTGACGAAATCATGTTATTCTTTTTAGATCCAATCAAACATCATCTTTTCCACCAGTCTTTTCTAAATATCCCAGAGAATTGGCCCCATCTTTCTCTTTTTCCACAACACTCAATTCAAACCTCTTTATCACTTAAAACACATAGTGCTGAAATTATCTGTTTCCATGTCTGTCTCCTTCACATACTGTGAGTTATTCAAGGTATAGGTAGCATGTCTTAACTTTGTATTATTAGAATGTAGCACAGTAATTAGTATAAAATAATGTAGTTTAAAAAGCATAAAGAAAATCCCTCAATGTCTATTTTAAAAAAAAACCACAGGTCTCCATTTTACAGATGCTAAACCAAAAGTTACAGCAATAGCGTCAAAGTAAACATGCATTAGAGTATCTGAAAAATAAGAGCATGCATACCTTCAGTATCTTGATCATAGTTGGATCGGTTGACCTAACATAAAAACTCTTCAGATAAGGTTCAAACATACCCTAGATTACAAAAATAAATATATAAATACATTTAAGGTACAATGTATTCATTTCTCTCTTGAATTTTGTGTTCACAATGTACATACCTTTCTTTGAATTGACATAGTTGCTATATTCTGTAGGACAATATACTGCACCTCCCTAGAAATTAAAGGAGAATTTTCACTGTGTATATTCTCCAATGAAATATCTTTAAGTAAACAGTACATTAAAGAAAGAAAAATCAGCAATAAGACTCATACTGAGTGGAACTCTTAAATATAATATTGAAAAGTTATTAATAAATCTTAGATATTTATGCCTTCTTTTAAAAATACATTTTCCCTATAAACTATTAAATTAGATTTGATTCATCACGAGGAAGAGTTAAAACAAGTTTTATAATACTGTATTCCTAAGATATAGAGTCAATACAGTAGCTGCTCTGAACACGTGCAAAGAAAGTATTCTTAGGGCTAATGGAACAAACATGACCACAGTGTTAATACAAACTCTTCATTGGAAGGCTCACCATGTGACTCAATTCTGCCCAGAGTGAAAGATATTTTTTAAAAAACCATGTTATTTTACATCCAATTATCTAAGAAATGAACATGGAACTGAATCTGGTATAATGCTTCATGTGAAAGATGCATTCCAGATCCTTCTTTGAACCAGCAATGGAAAACAAAAATTATTGAGCTGTTAAAAGGGAAAGAACGACTACGTATAAAGACAAAGGAAATAGTATCTTACTAAAGAATGGCAAAAGCCAAACTAGGGCTAAAGTTGTGGCACTAAGTTTGAGTATGGATGAAAATAAATATTTATCTTTCTCCTCCCAACTCCAATAGCATAAGTGCTCAATGGAAAAATTTTTTACATTTAAAATAACTAATTACTGCAAAATATCCAGGGTAAGATAAATAGCTTGAACAATAGTATTCTTAAATATAGAAAACAAAACAAATGGCAAAATCTTTTTAAACACTGAAAGTATACGCCACAGGAACTCAAAGTTTTCTGAATTGTTGACCTGAACTGCAGAATTATAGAGAGGTAAAATTAAAGAGAAAAGTATTCTGCTATCTATCTATCTATCTACCTACCTACCTACTACCTACCTACCTGTCTCCAGGAAATGAAAAGAGTATGCATTTCTTTAAAATAAGTAGCTATTAAGAACATAGCTCTTTTCTTAAATAGAACAAACTATAGTAATTAAATATTGTAACTTTACAGGGAGCAGTAATTCTGTCATAAACTACATAATTCAGCATATGTATTGCTTTATATAAAGTCATGTATAATTACACTAAGTCAATCTGATAATACATTTAATATAGTTTTTCAGTGATTCCAGACTTAATAGAACTCCCAAACATTATTATTGTCACACCTAGAAATATCAAACACTAATACTAGGCTACTGGTAACAGTATATACTATATGCCAAAAAAATACTTTCAACTTCTTTGGGCTTGAGGTTAAAAAAACCTTCAATATTTAGCATTAACTTTGAGATCAGTAATCTAAAGGCTTTTATAATAATCCCCTTAAGTATGAAATCTCATTGATAAAATACAGTCAGAGCTGCATGTTAAATGCCTAAGAGACACATTTTATTTGTTCAAACATTACTTTTAAAGTAATACAAAAGAAAACACATAAAAAATCATGTCCTACCTATTGCTACGAAGTAAACGCACTAGTGATTTAGAAATAATGCCAGCTTCCGATTTTGGTGCTATGTGCCAATACAGCTGAGCAACTGCCATAACCACCTAAAAAGTAAAGCAGAGAACAATAAGAACTATAACAGTTTCATACTACAGTTTCGAAGTATATTCTTACATATTATTCCCTTTAACTCCTACAAAATTGCTGTGAAATAAGATGAATATGTTGTTACCCTATGCAGCAGGTTGAAGTGTTCCCCTAAGAGTATCTACCCTCAGAATGTGACTTTATGTGGAAATAAAGTCTTTGCAGATATTATTGAGGCAATGACCAAGGTGAGATCATACTTGATTGGGGGGCCCTAAATCCAATGTGAGTGTCCTTATCAGAGACAGAAAAGGACACACAGAGAAGAGGCAGTATGAAGATGGAGGCAGAGACTGCACTGAGGCATGTAAGTCAAGTAATGCCAAAGATTGCTGGCAACCACCAGAAGCTAATTTCTCCCTAGAGCCTCCAGGAGGAACCAATCCTGTCGACAACTTGAGTTTTAGACTTCTGGCCTCCTGAAATGTGAGAGAATACATTTCTATTGTTTTAATCCACTCAGTTTTTGGTAATTTGTTACGGCAGCCCTAGGAAGCCAATAAATCCTCAGAAAAGAAAATGAATGTTAAACAAACTACCCAAAGTCTGACAGCCAGTACGGCAAGGCTCAACACACACTCCAAATGCCATACTCTTCCTAGTGCTGCTGCTGCTCCGAGACGGAATGAAACCAGACACTTAAAGATAACAGCAGTAAGTAGGTTAAAATTTTTAAAACCAAAAAAGGTCAGTATATTTAAGTTTTAATTAAGGGGACTCTATTAAAACAATTCCTCTAAAACAGCAGCATTTGAAATGATCTTGCTTTTCAAAATGCAGAACCTTAAAAATAGTCTTTGGTTCAAAGCTATTATAGGGGTAATCAGAATTTCTCTGTCATAAAATATAAGAGTACTATGTTTCCCCTACATGTCTCTACACTTAGATCCAGAGATCAAAAGTCCAGACCTCCCACTTGCTGAAAGTATCCAGTTCAGCGTGTGGCAACTGCAGATAGAGAGCTACAGAAATTAATCATCTTACCACCTTTGGTTAGGAAGATATATTAATACTACTTTACTTCTGCTTGAACTATAAAGTTCTAATAAAATATGGCAGGAGTTTTACATATGCCTAAAGAGTATATAGTACCTGAGGGTGCTCGAAACAAAAAGAGTTTCTTCTAAAACTAAGAAACATTTTAAAAAAATACAGTTACAGGATCCTCAAGTTACTGCTGTATGGTATTTTTGTGTACATTTTTTTAGATGACTGATTTACAGCTTTCAGACATTACTTGGGGATTTGAGGAGTTTAAGGATATCTTATTTCTTCACCTGTGATCTACAAATACACTTTAATTATACAACAAACTTCTGAATTTAAAATCTTATTAAGAAAAACTCAATTAATGATTGACTTAATCTACAAATAGGTGACAGTCATTTTTTTAAAATATTAAAGCATACAGGTGGCTAATAAGTATTAGCATATGATAGAAGAGAAAGCTGAAGCTTAATAAACTGTACTTTCTATATGTGTCAATGTTTTTAAGATTCTAGATTCCACTTAGTATGTCATCTGTTCTGATACATTAATTAGGGCACTCCCAAACACAAAAGGGATAAAGGATCTTCTTTTCCCCAATATTTACAAATCTAACAGTTTTTAAATCTCTTCAATACCCCAAATTTGACATTTATAGTCTAATTTGTAAAAGCCATGAGGGAAGCTCCCATAACTCCAAACTCCAAAACAACTAAAAATATACTCATAGGCCTTCAGCAGTTACATTATGTACGTTCATAAGAAAGTACATCCTATAAGAACTTTTCTATTTCTAACCATTGCTCCTCTATCACCTTACCTAGACTGTCCAAATAGCCTCCCAACAGTGCTTCCAGTATCTCTTATCGCCAATTCAATCTACACAGCACTGACAGACTAAGTTTCCTGAACAAATTCTCAAAGTCTCTCTTGCAAGTTGAGAATAAGGCTTAAAAAAAGAACCTCTATTCACAATTCTTCAAAAGTCAACCTTTATATATATTTAGCATCATCAAATAAGCAGGATACTAAAAGGTATTGGAACAAAAAATAAACTACCTCTATTTGGTACACAATCAAACAAGCGGGGAACCAAAACATACTGGTTCAAAAAGTACAAACTACCTCTATTTGTTTCACTATTCAAGAACATTTTTCATCAGTGAGTATTTGAACTATAAAACCAATTTCCAAGACAAAGTTAAATTAACAGTGAGTCAATTATAAAGTAGTTTTAGGTGGCAAGTTACAGTACTTAAGTACCACCAGGTCAAGCAAGAGTGTACTAAAATATAAGCATATTTTACAACATTAATAAAATAACATATGTGTTATTATTGTACACAATACTTAATCATGATTTAGAAACTAAGTACTAGGTATTAGATAAAAACTTCCTAAGATAGATATACAAAGCTCTAGGGACCAAATTCTCAAGCATCAGAAAACAAAGGAAACTCTCATTTTCAAAGTTTTTACTACTTGAACAGAACGATTCATTAAGAATTTTTTTTAATTGAAAGAAGTTTAAGAAAATGTTGAATTTGAATTCATCAAGCCTTACATAAAACTTCCAGTTAACAGGAAACACAGGATATAGAAAAGGAAGCAACCAGACAAATCCAGGGGAACATTCTGCAAGACTTGAGAGGTTTAAAAGATGTAACAACCAGACCCAATGCAGCGCAACTGGTTTAGATGAACGAGTTATAAAAGAACTTAAGACAAATTGGTATTAAATGAGATGAAATTTTACTGAAATAGAAATAGAGAACTGACTAGAAAAAAAAACACGTTAAAAAATACTATGTGTACTATGATTTTCATCTTGGTTTTAAAAATATATATATGTATAGACATACATACATGTGAAATAGGTACATTTATGCAGAAAAAAATCTGGAAAAAACTGCATTAAGATATTATAACAGTGATTCCTGAGTGATGGGAATGTAATGGTTTAATTTTATTAAATTTTGCTAGTCTGTATTTTCTAATTTTCTACTGTGCACATGTATTCTTCTAAAATAAAAGGGTTATTTAAAATAAAAAGATGTAAACAACAACAACAAACTTAGGACCCAAGTAAGGATGATTGTTAGTTATTCCTACCAGCTAAAATTTTTAATTGAGGCATTATGCTAGGTGCTTTTACTATATGTTAGTCTCTTCAAAACTCTTATCAGGTAAATACAAATATTATGGACTGATACCAGATTAAGTACTCACAACAACAATCCAGTAGTAAAGAAATATACACAGTCCTCCAATCAACTGGTAAACATCTTGAACTTATATCTTAGGAAACCAATCAACAAAACCACAAAAAGGAAATGAAGTCCAGTAGGCATACAGCTACCAAACCAAGTAATCCTATTAAAACCTGCTTTTTAGTATATAAACAAAAAAACCAACAAACGCTCCATTAGCACACTCAAAAATAAAGACTTATTTACTAAACTTACATATTTTTAACCACTGTTTTAAAAAATCTGTGAATTATTTCTTATAGTGGTTTTTACATACCGCTGCATTCCTGCTCTGAAGCAAAGGCTTTGTATTCCGAATTAAAAGTCTATGGTCTGGATCCATAGTATATGGCTTCTTCCCTTTGTCAGTCTTTTCCTTCTGTTCCTCATCAGAATCATAGAAATCCTTTTCATTGTCCTCTAGACCATCAGCCTACAGGAAAGAAATCCAATCCCAAGATTAGTTCAGACCTGGGACAGCCCAAATATTACACAAAGAAAACTTTTTTAAAAACACTTACAATAATGATATTTTACTATAGAATATTACTGTTGAGGCAATTTAAAATTATTATGTTACCTATATGGAAGAAAGGCCTTGCTTTTTCTCATATTTTATGACACAGTAACTGTCTTTTAGTGCAATAGATAATACTTTTATATTATACAGTAAACCTCTGAAAATATTAAATTACCATAGAAATACCCACAGCTGCCCAAAGGGAAAACCTAACCATTAAATTCTAACAAAGCCGAGGATATGAGACTACCCAAAACCTGAAAACTGTTTCCATAAATTATCAGTCACTCTGTAACTGAATCAAAGGGTCAGAAGAAAGAAGAAAATTGTTTGGACTGCAACACACATAAAAGAAATCATTAATAAAGTTTGACAGGTTAAAAATTGGTAATTAAGCAGATCCCTGTGTTGTCAAGACTCAGCTAGAGATTTATGTGTATCCCTGAGAGTTGACTCTATGTTTTTGTTTTGTACTTTTCATTTGAATTCTTTATTATCTCTGTCAATAAAATCAGGCTTATAGGTATTTAGTCCTAAAAATAAATAAACAAACAAATGAAAAAAGCACACAAAGACAATAATATTTAAGTAGATCCAATGCAACTACCATTTAGAGGTAATTTCTGTTACCAAGTACTTGAAACATACTTTCCACTTCTGGGAAGATGGAATAGATATACTTTTTCCTATTCCTCTTGCTAAGTATAACTAGAAACCCAAGACATTACGTATAAAACAAATATAAAAAAGAAAAGACAGAGATGAAGAAAGACTGGATAGGGATCTCAGGATCCAAAGAATGACACAACAGTGAGTTCCCTGGATTTTCATTTTTACCTCATATATCAAAGACTGGGTGGAAGAGAAGTGCGTAACACAGAAAACCAACAAGTATACATGAAACAAACCCTCCAAAAGCCTGTTCTCTGTAGCCAAAGGACCAAGAAAGGGAAATGGCAAGTCTAGCAAGACAGAAAACTTTTTAAGAAAATAACTGCTCTAGTGCAGCCAACACTAGAGAAAAAAAACATGACCTTACCCCTAACCCCACCAGCAAAAGCTGACATGGAGAGCCTAGATTTCCACCCCTCCCCCCAGGATGTAATAAGAGCCCCGACTTTCCCACTGGGGTGGTATCAGAAAAGGCCAAGATGGAACTGAGACTTTAATCCCCACCAGTTAATGAGGCACTTCCATGGTGGGGAGACCAAGCAGGGAGCTTGGACATCCAAGCCTACCTATCAGTTGAGGTAACTTTATCCCTCCCCACTGGGCTAGTACAAGAGGATGCTTAGTGGACACTTCTCTCAGGACTTGAAACATCACCAGCCAGTGGTAACAAGGACACACCACTCTGTGGTGTCAGTGGAAGACACATGTGGAACAGTAATGAGGCACTTCTATACCTCCCAACCAGAAAGCTATCAGGGGAATAATAGTGGGGAGCCAGATCCCGCATTCACCCACAGTAATAATGAGAACAATCTACCTGAGATATCAATGGAGGCTGAGTGGGGAACCAGGATTTCTACCATGACCTGGCAGTAATGAGGTGGCATGCACCCCACCCTTCTCTGCGGGAATGGTGTCAAACAAACCAAGCTAAAACTGAAGGCTTGAATAAGATCCATAATCTCATAATATCCAAGGTTTGGGGGGAAAAAAAAAAATCACTCACCATTCCAAGAGCCAGGTAGATCCCAAACTGGATGAAAAGAGATAAACAGTAGATGACAACACTAAGATGATAGGGATATTAGAGTTATCTATTAAAGATTTTAAAGCAACCATCATAAAAATGTTTCAGTGAGCAACTAGGAACATCCTTGAAACAAATGAAAACCAGAATGCCTTAGAAAAGAATTATAAAATCTAAACAAAGAAATAGAAGCTATAAAGAAAGACCAACAAGAAAGGTTACAACTGAAAAATACAGGAACCAAAATTAAACAATAAATGGGATCAAAAGCAGTACTGAGAGGACCAGGAAACCATCAGTGAATTAGAACACAGAACAACAGAAATTACCCAATCTGAACAAAAGAGAAAAATGGAGAATGGAATGGAGACCCATCTGTCTCCTCTCCAAACCCCCAAAAAAGAAATCTTTTTCCATGGAGGAGCTGGTTAGTAGTGATCTTGAAGAGACAGCTGGCAGTGGAAGTCTTACCGAGAGGAATAAATCTTTCCCCAGAGAGGGAACCAGTTAGTGACCCTGAAGAGTCAGGAAACAAGACGGTCCCCAAGAAATAGAGGAAATTCTCTTCCAAGGAGGAGCCACTCAGCAGTGGACCTGAAGAGGCTGCTGCCAGCAGGAGCAGCAGCTCCAAGAAAAAGAAAAAGCTCCGAAAGCTGTCCCAGGAAAATTAGAATGGACATTTCCCTAGTAGGGCATAACTTGCAGAGATATTTCCCAACCCATCCCCTATAGTCCAATAAAAGTTAAAAAAAAAAATACACGGAGGACAAAGATAAGGGGGAAAAAAAAAAGAACTTCAGGGACCTGTGGAACTATAACAAAACAGCTAAAATATCCTATCATCTGAACCCTGGAAAGATTCAGATGGTGGGTGGGGCTTAAAGAGTACTCCAAGAAATAATGGCTGAAAAATTCCTAAATTTGGCAAAAGACCTAAAAGTACAGATGGAATAAAGTGAGTAAATCCTAAACAGGATAAACCCAAAGAAATACAAAACAAGACATATAAGTCAAACTTCTGAAAACTAAAGAGATGAAGAAAAAGATCTGGAAAGCAGCATTACAGAAAGGACACTTGAGAGGATGAGGTAATGGATCAGGGAGTGTCAGTGACAAGGATGAAAATGCAGGATAGATTTAAGAACTACTTAGAAGCTGAAGTCAACAGGATGCAGTGAGTGAACGTGAAGAACAACATGGGGGCACTTAACAAGGATGCCCCCATTCCCAGCCTGGATGACAAAGCAGATGATGATACTACCAGTCAAGACAATCCTGTCTGGGAGTATCTCTCTTTTCTAAGGCTGCCTGCTAAACAAACATCCTTAAAAGATAGTCCAGAACAAAACCTATCTATGCCATTACACAGAAGAGCAGAAAAAATGAGAAAAACGCATGAAGGATTATCTCCCAAGTGTTTATTTTGTTCATGACTGATCTGCCCCTATTCTTCAAAGTGAACCTTCTTTTTATAATTAACAATTTCCCCCAGCAAAAAAAAATTATAATTTGTGATCTCTAATCATTTTTCCTTCAACATGGCATAGCATTTTTTTAAAAAAACATTTACATAGCTAGGTACAGAGTTCTTAGGGTTGACAACAAAAGCACAGCCCGTAAAAGAGAACACTGATAAATTGGATTTCATCAAAATTAAAAACTCCTGTTCCATTAAAAAAAAAAAACCTCTTAAGAGGAAGAAAAAAACAAATTACACATTGGCAGAAAATATATGCAACTACATATGAAACAAGGGGCTAGTATCTAGAATATAAAGACCACTCCCAAAACTCAACATTTAAAAAAACAATTCAGTTTAAAAAAGGGCAAAAGATATTCTTACGGACTGAACTGTGTATCCCCTAAAATTCACATGTTGAAGCCTCAATGCGACCATATGCTAAAGTTGGGACCTTCAAGGTTAAATCAGATTATATCAGTGGTTCCCTAATCCAATACAACTGGCATCCTTATAAGAAGAGAGAAAGGCATATGAGAACACAGCAAGAAGGCAGCCATCTGCAAGCCAAGGAGAGGAGCCTTGGGAGAAACCAAACCTGCTAACACCTTGACCTTGCACTTCTAGCCTCCTGGAGGAATTGTGAGAAACTATGAGAAATAAATTTCTGTTTATTTAACCAGCCTGTGGTATTTTGTTATGGCAGCTCTAGCAAACTAATACAGACATCAATAAACGATTAAAGGAGATATACAAATGGCAAACAAAGCACATGAAAAGATAATCAACTTCATTAGCTAATAGGGAAATGCAAATTAAAACCACAGCACGGTGGTTTTGTTATGGCATACATATCAGAATGGCTCTCATCTAAAATTAAACTTAAAAATAATGACACCACCAAATGATAGTAAGGAAGTCCAGGAAAAGGATCACTCATATGCTGGTGGTGAATGTAAAAGGTTACAGTCATTCCGGCAGGTTGTCAGTCTCTTACAGAACTAGACCTGTATTCACCATACAACCCAAAAATTGCACTCTTGGATATTTATCATGGGGAAGTGGAAATTCTCACAAAGATCTCTACACAAAATATTCATAGCAGTGTTATTCCTATTAGCCAAAATGGAAACAACACAGATGTCCTTCAATGGATGAATGGTTAAACAATTGGTTAAGCAAATGGTTAAACATCTATGCCATGGAATACCATTCAGAAATAAAAAGAAACAAACGACTGATACACACAATGCTGATTAATCTCCAGAGAAGTACACTGAACTTGAGAGAGCAAAATTAATCCTAAAAGGTTACATACTGTATGATTCCATTTATATAGCATTCTTGAAATGACAAAATTATAGAGATGGAGAAGAAATTAGTGGTTACCAGGGGTTAAGGGGGAGCAGGGTTAAGCACAGGGAAGAAAACGGGTTTAACTATAAAATGGTAACATGAAGGATACTTGTGATAGAAATGTTCTGAATCATGATTGTATCAACGTCAATATCAAGGTTGGAATACCTTACTATAGTTTTGCAAGATGTCACCACTGGAGGAAAATGAATAAAGGTTACACCAGATCTCTCTATATTATTTCTTAAAACTGCATGTGAATCTACTGTTATCTTAAAAGAGAACATTTAATTAAATAAAATTAAGGAGAAAAAATCAGTAAATCACTTGAAAGAAATTTGCATATATTTATTGTTAGATAACAATAAAATAAATTATTTAAATTGTTATAGGTTAATATCACTTAATGAATTATGTTTTCCTTGTTAAGTGCTTACAGTTAGGATACAATCTTTGCTTAAATATCACTGAAAATACTTTTTATCAAAAAATATGACCTTTAGTTTTCTTAGAAGTAAGCATAATATTATCTGAGTGTTTTTTAAATCCACAATAAAAACAAAATCTTAAGAAATTCTCCAAACAAAAGAAACTCACCAAATTTATGTTTTGAAAACAAAAGGCACTTTAAAAGTAATACCCATATTTAAAAGTAAACTATAAATTATAACATTTATCATCTTCTCTGAATACACAATTCAAAACAAATTACTTGTCGCTTAGTGCTTAAAAAAAAAAAAAAAAAAAAAAAGGACTATAACTGAGACATGCTTTTCTATCAAGGCCAGACTTGAGGGTCTTTCTCCTTTATGGAGTTTCAGACTAAACTCATTCTATTAAGTGCATTAATAAACCAATAAAATGATACACAAATAATCTCATTCTTTAAGCATAAGCATTCACCTATAATCTTTACTGAATGTTAATCAAACAAATGTTCAAAATATACCTAAAACTGGTATATGATGAAACGGCTGTATTAACACAGCACTTTCCAGTTCTCCTTCTCTAACACTTTATTAAAGTTCAATTACATTATTTTAATAAATATTTGTATTGTTTATTTTACTGTACAAGTATTTAGGATTATGGTAGTAATTATAGTAAAAAAGATTATAAAGGAGTATTTTTTTTCATTAGTATCTTTCCCACATCCAAAGATTTTACAAAGCTATTAAGTAAAACTTCTACAGATTAATGCTTCATGATATGTTTTATTAAAGATCTGTAAATTAATTCTTAACATTTAACATTAAATAAATTAGTATAATTTACTAAAATGAAAGGGATTCTTTGAAACAGTACAAAGTTTTAACAACAGGATTATTGGATAACAAACACGAAGAACATGTTGCTTAATACCTAAAATAATTATTGATATCAATTATTATTTCAAAGTATATTCCCCTCAAAAGAAACTTTCTCTTATACTTTTTATGAAATTTCAATTTGGTTCTATTGCTATGAGAACATCATGGCATGGCTTTTTAGATCTGGCTGCTAATTACTAACTGTATATATACACCAACAGCATAATTCCTTTAGTTTGAATTAAAAGGAAAAAAATTTAAGGACTGATGTTTTCATGAGGTTAATGAAACAAAAGAGATGAGGCTTCCACACAGGATGGGAGCCAATCTCCAATAACTTTATATCTGAATCTGTGTCACTGCTAGCTATTTTCTCAGGTTTTCAACCGACAGGAACAGACATTGGCCAAAACAGAATGGAAGCTGGATGCAAACAGCCAGAATGGGTAATACTAGGTCATGCCAGTTCAGTATCGGTGTTGCCTCTATGACCATGTTAAATTACTTGACCTCCCCTTGTCTTAATTTACTCATTTGTAAAATGGAATAAAAGCAGTAACTATATCATGAAAGTGTTCATAAAGATTGATTAGTTTAGTGAAGGTTATATAAGCCCTTAGTGCCTAGTGCATATTAAACACTCATATAGTAGCTATTACGATTGCTTTTATTATTAAATTTTTTCTAGAAACTATTACCTCACCGTAAATCAAATATCCCTAGATGCCAAATATGAAGAAAAATGTCCCCCTAAAGTTATCCCTCAGGAAAGAAACTGCCTCATATTTGAGAATTTACAAAAATATCATGAGGCTTTTGTACAACTGCTTCATTTTGAACCAAAATGTACTGTCTGAGGAACTCATTACACTGAAACAACTTTAATCAATACCAGTTATAGATGCTTAAAAGAAGTCACAAACTCCAATGACACAATGTCATTAAAAGTAAGACTTGAGGGGGCTTCCCTGGTGGCGCAGTGGTTAAGAATCCGCCTGCAAATGCAGGAGACACAGGTTCGAGCCCTGGTCCAGGAAGATCCCACATGCCGCGGAGCAACTGAGTCTGTGCACCACAACTACTGAGCCTGCGCTCTAGAGCCCTCCAGCCACAACTACTGAAGGCTGCACGCCTAGAGCCCATGCCCCGCAACAAGAGAAGCCACCGCAGTGAGAAGCACGTGCACCGCAATGAAGAGTAGCCCCCGCTCGGCGCAACTACAAAATGCCTGCGCACAGCAACAAAGACCCAACGCAGCCAAAAATAAATAAATACATACATACATAAATTAAAAAAAAAAAGAAGTAAGACTTGAAAGACTACTTTTTAAAAACACGTAATACAGGATTACAGAGTTCTGCTTCTAGAAATAAGCAAATTGGAATAACCCTTATAGCGAGCTAGGGAAGAAAAATGAAACACACCTGTTTGAAGGCACTGAAAAGTTAAAAGAACAGTGATGAATTATGCAGGCAAGATCCAGAAGAAGTAGTAAACCAAGAAATCTGACCGACCTTAGGAATTGTTTTTTCCCCCAAATCACTGTTACTACATAGCAAAAAGCCAAGAGGCCTAAAGAGCTTTTAGCAGATTCACAAAAATTACAGAAGCAAAAGTTGGAGGTCAGGATCCACCAAAACCAAGACTCCTAACTCTCCCTAGTCTTTGGTTTAAAATCCTGAGAGTCTATATCCTAGAGAGTAAAGATGATAAAATTAAAGCCCACCTTTCAATCATGTCAAATCTATAACTGAGGTGATTAAAGGAACTCAGATTGCTGATACCCTTACCTAGTAATATCCCACAAGCAAACCAAACCCATCATCCAAAGCTTCAAACTAGTTCAACAATTTTTCAGACAGTAAGTAAGGAAAGAGGAAGGAAAATAGGGAAGAAAAGGCAGAGTCATTAAGGGTCAGGATATTGTTTCCATCTGGGAGGGAAAGAAGGATATTAAGTGGAAGATGTCAAAGGAGGGTCTTCTGAAGTACAATTACTGTTTCTTAATCTGAGTACTTGTTACATTGGGGTCTTCAGTTTACAAAAATTCATGAGACCATTTGCTTCTGACACATATACATTATTTCTACTTCAATAAAAATCTTAAAATTATGCATGTAAGAAAAAAAGACAGGAAATTCCCTGGTGGCGCAGTGGTTAAGGATCTGCCTGCCAATGCAGGGGACACGGGTTCGAGCCCTGGCCCGGGAAGATCCCACATGCCGCGGAGTAACTAAGCCTGTGCGCCACAACTACTGAGCCTGCGCTCTAGAGCCAGTGAGCCACAACTACTGAGCCCATGCGCGGCAACTACTGAAGCCCGCACGCCTAGAGCCCACGTTCCACACAAGGGAAGCCACCTCAATAAGCAGCCTGCGCACTGCAACAAAGAGTAGCCCCCCGCTCGCCGCAACTAGAGAAAGCCTGCACAGAGCAACAAAGACCCAGCAGAGCCCCCCAACCCCCGAATAAATAAATAAATAAAACAAACAAGTAAGGTAAACAAGATATAATCAGAAGGATGTTTAGTCTGCTTAAGGATAAATACAGATAAAATAGGTTTCAAAGATGCTGAAATCTATAGAAAAAAATTTCCATTTGCTGAACTTAGTATACTAATTGTACATCATATACCTAAAAAAGGAAGATGAACCAATTTTAATACAGCACCATGTGTATTTGAAAACAATATTTTAGAAATACTTTGTTTTTAATGGAACTGCTTAATTTTTTAATGTATTCTGTACCTTCTAATATATTTCTTATCTAGAAATTGATACAGTGCAGTTTCAATTTACATAATACATCTATGAATTTGGAACTAAGTCGAAAGGTCTCCCCTACATAGCTGAAACAGCAGTTATGAAGACTTGAGGTATTATTCTAAGTATAAAGTTCTTATGCAGAGTATATTATGCCTTTAATTTTAACCATTTATCTCCTGATACTCAGATAATATATGGTGTAATGTAGAAAGAAAAAAATATTAAGTTATGTCTTTCATTCTCTGTCAAGGGGCTGGAAAACAGAAAATTGTTTTAGAAGTGTTTGCATCAAAAAGGTTTAAAAAAATCAATTATTATATGTATTGTTTGTATTGAGCCTAGAGAAATGAGGCATTATCATAACGGGGGTTTTTAATGGGTATTAATTAAAATATTTTATATTGTGGCTTATGTTGGCAATTTTTCTAAGCCTCATGGTCATTTAAGTAATGTCACCTTTACTCCAATAAATTACTGATATGATTATTACAAAGAGAACCATTTAACAGCATTTAATCTGACTGATGTAAAAAACATTAATAAACCTGTAAAACCTGCTCTTTTGCACCTTGGAAAATGGCTGGTTCTAAAACTAAGGCAGTTAAAATAAATCCAGATCATCAGGTACTTAAAAAACAAACAAACGAAAACAACTCCCTAAGACCAAAGCTGAAAAATTTTAGCAGTAGAATAATGACAGTATTAGTTCATAACCCAAAGGATAAAATAAATATCTAGGAGTCCATACTTATGTAAATAAATGACTAAAAAATAAATAAATGGGAGAGAAAAGTCAAGTCTTCCTTACAGAAAAATTCTGAATAATAGTTATGTTAATATCATGTGAATGAGTATTGGAGGCTTTAATTTCCATGTCAGCATCCTATCTATATTCCAAGGTGATGAGCACCTCAAACAACCTATACAGAAGTAAAGATGGCTCCCTATGGAAAAGTATTAAATGACTCAAAAAGGAACCCTGGTAATAATAAGGACACAAATACATAAAATCTTTGTGATGAAACTCGCGAGTATAAAAAAGTTATATTTATAAATGAAGATTTTTCTGTTATTTCTACACATATCAGTATGTGTAGAAAATGAAATTATATACTAGAAAAAACAACTTTCTCCATCTTTCTAAAAGAGTATACATTCAAGCTGAACCAAAAAAAAAGCTTTAAATCCTCTTATTCGGAAAATGGAGACAGCTTTGCAGTTTCTTTAAAGTGAAGACAGTGTTTTAGAAATACATCCTGAATAGATATGGATGGAATTATATAATATCTTGAATTTCATATGAAATTTGGTATTGAAGTGGGAAGGGGGTTGAGTTAAAGTTGAGAGCAGCCATGAGCTGATGAATGTTGTATCTAGGTGATGTGTACATGAGGATTCATTGGACTCTTAGCCCTATCTTTGTGTATGCTTAAATTTTTCAATAGTTTAACATTTATACAGTGAGTTTCACTTCAAGATCTACTATAAAGCTACAGTAATCAAAATCAAGACAGTGTGGTACTGGTGAAAGAACAGACAAAGAGATTAATGGTACAGAACAGGGAACCCCAAAATAGACCCACATAAATATACAGTTAACTGATTTATGACAAAGGAGCAAAGTTAATACAATGGAGAAGAGATCGTCTTTTTTACAAATGGTGCTGAACATCAACATGCAAAAAAAATGAATCTAGACAGACCTACACCATTCACAAAAATTCACTCAAAAAGGATTAGAGACAAATAAGGAACACAAAACTATAAAATTCTAGAATATAACATAGGAGAAAATCTAGATGACCCTGGATATGGGATGACTTTTAGATACAACACCAAAGGCATGACCCATGAAAGAAATAAGTGATAGGCTGAACTTCATTAAAATTAAAAATGTCTGCTCTGCAAAAGATGTCAAGACAAAGACAAGACAAGTCACAGACTTGGAGAAATATTTGGAGAAGATACATCTGATAAAGGGCTGTTACCCAAAATATAAAAAGAGCCCTTAAAACTCAACAATGAGAAAGCAAACAACTCGATTAAAAAATGGGCCAAGGACTTGAACACACAACTCATCAAAGAAGATATATAGATGGCAAATAAGCTTATGAAAAGATGTTCAACATCATATGTAATTAGGGAAGTGCAAATTAAAACAAGATACAGGGACTTCCCTGGTAGTCCGGTGGTAAAGAATCTGCCTTCTAATGCAGGGGATGTGGGGTTAATCCCTGGTCAGGGAACTAAGATCCCACATGCTGCAGGGAAACTAAGCCCACATGCCACAACTACTGAACTCACGCACCACAACGGAAGAGACCACATGCCACAACTAAGACCTGACGCAGCCAAAAAATAATAAATAAATAAATATTTTTTTTAAAAAGATACAACTACACACCTATTAGAATGGCCAAACTCCAGGACACTAAGAACACTAAATGTCGGCAAGAATGTGGAGCATACGGAACACTCATTCATTGCCAGTGGGGACACAAAACAGTACAGCCACTATGAAAGACAACTGGGCAACTTCTTACAAAATTAAATATACTCTTATCAACTAGTCTAGCAATCAGAGTCCTTGGTTTATACCAAAATGAGTCCATACAAAAACCTGCACAAGGTTTATAGCAGCTTTATTCATATTTGCCAATTTATAGAGGCAAACAAGATATCCTTCAGCAGGTGAATGGATGAATAAACTGTGGTACATCTAGACAATGGAATGTTATTTGGCCCTAAAAAGAAATGAGCTATAGAGACATGAAAAGACATGGAGCATCCTTAAATGCATATGACTAAGGCAAAGAACTGAAAAAAAAAAAAAAAACTATGGAGATAGTAAAAAGACTAGTCATTGCCAGGATTTGTAGGGGAAAGAGGAATGAATAGGCAGGACATAGAGGATTTTTAGGGCAGTGAAACTATTTTGTAAGATATCACAATGGTGGAGGCATGTCATTATACGTTTGTCAAAACTGACCGAATGAACCCCACCAAGAGCAAACCTCAGTGTAAACTATGGACTTCAGGCAATAATGATGTATTAACATATGTTCATTGACTGTAATAAATGTACTACTGTGGTGAAGGATGTTGATAGTCAGGAGGTGGGTGGGGGCAGGGAGTATATGGGAACTCCCTGCATTTTCCACCCTATTTTGTCATAACCTAAAACTTCTCTAAAAAAAAAAATTAAAACAAATTTTTAAAAGAAACACTGAGTTTAATATACCTGAGCTATTTCATATGAAAATAGGTCTCCCTCCACTCATGTGTACTGACCACCCCAAACGCTAAAATAAAAACATTAGAATAAAATTAGCTTTTCACCTTGCTTTAAAACATTCACTTTCAGTAAGAGAAATGTTGTTACATTAAATATAAGCTCTATGAAGTCCAAAAAAATTACCTTTTATTTCATAAATCATATTTTGGAAAGGCATAGTTTATAAACTTTATTCTTCATCCTGCCATCTCTTTTATTTTATTACCGTGGTGTTTGTCGTAGTCGAGAAAAAGACACTGAGTGTACCCATTTGTCTTATGAATTCCAAGACAGCCTGGAGCGCACTAGTACCAACTTAAGATTTGTACCAGGACAATACCACGTCTGTTATCTTCTGTGGACACAGACTACTTAAGAGCTACACAGGGAACACATCATGGCATTGTCATGCCATAAGACACTCATATTAGCAAGCTTGGGCTACTATAACAAGATACCATAGACTGGGTGGCTTAAGCTACAATTTTTCACAGTTTTGAAGGCTGGCAAGTCCAAGATCAAGGTGTTGGCAGACTCAGTTCCTGGTGAGAACCCACTTCCTAGCTTGTAGCTGGCTGCCTTCTCGCTATGTCTTCACATGGGCAGAGAAAGGAAGCAAGCTCTCTGGTGTGTCATCTTATAAGGGCACTATTCCCATGACGACAACCCCACACTCACCAATCCACTGAAACCGAATTACTTCCCAAAGTCCCTACCTCCAAATACCATCACATTGGGAGTTAGGACTTCAACATGTGGATTTCGGAGGACATAGACATTCAGTCCATAGATACCATAGCAGTGTATTGGTGGTCCATCTCTCTGACATTGGGTTAGATTTCCCTGACAAGACCAGAGTGGGTAGGTGATTGGCAATATCATAAACAATTAAATTATTCAGGATGGATAGCACATGTTTACTTTTTTTAAAAAAGTCATGTTTAATAAATTTTTTAATTTAATATTTTTCTCAAAAAAAAGTCTCTTTCCCCCCTGATTAGGCCTATGTAAAACAACACATTATATGAATACTGGTTTGAGACATTTTTTCCTTCCATGAGGTAACTGCTGTGCTCTTCACTTTACATGTTTTATACTACAGCCCAGTGACCACTATACCACACAGGTGGAAGTATGGGTTTGAGGATCATTGAACACTGAATTTCCCCCAATACATCACAATTATGGAAACACCTGTGCCCAGTAACTTTGAGTTGAGCCACTATGAAAATTCAGAGTGCTCAATAGCCCACAACACTTCTCATTTCTTATGACTATATGTTCAGCACCAGTATACAGGAAATAAGCTTTCCGAATGCAGTGGTTTCCAAATTTTGTTACTGAGAAATCTGAAGAATCTACATAAGGCATTTTTTCATGTTTCTCTAAAGTAAAATATACCCATTACACAAGTTGATCTTAGGTCTAAGAGTTCTAAGACATGAGAAAGAAGGGTTCCAGTCATTTGAAAACTAATCTCAATCTAATTACAGGGATAAATAAGAACTGTTTTTTGTTAAGCAGAATGCATTTTAGAGTGGTTCTCACTCAGTCATAAACTACAAAATAAAATTAAGCCCAACCTAGGTAGAACTAATCATAATTCCTCAAGTATTCACTCCCTCCTTACCTAAACCCCTGAAATAAAGAGAATGTATTAAAGAAGGTAAGTGTCTATTGACTTGAAATCGATAAATTTAATTATCCTTTAGGACATTAAAAAAAGAGGTTAGAGGGTTAGAGCAGAGGTTTTAAAATACTGGTGGACATTCATGGGGGAGGGGATAAAGCAGTAGTTTGTTTTAATCTTAGGGTGAACTCTAATAGTTAAATAGAAAAAACAAAAGCAAAAATCTGTACTTTAGATAAAGTGGGGGTAGGAAACTAGGGCTCCAAGAAACAACAGTTAAAAATTTTTAAAAAGCAAATAATCTAGGTTATGAAAAACTTTTCATATAAAACATAAAATTTTGTAAAGGGACTGTTTCTTCTTCATTAATCCCCAAATATTTATATATCTAAATTAAATAATGCCCTTTGAGTCACTAGAAAAACATGTATAAACAAGTTGTTTTAAAAATAATATGAGGATAACTACTAAAAGATAAAGCTAAAAGAGTTAGAACTAGTTGCATCTGGAGAGTAGGAACTGGAGGTGTAAAAAGGAAGGACATATATTTACTATACATCCCAGTAATTCCACTCCTAGAGAAATGAAAACATTTTATGTCCAAACAAAGACTTGTGGCACTGGAGGCCAAGGTCACAGCTCCATGGATGTACAGAAAATTCAGAGTTTAAGCATAAGCAAGTACAATCTTTGCCGAGAAGACATAGCGACAGATAGACAGATAGATGTATATATATGTAACATCTTTTGTGTGTGTGTTACAGAATTATGTTAAGGAAACTAAGAGAAAAAAGTTTAATTTTTAGTATTTATCTACATATATATCATTTCTATCATTCTTTATTCCTTTCTATAGTTATAAATTACCATCTATTATCATTTCTCTTCAACCTAAACAACTTCTTGCAGTATCTCTTGTAATACAGTTCTACATATCAATTTTTCAATTTAGTTCATCTGAAAACTTCTTCATTCCATCTTTATTTTTGAAGAATGGTTTTGTTCAATATAGAATTCTTTGTTGACAGATTTCTCTCAACAATTTAAAGATGATATTCCATTGTTTCCTAGACTCCATTGTTTCTTATCAGCAGTTAGTCATAATCATTGTTTCTCTGTATATAATGCATTGTTTCTGTCTGCTTTCAAGGTTTTCTCTTTCCCCTTTGATTTCAGAAGTTTGACTATGACGTACCTAGGTGTGACATTTTAATATTTTGCCTGGGAATTTGATGTGTTTCCTGGATCTGTACACTTGGTTTTTTCCCCCCTTAAACTAAACTTGAAATTTTTTAAGCTTTTATTTCTTCAGGTATTATTTCTACTCCATTCACCCTTTTCTCTCATTTTGGGACTTCAATTACAAGTATTTTATTCTGTTTCATATTGTTCCACATGGCTCTGAGACTCTTCACTTTTCTTCACTTGCTTTTCTCTTTGTTCTTTCAGAATGAATAATTTCTATTGATCTATCTTCAGGTTTCTTAACACTTTCACAGCCTCCTCCTGGCTATTAAGCCTATCTAGCTTATTTTTCATTTAATCATTGTATTTTTCAGCCTTAGAATTTCCATTTCGTTCTTTCTTATAGTGTCTTTCCTGTTAAGATTCGTTTATTCAATCAATACAACTATGTTGCTTTTTAATATTTTTGCCATATATATATAATATATATATAATAGCTACATTATTTGCCTGATAATTGCTTCTTCTTGATTATCTTTCTATTGCCTACTTTTTCTCTTCAGCATTAGTTATTTTTTTGTTTCTCATGTCTGCTGATTTTTTCAAATTGTATTCTGAATATTATCAACCATACACTATAAATTCTTCCTTGTGTTGCATTCCTCTGAAGTGTATTAATATTTGTTTTAGCAGGCATCTTACTGGTTTCAAACTCCAAACTCTGTGTATCCTAATACGACCAGCAAGTGAAATCTCCATTTAGTTTCCAGTTGCTTTTTTTTGCTAGACACACTGGAGCCTTCTCCACACATGGAGAGTTGGTCAGCCAATGACCTGAATGGTGCTTACATGCATTTCCACCCTCCTGTGGTTCCCACACCTTTCTGGAATTTCTCCCCAAACGTTTTAGGTATTCTGCCAGCCTTGAAGTCTGTTCTCTAATACCTAGGTAAGTGAGGCTGTAACTTTTTCCATTTTTATATGGGATAGGGGAATTCCCCCAGGCAAAAACCTGCAAACTCACACCTTGAAATTTCAGTCCTTCATGTGTAGAGTCCTCTCTAGTTTTGCCTAATTTTGATCATCCTATAGTACACCTTTAGCTGCTATTTTTCAAAATAATTTCCCAGGGAGTTAATCTGATCAAGGTATTCCATCAATGGAAGCGGAAACTGTAAGTCCATGAAGTACATCTCAGCCGCAGGTCAGATGTCTTCATGCTTTTTATGTGAAAGTAAACCTTTCTCATACACTCCTCTATACCCCACTTTCGTCCTATTTCCCATTACTTCACGTTAGCCAGAATTGTGTTATATGCCCATTCCTAAACCTACCACCTACAAGGGGAATGTAATTAACATTAGTCTAGTTTGGGCTGGGAAGCAACATGGTTTCTGCAAAGACACCTGGGTGCTCAATCCCTGTAGAACATCTGTCTGCAAGGAAGAACTTTTTGCATAGGGGTTGTCTGCTGGAGACAATCAACAGTGTCTGCCACATTCTCTATACCACCTAGACAACAATGCACTAGCAGAATCTGTCTGACGTAACCATTTTGGAACTCTGGAGTCTATCAAAGGCTAGCAGCTTCCAGTAGGACTGCAGTAATTTTAAGATATGTATCAGAAACTTAAAGTCTTGTATATATACAGCTAAATGAATAATAGAATAAAATTGACTGTTTTAAATTACCACATTAGATTACATAAAATCATAATCTTTTCTGAGATGAATATAGATAACTACTAAGCAGTAAAATCACAAATTTAAAAATTAAATAACTGACTTGTCAGAGATAAATTCAATATTAATCATATCTACTCCTTTATGCTACAGTAATAAGACTAACACAGAGAAAAATATAAGGAAATAAATGGACTATACGGTCAAGAAAACACAATGATATAAATATCTATAACAGAATGTCAAGGAGAAAAGCACAGTGGAAAAAGGACAGACATCAGAGGAGGGCAGCAGAATTCATCACATTTCTTAACATCTTAAGCTCTAACTTTCTCCTCCTAAAATTCATTTAGTACCCGTTAAAATTCATAAAATACTTTTAATACTGTGAACATTTTGGGGCTACTAGGTAAATATGGTGAGAGAAAGACAGAAAACAGAATTTCTTTCCCCAATATAAATAACATGCGGAAAATAAAAAATTAAAACTAGCAAAAATAAGTCAGTGGAGAAAGAAACAAGAAGAGGGTCACAATCTAATGGCATAGACTTTTTTGGAAGTTTTTTTTAAAAAGAAAAGACTCTAGAAAAACATATTCCTCACTTCTTGAGACTGTTCATGATTAACTCTTGCCTGCTAGACAGAAGAAAACTGAGGGGTTACTCTTACCTTTCATCCTACTTGGGGTGGTGGGGTGGTGAGGGAGGTTGGCAGTGGAAACAGGTGGTGAGGAGAAGCAGGTGGGAGAGTAAACAACAAGCCTGTCTCTCTCTGAAAAAACTGATGACTCTGGGGCAACACTGCCCAAAAGAAAATTCTGTGATATCGGAAACATTTTATATCACACTATCCAATACAGTAGGCACTAGCCTCGCATGACTACTGAACCCTTAATGTGGGGCCAGTGCAACTGAGGAACTGATTTACAATTTCACTTAATTTAAGTTTAAATAGACACATGTGGCCAGCAATGACCATATTGGACAGGAGAATTCCTCGGTTAAACAATGAATAAATAAGAACAATTTAAAGGTCAAGAAAATTTCTCCACAGGAACATAGTAGGTGGCATCAATGTCACTATAGGACATAAGAAAGTTCCCGAGACTTAAGGGGAAGATGGCGGAAGAGTAAGACGCGGAGATCACCTTCCTCCCCACAGATACACCAGAAATACATCTACACGTGGAACAACTCCTACAGAAAACCTACTGAACGCTGTCAAAAGACCTCAGACCCCCCAAAAGGCAAGAAACTCCCTAAGTACCTGGGTAGGGCAAAAGAAAATAGAAACAACAGAGACAAAAGAATAAGGACGGGACCTGCACCAGTGGGAGGGAGCTGTGAAGGAGGAAGGGTTTCCACACACTAGGAGCCCCTTCGTGGGCGGAGACTGCGCATGACGGAGCGGGGAAGCTTCGTAGCCACGGAGGAGAGCGCAGCCACAGGGGTGCGGAGGTTAAAGCGGAGAGATTCCCGCACAGAGGATCGGTGCCGGCCAGCACTGACCAGCCCGAGAGGCTTGTCTGCTCACCCGGCGGGGCGGGCGGGGCTGCGAGCTGAGGCTCGGGCTTTGGTGGGAGCGCAGGGAGAGGACTGGGGTTGGCGGCGTGAACACAGCCTGCAGGGGGTTAGTGCACCACGGCTAGCCGGGAGGGAGTCCGGGGAAAAGTCTGGACCTGCCTAAGAGGCAAAAGACTTTTTCTTCCCTCTTTGTTTCCTGGTGCGTGTGGAGAGGGGATTAAGAGCTTTGCTTAAAGGAGCTGCAGAGACGGGCGCGAGCCACGGCTAACAGCGCGGACCCCAGAGACGGGCATGAGACGCTAAGGCTGCTGCTGCCGCCACCAAAAAGCCTGTGTGCAAGCACAGGTCACTATCTGCACCTCCCTTCCGGGAGCCTGTTTAGCCCGCCACTGCCAGGGTCCCGTGATCCAGGGACAACCTCCTCGGGAGAACACACGGCGCGCCTCGGGCTGGTGCAATGTCCTGCCGGCCTCTGTCGCTACAGGCTCACCCCGCATCCGCACCCCTCCCTCCCCTCGGCCTGAGTGAGCCAGAGTTCCCGAAGCAGCTGCTCCTTTAACCCCGTCCTGTCTGAGCGAAGAACAGACGCCCTCCAGCAACCTACACGCAGAGGCAAGGCCAAATCCCAAGCTGATCCCCGGGAACTCGGCGAACATAGAAGACAAAGGGAAATCTCTCCCAGCAGCCTCAGAAGCAGCGGATTAAAGCTCCAAAAACAACTTGTACCTTGCATCTGTTGAATACATGAATAGACAACGAATCATCCCAAATTAAGGAGGTGGACTTTGAGAGCAGGATTTATTATTTTTTCCCCTTTTCCCCTTTTTGTGAGTGTGTATGTGTATGTTTTTGTGGGAGATTTTGTCTCTATAGCTTTGCTTTCACCATTTGTCCTAGGGTTCTATCCGTCCGTTTTTTTCTTTGTTTTTAATTTTTTTCTTAATAATTATTTTTATTCTAATAACTTTATTTTATTTTATCTTTCTTTATTTTACTTTATCCTCTTTCCTCTTCCTTCCTCCCTCCCTCCATCCCTCCCTCCTTCTTTCTTTCTTTCTTTCCCTCTCTCTCTCTCTCTTTGTCTTTCTTTCTTTCTACTTTTTCTCCCTTTTATTCTCAGCCGTGGGGATGAAAGGCTCTTGGTGCTGCAGTCAGGAGTCAGTGCTGTGCCTCTGAGGTGGGAGAGCCAAGTTCAGGACACTGGTCCACAAGAGACCTCCCAGCTCCACGTAATATCGAACGGCAAAAATCTCGCAGAGATCTCCATCTCAACACCAGCACCCAGCTTCACTCAACGAGCAGCAAGCTACAGTGCTGGACACCCTATGCCAAACAACTAGCAAGACAGGAACACAACCCCACCCATTAGCAGAGAGGCTGCCTAAAATCATAATAAGTACACAGACACCACAAGACACACCACCAGACATGGACCTGCCAACCAGAAAGACAAGATTCAGCCTCATCCACCAGAACTCAGGCACTAGTCCCCTCCACCAGGAAGCCTACACAACCCACTGAACCAAATATAGCCACTGGGGACAGACACCAAAAACAACAGGAACTACGAACCTGCAGCCTGCAAAAAGGAGACCCCAAGCACAGTAAGATAAACAAAATGAGAAGACAGAAAAACACACAACAGATGAAGGAGCAAGATAAAAACCCACCAGACCTAACAAATGAAGAGGAAATACGCAGTCTACCTGAAAAAGAATTCAGAATAATGATAGTAAAGATGATCCAAAATCTTGGAAATAGAATAGAGAAAATGCAAGAAACATTTAACAAGACCTAGAAGAGTTAAGAATGAAACAAGCAATGATGAACAACACAATAAATGAAATTAAAAATACTCCAGATGGGATCAATAGCAGAATAACTGAGGCAGAAGAACGGATAAGTGACCTGGAAGATAAAATAGTGGAAATAACCACTGCAGAGCAGAATAAAGAAAAAAGAATGAAAAGAACTGAGGACAGTCGCAGGGACCGCTGGGACAACATTAAACACAACAACATTAGAATTATAGGGGTCCCAGAAGAAAAGAGAAAAAGAAAGGGACTGAGAAAATATTTGAACAGATTATAGCTGAAAACTTCCCTAATATGGGAAAGGAAATAGTTAATCAAGTTCAGGAAGCACAGAGAGTCCCATACAGGATAAATCCAAGGAGAAATATGCCAAGACACATATTAATCAAACTGTCAAAAATTAAATACAAAGAAAACATATTAAAAGCAGCAAGGGAAAAACAACAAATAACACACAAGGGAATCCCCATAAAGTTAACAGCTGATCTTTCAGCAGAAACTCTGCAAGCCAGAAGGGACTGGCAGGACATATTTAAAGTGATGAAGGAGAAAAACCTGCAACCAAGATTACTCTACCCAGCAAGGATCTCATTCATTTTGGATGATCTGTCCATTGGTGAAAGTAGGGTGTTAAAGTCCCCTACTATGAATGTGTTACTGTCGATTTCCCCTTTTATGGGGAAATTAAAACCTGTACAGACAAGCAAAAGCTGAGAGAGTTCAGCACCACCAAACCAGCTTTACAACAAATGCTAAAGGATCTTCTCTAGGCAAGAAACACAAAAGAAGGAAAAGACCTACAATAACGAACCCAAAAAAATTAAGAAAATAGGAAATAGAACATACATATCGATAATTACCTTAAATGTAAATGGATTAAATGCTCCAACCAAAAGACACAGACTGGTTGAAAGGATACAAAAACAAGACCCATATATATGCTGTCTACAAGAGACCCACTTCAGACCTAGAGACACATACAGACTGAAAGTGAGGGGATGGAAAAAGATATTCCATGCAAATGGAAACCAAAAGAAGGTTGGAGTAGCAATTCTCATTTCAGACAAAATAGACTTTAACATAAAGACTATTAGAAGAGACAAAGAAGGACACTACATAATGATCAAGGGATCAATCCAAGAAGAAGATATAAGAATTGTAAATATTTATGCACCCAACATAGGAGCACCTCAATACATAAGGCAAATGCTAACAGCCATAAAAGGGGAAATCGACAGTAACACATTCATAGTAGGGGACTTTAACACCCTACTTTCACCAATGGACAGATCATCCAAAATGAAAATAAATAAGGAAACACAAGCTTTAAATGACACATTAAACAAGACAGACTTAATTGATATTTATAGTACATTCCATCCAAAAACAACAGAATACACATTTTTCTCAAGTGCTCATGGAACATTCTCCAGGATAGATCATATCTTGGGTCACAAATCAAGCCTTGGTAAATTTAAGAAAACTGAAATTGTATCAAGTATCTTTTCTGACCACAACGCCATGAGACTAGATATCAATTACAGGAAAAGATCTGTAAAAAACACAAACACATGGAGGCTAAACAATACATTACTTAATAACGAAGTGATCACTGAAGAAATCAAACAGGAAATCAAAAAATACCTAGAAACAAATGACAATGGAGACATGACGACCCAAAACCTATGGGATGCAGCGAAAGCAGTTCTAAGAGGGAAGTTTACAGCAGTACAATCCTAACTTAAGAAACAGGAAACATCTCGAATAAACAACCTAACCTTGCACCTAAAGCAATTAGAGAAAGAAGAACAAAAAACCCCCAAAGTTAGCAGAAGGAAAGAAATCATAAAGATCAGATTAGAAATAAAGGAAAAAGAAATGAAGGAAATGATAGCAAAGATCAATAAAACTAAAAGCTGGTTCTTTGAGAAGATAAACAAAATTGATAAACCATTAGCCAGACTCATCAAGAAAAAAAGGGAGAAGACTCAAATCAATAGAATTAGAAATGAAAAAGGAGAAGTAACAGCTGACACTGCAGAAATACAAAAGATCATGAGAGATTACTACACGCAACTCTATGCCAATAAAATGGAAAATCTGGAAGAAATGGACAAATTCTTAGAAATGCACAAACTGCCAAGACTGAATCAGGAAGAAATAGAAATTATGAACAGACCAATCACAAGCACTGAAATTGAAACTGTGATTAAAAATCTTCCAACAAACAAAAGCCAAGGACCAGATGGCTTCACAGGCGAATTCTATCAAACATTTAGAGAAGAGCTAACACCTATCCTTCTCAAACTCTTCCAAAATACAGCAGAGGGAGGAACACTCCCAAACTCATTCTATGAGGCCACCATCACCTTGATACCAAAACCAGACAAGGATGTCACAAAGAAAGAAATCTACAGGCCAATATCACTGATGAACATAGATGGAAAAATCCTCAACAAAACACTAGCAAACAGAATCCAACAGCACATTAAAAGGATCATACACCATGATCAAGTGGGGTTTATTCCAGGAATGTAAGGATTCTTCAATATATGCAAATCAATCAACTTGATACACCATATTAACAAACTGAAGGAGCAAAACCATATGATCATCTCAATAGATGCAGAGAAAGCTTTCGACATATTTCAACACCCATTTATGATAAAAACCCTACAGAAGGTAGGCATAGAAGGAACTTTCCTCAACATAATAAAGGCCATATATCATAAACCCACAGACAACATTGTCCTCAATGGTGAAAAACTGAAAGCATTTCCACTAAGATCAGGAACAAGACAAGGTTGCCCACTCTCACCTCTCTTATTCAACATAGTTTTGGAAGTTTTAACCACAGCAATCAGAGAAGAAAAGGAAATAAAAGGAATCCAAATCGGAAAAGAAGAAGTAAAGCTGTCACTGTTTGCAGATGACATGATACTATACACAGAGAATCCTAAAGATGCAACCAGAAAACTACTAGAGCTAATCAATGAATTTGGGAAAGTAGCAGGATACAAAATTAATGCACAGAAATCTCTGGCATTCCTATACACTAATGACGAAAAAACTGAACACGAAATCAAGAAAACACTCCCATTTACCACTGCAACAAAAAGAATAAAATATCTAGGAATAAACCTACCTAATGAGACAAAAGACCTGTATGCAGAAAATTATAAGACACTGATGAAAGAAATTAAAGATGATACAAATAGATGGAGATATATACCATGTTCTTAGATTGGAAGAATCAACATTGTGAAAATGACTCTACTACCCAAAGCAATCTACAGATCCAATGCAATCCCTATCAAACTACCACTGGCATTTTTCACAGAACTAGAACAAAAAATTTCACAATTTGTATGGAAATACAAAAGATCCCAAATAGCCAAAGCAATCTTGAGAACGAAAAACGGAGCTGGAGGAATCAGGCTCCCAGACTTCAGACTATACTACAAAGCTACAGTAATCAAGACAGTATGGTACTGGCACAAAAACGGAAATATAGATCAAAGGAACAGGATAGAAAGCCCAGAGATAAACCCACGCAGATATGGTCACCTTATCTTTGATAAAGGAGGCAGGAATGTACAGTGGAGAAAGGAGAGCCTCTTCAAGAAGTGGTGCTGGGAAAACTGGACAGGTACATGTAAAAGTATGAGATTAGATCACTCCCTAACAGCATACACAAAAAATAAACTCAAAATGGATTAAAGACCTAAATGTAAGGCCAGACACTATCAAACTCTTAGAGGAAAACATAGGCAGAACACTCTATGACAGAAATCACAGCAAGATCCTTTTTGATCCACCTCCTAGAGAAATGGAAATTAAAACAAAAATAAACAAATGGGACCTAATGAAACTTCAAAGCTTTTGCACAGCAAAGGAAACCATAAACAAGACCAAAAGACAACCCTCAGAATGGGAGAAAATACTTGCAAATGAAGCAACTGACAAAGGATTAATCTCCAAAATTTACAAGCAGCTCATGCAGCTCAATAACAAAAAAACAAACGCAATCCAAAAATGGGCAGAAGACCTAAATAGACATTTCTCCAAAGAAGATATACAGACTGCCAACAAACACATGAAAGAATGCTCAACATCATTAATCATTAGAGAGATGCAAATCAAAACTACAATGAGATATCATCTCACACCAGTCAGAATGGCCATCATCAAAAAATCTAGAAACAATAAATGCTGGAGAGGGTGTGGAGAAAAGGGAACACTCTTGCACTGCTGGTGGGAATGTGAATTGGTACAGCCACTATGGAGAACAGTATGGAGGTTCCTTAAGAAACTACAAATAGAACTACCATATAACCCAGCAATCCCACTACTGGGCATATACCCTGAGAAAACCATAATTCAAAAAGAGTCATGTACCAAAATGTTCATTGCAGCTCTATTTACAATAGTCAGGAGATGGAAACAACCTAAGTTTCCATCATCGGATGAATGGAAAAAGAAGATGTGGCACATATATACAATGGAATATTACTCAGCCATAAAAAAGAAACAAAATTGAGCTATTTGTAATGAGGTGGATAGACCTAGAGTCTGTCATACAGAGTGAAGTAAGTCAGAAAGAGAAAGACAAATACCGTATGCTAACACATATATATAGAATTTAAGAAAAAAAATGTCATGAAGAACCTAGGGGTAAGACAGGAATAAAGACACAGACCTACTAGAGAATGGACTTGAGGATATGTGGAGGGGGAAGGACAAGCTGTGACAAAGCGAGAGAGTGGCATGGACATATATACACTACCAAACATAAAATAGACAGCTAGTGGGACGCAGCCAGCATAGCACAGGGAGATCAGCTCGGTGCTTTGTGACCACCTGGAGGGGTGGGATAGGGAGGGTGGGAGGGAGGGAGACGCAAGAGGGAAGAGATATGGGAACATATGTATATGTATAACTGATTCACTTTGTTATAAAGCAGAAACTAGCACACCATTGTAAAGCAATTATACTCCAATAAAGATGTAAAAATAAAAAAAGTTAAAAAAAAAATCAGTTACTGCCAGCTGTCACTGCTGCATTCAGATCTTCCTGGCTTTTTAAAAAGTTTATCTCAGGGACTTCCCTGGTGGTCCCGTGGGTAAGACTCTGCACTCCCATTGCAAGGGGCCCAGTTCGATCTCTGGTCGGGGAACTAGATTCCACATGCAAGCCGCAACTAATAGTCCGCAGGCCTCAACTTAGAAGCCCACATGCCGCAATGAAGATCCTGGATGCTGTAACTAAGACTTAGCATAGCCAAAAATAAATTACAAATAAATAGTTTTTTTAAATGTAAAAGAAAAAATAAAGAAAGTTCCCGAAGAAGTGCTCAAGTATTCTAAAAACGAGATCCATCTCTGCTAAGACTGAATTTACTATCCCACAAATTACTCCTTTCCCCAAATGCCCTAAGGCTACTAAAGCAAAAAGGCACAAAATACCCACAATCAGATTGAAACTGAGAGGAAGAAACAAACTGCCTTTAGGTGTGCTGGGACAGAATTAAGAAGTCACACTATATCAGAGCAAATAAAATGTCTATACCAGCACTTCCCAAGTAGTTGCAATATGAAAAGTACATAATAACTGTGCAATACATTCATAGCACAAAAGGGGGAAAGAAAAAAAACATGCAAAAAATAAAGAAATCATTCTGGAAGAAAATCCTCCATATATCAAAAGAAATTCTCCAGCAAGTTACTAAGAACATGAACTCAAAAAAACCACATGTTCGAACCATAGAATAAAGGAAATATAAGATTTAAACCTGAGTAAAGAAAGTTAAAGATGAAAGCCATATCATTACCAAATTAAGTAAAAACTATAAATAACAGATTAGATCACTGAAAATCAAATTACTGACAGAAAAAAAAGACTGGAGATAAAGGAATGCAAATAAAAAGACAAACATCAAAGCAATTTTTTAAAGAGGTGAAAGATACAGTAGGCAAAGATTATAAAATAGAATGATTGGTATTCCTGAAGCATATAATTGACAAATGGAGTAAGAAAATAAGTTTTAATATCAAATTTAAAAATTCAAACATAAAAGGCAATTCCCTAAAATAAAGGAAGAAGTGAATATACAGAGCATATAGAATGATCCACACTGAGAGGCAACCTTGCTAATCTTCAAACTATTTTAAGAAAAAAAAAAAACATTTTTGAGGCTACAAACAAAAAAATCAAGTTACCTGCAAAAAAGAAAAATCTGTGGCTACAGAGCTCTCAAAAGGTATCCCAACATTTATATCCAACCAAGAAGTCAAGTGTAAAAGTAGCAAGACATTTCAAACATATAAGACCTAAGAGAATACTGATCCAAGAGTCCAGGCAAAATATCAAGTGTGAGAGTGACACTGCAAAGTCTCGAAATTTTACCTCTAATCTACCCATTCTTAAGAAGGTACTGCAAGATATTCTCCATCCAGGAAGACCAAAAAAGAAGACACTAGGGAGATGAAGGCCTAAGAAATAGAGGATTTAACACAGAAAAGAGAAGAAATTATGTTCCAGAACAACAGCTGTGTAGCAAGCCTAGCAAGCAATCAGGTTAGAAAAGGAGGGTAAAGCCTCCAGGAGAATGTCTCCTGGAAGAGTATGAAGTTATTGGAATACTGGATATATGACAACAGTACTAACTAGGACTGTGTTCAGCTATATATAACAGAAATATCAAGTTATCCATAAGGAGAACATTTTTTTTTTCTCAGTACCATCTACTTTCAGAGTGTGGCTTCATCCTCATGCCTGCAAAATGGCTGCTGTACCTCTAATCATCACACATACATTCCAAGAAGAAACAATGAAAAAAGGTAAAGGGTAAAATATATATGTCAAGTAAGCCTGTCAGAAAAATAATAGCTGTCCTAGAATCTCTGCCAGAATATTTCTACAACTATCTCAATTTCTACAACTGGGTCATATAGCCATTTCCGACTCCAAGGGTGTTTGAAGAAGTTGGTTATTTTTAACTAGACTTATCACCACTCTGAACAAAAACCAGGATTCTGTTATTTAGTAAGTGGAGTTGGAGAACTGATATTAGGTAGGCAACTAGTAGTATCTCAACAACTGCCTATAAAATAATATTTGGAGAGGATTTAATTTTCTGATGGAGAATTTGGAGTGCTTTTGTAATAGTGACATGATAAACTAGGCAAATTAAAAATGAGGCAATTTTTGATTCCAGGAAGAACTTAAAGTTCCACAAAAAAGGAGATGAAAATGTTACTATACAGTATAAATAACATTCATAGTCATAATTAAATGAACAATAAACAATGGTTGAAAAATTGTAATACAATTAAATTGCAAAGATAGAACAGGGAAAATGGAAGCATATGGTAATACAATAGAAGAATGCTAAATCCTCCATTTCTATAATTGGAAGTCATGTCTAAAATTGATAAATCAAGAAACAGCAATATATGTATATTACTCAGAAATGGAGAAAGTTAAATGCATACACATACACAAAAGCCTAAAAGAATTTGAAGGAGCTAATTCAGGCATGGGAAAGGTGGGATAGGAAAATACTGTTTCTTATAAGCCTTGTATTATTTAACTTCTTTTTTTTAACCACATACATGTTACTTGAATAAAATTTTAAATGTTTCTTTAGAAAAGAAACTATGTAAGTTTAAAAAACCCAATCAAAAATAAATTATAAACAACAAAAAGAATAAGCAATCTTTAAGATAAATGCTCCATAACCAATTCAGGGAGCAGAGACCTCATTTCAATATCAGCACATGGTCCATATTTTCCCATTAAACTGCACACTGAACCCTTCCTTTGTCAATAGTTGCCTGAAAGAGTGAGCTAAAAACTTTTTTATTTGCATTGTAAAGCACGAATTCTACCACAACTCTTCACTATTTTGTTTTTTAAAAATTCCACAGAATAGCAAGTAAGATTCAAAAACAGCCCATTAGTAAGACAAAATACAAAATTTATTTTACAAAGAAAGTTAACCTGTAAAGAAAAAATAAAAAATAATCTCTAACACTTGGGTCCTCTAAAACAGGGCCTGGATGTGGAGTTTCGAGTCTATTCCCAAAATATTTTTGTACTTGCAGAAAATTGCTAATCAAGAAGTATGTCCATGAATTTTGTGTTCTGATGGGTTCTTATTTTATAGCTACCCTTGGAAAACTTAAGAAACGTATCTTAAAAATACTTGAAACAAAATTGTAAACTTGGAACTTTCTTACACCTATATAAGGTTTTATAATTGAAATACAGATATAATGAGAGGAAGAAAAGTAAAATCATCATTTTCAATTTCAAAACGGCATACATATTCCCACCAGAATGTTATTACCTAGATTCATATGTTAAAAAGTAACTGTGAACATACATAATTTTAAGTTCTAAATTAGTGAAGTAAAATATTTTGATAATTCTTCCAAAACCATCACATCCTAGAGAAAGCTCAACTTTAATTCATAAAATGAAAGACATTCCTGTCAGGCCCAGTTTCACTTCAGTTTATAAGTAATGCCACTAATTTTTTTTTTAATCACTTAAAATTTACTTGTTTTTTTTAATAACATTTATTTTTAAAAATCTATTACTTCTACAAAAGCACTTTAGACTCAGAGACTTGCATTTAGGCTTCAAGAATTCTCCTACAATAGGCTTGAATGATACAAAGAAAACATTTAAGTAATTTTATATCCTTGAAAATTATACAAAGTTGACCTAGAATTAAAAAAAAGCCACTTGGACTGCAAAGAGTAAGGTAAATTTAAGAAAATAAAAATGCAAATATGCATTTTAGCAGTCTCTTGAATTTATTAACCTAAAAGGTTTAATTTCCATTTTCCTGCATCAGCTGTATTTATAAAATGTCGTGCCCTATAAACAACGCTGTTATTTTCTATAGTCAAGCACCCTCTTAACAAATCTTCTCATTAATATGTAAATTCAAAGTCAATCGGTCTTCTCCCTGACAGCCCCATGAATTCCTAGTGCACTGTATAATCGGCTTTGACTTGGCATCCACTATTTATCATCAAAGATGTCAGTTAGAAAAATTATGGAAAATGCACTGCAATTGATATGACTGCAATCTACTTTGTCAACACTTAATTGTTCCTCAAATCATACATTTACATATAAACAGGCTAAGTACTGATCTATAATGATGCAAATAAACTAAATTAAAAATCGCTTCTGCCCCTGAAGAAGCTTGTTTGTATATGATGTGTTCATTTGAGGACTTACTGACAAAAGCATGTACATCAGCTCATCTCAAAAAGTACTTCTACTAATTTTCAATTCCTCAAAAAAACAATTTTGCTACGCTTCAAGCGTATGAACACAAACAAATGTTTTAAAGAATTCAATGAGAAACATAATTTTTCTCTTTGAAAAGCAAATGTAATTATGGTTGTTAGCTAATTGCAATGTCTGAGCACTAAGGATTGGGGAGGGGGCTTCAAAATTAGCTTTGACTAGAACATGATAAGCAAACACTCAGAAACTTATTAAAGTGAGCAAAAATATATTTTAATTTAAAAGTCACGAGTGAACAGATATAAAGGAAAGAATGTTGACCTAGGGATTAGATTATTCTGTTTATATTTCTGGCTCCACCTTTTATAAGCAATATTATCTTAGGTGAGTAATTAAAATCTATACATCTCAGTTTTGTCACCTATAAAATGGGTATAATAATTCCCACTGCCCTATCTCAAATAAAATAGAACATAAGAAAATACACCAAAATAATAATTTGCTAAATATTAAGTATCACAGTATTACTCTTCACATTTTCTTAGTACTTAAAAAGAGAAACCTCTTGATTTTAATGAATTTGGTATTTATTATTTTAGGTAACTTTTAAGTCAATGAATTATTTTAGTGAGTTTTCTCACTCGTAAATCCTTTCACTTCAAGGTAGATGGCTCTTTAAACATCATAAAATGGTGTTTACATAGCATTTATGCAAGTGACTTCTGCCTTACGTAAAGTGATGGGACGCTAGAATGAACATCCTTCTGCTAATTCTGTGAAAAAAACACATTCAAGTGTTGATGATTAAGAGACATAAAAGGATATTAACAACTCAGCACTAACTCTGGTGGAGTACTGTTCCAATTTCTTTCTATTCTATAATACTTTAACAGTTCTTTACTCCATCGTATGCTTTTTACAACATGAGAAGTGAAGAATGAAAGCAGATATAAATGCTGAATACTTCTCAGTTTCTTCCAGGTATGGTCAAACTTTGCTTTAGAAATTGGCAAACTGAATCATAAAGTTAAAATCACCCTGGCTAGACCTAAAAAGTTGGATGCAACTTGAAGTCTAGGCCAAAAAGTCCCCAAGGGTATAAGTGGCTGGACTGCTCATTCAAAAGTTTCTGTTAAACAGAATTAACAGCTAGTCACTGAGATGGGTTGACTGAAAGAGTAAGCATGGACACAGTCTAAATTATGATAATCCACTTGAACTTTCATTTTATAAAATATATTTGTACGAAAAGTCTTACATCTTTGACAGTCCCTTACTGCTAACACTACAATGAAGGATGACACTTTCAAATCTTTCCCGATGGTACTTAACAGAACACATATGTACACAAGGAGACACAAGCCTGTTATCCTGATTATTTTGGAGTCAACTAATATCATTTTTTTAAATAGCTTTATTGGAGTCTGATATTTTAAATCAATAAATAAAGTGAAATGTATTATTCAAAGTAAAATTTATAACCACCAAAACAAGTGAAATTCAGTGGTTGCCAGTAATTGTCTCTAAGGGGTCAACCAAGAGTTATGAGAAGGAAGACTTATTTTTTATTTCACCATGTGCTTGAATTGCTTCTATAACTAAAAAAAAAAATACATATGATTATAGTTAGCTACACCCTTATAAATGTTCTATTGAAGTGGTTTTCTTTCTTTTCCTTCCTTAAGCCAAGGAGTCTTTCTCAAAGGGAAATCATATGCAAAGCTGCCTATGAAAGGCAAGCAAAGGTGAAGATGCTCTGTTGGAATGGTGGCAAGAGCCAGAGTTGCACACTCAAGAGCGCCACTGCCCCCCCGTGGTTGCTGCTGCAGCAGTGCTAGCTTCCTGAGGACAGAGCTGCGCACTTGGAAGCCACAAAATTAGTCTACTAACCACATAATTTAGAATAACGCCAAAGTCAGATTGCAAATAAATGGCAAAGATAAGAAATGATTTAGCACAATTCCAGTGTACCCAGGACAATGATCAAACTTCATCTCGTGTTTGTAAAAATTACCGTTCACAGAGTTACATGTGAAAACACAAAGAATGCATTATAGTACCAATTTTAAAAACTATCTGTCGAAAGAATAAATATATATGGTAGTGTAGAATTTAACTCTCCTGCTTTGTGCATAGGTTTAAAAACTAATTTTATCTAAAATAAGATGAAACAAAATTCAAGGAACAGAAACACAAAGTACAAAAACAGAGATTTTAAAGTCTACTTTTAGAAGATAAGGTAAGGAAAATACATTTTTTAAACTCTAGTTTCTATATAATGATAAAGCAGGGATCACTTGCATACAGCTACTGAAAATGATTTTTGATGATGACAGGAAAGTAAAATTTAAAATTTTAAATAGAGACAGTGGCTAGATAACATAAAATTACCTATAATCTTACACAATAAGAAAAAAATATATCTGAATAGCATTCTGGAAAGGAACTGGCTGAAATCAAACAGATAGCTATTAGCAACAAAAATCTCTCTCCAAAGTTACCACTGACACAAAAGGGGCAAGACACTTGCAGCATGGACATGCTGCTTAATCCAGCAAAAGTGCCATCAAAAGTTTACTTCGTTCAATGATAAAATTTCATCAATCTAAGAGCCCTGTGTGGCATTAGACTTTTACATACAAATACTTTAAAACATACTTTGAATTTTAAGTAGAATAACCCAATCACTTTTTAAATACTAAAATTAAGATAGAGTCAATATTACAGATAGCCTTCTGGATAAAGATATATTTTTAAAAATTTAAATACTTTTTAATACTAACAATACTTAGTAAATGCAGAAAACACTGATGAATATTTTAAACATTTAAACTCCTTAAATATCAGAAAACTTGACATGTCACCTAAAGCAAGAATTATGAACATTTTTCCATTTTATATACATTTTTCTCTCACTTTAATATTATTTCTAATTAACAAAAGCAATTAGTACTGAACACTCAATCAAAGCCTATTCATAACTTTGTATAAAAAAACACTATGACATAATTGGGAGATATCTGGTCTTTTACTTTCTATACTGCTTTTAAAATCTATAATACTGCTTTTTAAAAAGACAAAAAAGAAATATCTCAAGACTAGAATGAATGAGAGTGCTATACTTGTAATATTTAATGATTTCTTTAAACAACTTAAAGCTTACACTTAAATCTTATACATACATTGAGAGATCTCTATTGCAAACTGTGTAATAAAGCCTTCTAAATTGTTAATATAATGAAAAGAATAAGGTATGCTTTTAATTTAATCTGCACAAAGAAAACAAATAACTTCACTGTAAGATATACTTAATAATTTTACTAAAATTCTACCAGCTTAAGTGAAAAAAAAGTAAAACAAACATATTTTAGAAATTTAAAGCTACAAAAAAGTAGTTTAAAAGTTCAACAATAGGGCTTCCCTGGTGGTGCAGTGGTTGAGAGTCCGCCTGCCAATGCAGGGTACACGGGTTCGTGCCCCGGTCCGGGAAGATCCCACATGCCGCGGAGCAGCTGGGCCCGTGAGCCATGGCCACTGAGCCTGCGCGTCCGAAGCCTGTGCTCCGCAACGGGAGAGGCCACAACAGTGAGAGGCCCGCGCACCGCAAAAAAAAAAAAAAAAAAAAAGTTCAACAATAATTTATCTGTAAAGGTCAGAAATTATCTTAGGTATAAATTAACTTATGTTAGAATCACATTACCTACTTCACAAGTGAGTACCTGGAACAGCTGGGTCTCAAAGGTATGAAACTAATAACCAAAATATCCATGATCTGGCAATGTCACTGCAAACACTGTGTCATGCTGCCGCTCCTAACAAGGGGCTCTTGCCAGGCCTCATACTAAAAGTTTATACACTATGCCATTAAATATGCATCGATCAGTGCCAAAACAACGAACAATTATCCTTGCATTTATATTGGTTTCCTGCTTTCCAAAAGAACGTGAGAAAAATTAGTCCTCCTTAAACATGCAGACTTCTATATTTTTCTACTCTTAATTTTTTGTACACATTTTAAAAAACTCAACCATTTTCTTAGTATAATTTTTAAGTGTAAGATTATTCAACACTTACCTCTTTCCAAGGACTGACAAACTGTGTACGAGCATATCGAGTTAGCATGTGGATTATGACAACCTGCCCCCACTCTTCTACATCAACTAGTAAATTACATAGCTTGCGGTAATTCTTGTGAATGAGATCTATTCTATCCGGGCATACTTCTTCAAAAGCCATGACAACACTGCCAGCCACCAACTAGAAAAGAAAGAAATAGTAACTCATTAAAAAATGTTTTCCTTCCATCAAGGATTCCATTCAGGCATTACAGAGATGCAATCAGTGTTATGGCAATCAATATTAAAAGTATTCAGTCATTTGATTAATAAAATGTTCCTGTTTGAATAACAAATTTTGAAGTCACTCCCTCAAAGAATAACTTTGATAGCTGTAACATGTCTGAAAAATGAATACTTTTCTAAAGTATTTGAATTAGAAGTATTAGCATTAAAAAATCATATTTTTTATCTCATCACATAAAATTTCAATAAATTGTTCACATATGGATTAGACATATTAATCATGCAGTTTTCATTTTTAAAGCTTACCTGAACTCTAATCTAAAGATTCAGTATTTAGCACAATAACAAGGACCGTATCATACCAGTTTAAAATGAGAATGACCACAATTCCACAATGAACTTATCTTAAAGCGTGTGAGGACCTCAGAAATGTCTTTAGTATAAAAATACTTTCAAATCTTACACACTTTAATCAACCTGTTAATTTTTACTGATATAATTTATTTACAAGGAAAAAATACTGGCTAAAATTTTAGAACATTATTATCACTTATATAATAATGTGTATAAATTGAAATAATATATTACCAACAAAAGGTAGCTTTCTCCAAGACCAGTTAATGAAACATAAATGTTGTTTTTGGAATTGCCATGTTTTTGCAAAGTGGTGAAATTAAGATTTCTTTGGTATGAAGACACAAGCTAAGCAGAATATATAATATACAAATATTTTTATATAGGTACACTGGTATGTCTGCAGTTAGCCCACAATATAATAGGGTTTTGAAAAAATAAATTAATATCATATTCTTTCTGAACACTAGGGATCTTCATTTTAGTATATAAAATTTCCCTAATGTCTTAAAATAAGCAATTAAATAGAAATATAACTTACTGAAATGGTACTTTTTGAAAAATATTAGATACAATGATATTCATATTTTTAGTGTTTAGTGTCCCTCTACTTGGCTGACATTTAGCTTATTAATGTGCAACCAACAATACAATTGAAAGAAAACAGCTCAGAATATAGACTTGCTATTATGCTAAACAAGTTTCCAGTCCTGTGGGGATTTTATGAATTACCAATCAGTATAAACGTGAAGCTGCATTTATTGACTCCAGCCCTGCCCATGTACTGGTGCCTGCTGGTCCCAGCATGTATGCACCTCAATCGAAAAAGCAAAGAATTGATTATCTGTGTGAACTAAATAAAAATGTATTATATGTATAATTTTCTATGTGCTATTGATATGGGAAGGAAGTTATGTTTGTGTTTCAACACCACATTTTGATGTCTTCTGCACAAATCACTCTTCAGAAATTATATTCTGTGGTAATCATATTTCTAAAAGATTAGAATTATCATTTAAAAATCTCTTAAAACAACTAAATTTATGACATCAAACTATAGGGTAACACAGTATTTGTGAAATACATTTATACTTATATATGTCAATCTTATATTAAGATATGTATTTTTAATTGGCAAGGGTGTTAAAGTACAAAAATAAATAATACCACTTAGAATAAAATAATCTGTGAAATTGAAATGGGAATTCAACAAAATTTCGATTTAAGGAATACTATGTAAAATCAAGTTATTCTGCCCAAACCTAGAAATTATCTTTTTCAAATATGTTTAGACACCAAACAATTAAAAGGAAAATCAGCTCCCACATGGTACTAAATTTATCAAAACAAGAGCTACAGGTACAAAATAGTTCTAAAGTATTAACAAATAACATGAAAATGAAAGAAAATAATTCATTACTTAAGTAAAGATAAAGTTCATTGAAACACAAAAATAATTAGGAAGAACATAAAGAAAAGAACCTTTACAAAATAAAACTGATGATTTTAGATGTTTCATTATATGGTTTTAACAATCGACTCTAGCCTAAACACTGCCAGAAGAATTGGTTATTCTGGTATATTAAATATTCAATATTCTATACAACTTACAGAATTAAAATAAAATGATCTACTCAGATTTGAAAAACAAAAATATTGGTTTCCCAAAAACAGACAGTTAATTTCCATCTCACTGTGTCAATAGTAGCTTTTTATATAAGGGGAAAAATAAATCACTCCAAGAAAACTAGCAATGAACTCATCAAATTCAAATGCAGTTTTCCATTTACGTATTTTTTATATTAAAGCAATAAACATGGTTCATTTATCTTCCCTTGGTTGTCACGTTTTTCTGTGCTGTTGCTATGAACTTCAGCCATTAGCTGTGCTCCAAGGTAAACTACATGAACCATCAACAAAAGTGACACTCCATCTATGGAGTTCATATTTTCGCCAGATTATCTATGCTAGTTGACAAGCTGGTAATGAAAAAAATCACACTAAGCAAATGGTTCCTCTAATAACAATAAATTTTCTATAAAATTATGAAGGGTACAAAACGTTTCCTTGCATCTATTTTGTCATGAATTCTAATTAACGTTGCAAAAAACTGAGAGTGCTGGGTCATCACAAGAAGTGCATCAAGGTTTGATTGATAATATGGTGTAAGCTGGCCAATGCAGCCAAGATTTTCTTCTCTTAAATTAATGGCCATCCAACCTGCCCTAATCATACAGCCCAAATGATATTCCCCTTCTTATTTCAATTTTCTTGAGGCATGGAAAATGGGAAAGATCAGTCATTTACCTTCTAATAGCTGGATAATAGATCTAACACAATAAAACATCTGCACAAACGAAGAGGTGTGGTTTTATGCCCACAATAGTGAAGCTTTTACCAACATTAAACCAATAACTTATAAAATGGTGTCTTACCCTCACAGCTTAGCTATGAACTACCAATATATTCACTAATTAAGAAGAAACTCTGTCATCAAAAAAATATAAACAACTCAGATTTTCAGTAGGCACTGACCTAATTTGTTTTCCTAAGAAACTCTGTTTTCTATTAGAAAGTTAAATGCTACAAAAGGATTTCTTTAAAATTAACCTGAAAGGAAAAAGGAAATAAACACCTTTTGAGGTGTTCTAAATAAAAGAAAGAAGGTTCACTACAAAGCTTAAATTGCTCAACAAGTATGAATTTCTACATTTTAAAGAAAAACAAGAGAAAGAATTATAAATTTTAAAAAGGAATTTATACCTGAACATTAGGAAAGGTTTTCAATAAAGAAGAAAAGTGTTTAGGATATGTTAAATAGAGAAAATATGATGAAAATGATAAATCTAGGAATATACAATGAAGAAATTATATTTAAAAAAACTTATAACAGTTGACTGGGTATGATCAAGGATAAATAAAATGTTCCCTTTCAATTATACTGACAATTGTAAGCTTCTATTATACCTTTTAGAATTTACAGATACCTTCAGACAACAGTTATCTAAGTAATTCTAAAATGTTCTTCTAGTTACATTACCATAACTGTATTCCTAACCCCAAAGTGACTTATTTTGGGGAAAGGACTATTCATATGACAAATACTGGTCTTTCTCCAGTAAAAGGGAAAAAAATTTCTATTATATTGTAATAAGCTTTTTATTTCCACCTTTCCTTAACATGAGAATTATACAACTAATTTTCTTTGAGATCTCAACTTCAAGAAAATCTTCCTTTAGGCTAAAAGAAGGAACAGAAAGTATATCTCATAATTAACAGAGGTTAAAGAAAGAAAAGTTTTTAAACATGTTAACACCTTTCAAATTTATATTTATCAGTAGCAAGAGCAATGTTATCATCATCATCATAATGATCCCAAGAAGCTCCTGCTGACAGCAAATAAATTCCTTTTCAAAATGTGGAAATAAATTAGACCTGGTTCATTTAATTAGGAAATTTTTAAACAAAAATGATTTAGGATTACTGATTTCAAATGTCAATGCTAACATTATTAATTGGGGGGGGAAGAAATATAGCTGTATCCCTTCAATATATTATACATGACAAGAAAAAGTAATAATAAAGATAAGATCCATAAATATCTATATAGATATCAGAATATTTTTAACCTTTCTACATCAAATTATAACCATGCAAAGGAAAAAATTATCAGAAAACATTCACAAAACATAATTAAATACTGTGTAGACAAGTACCTAGGGAAATCTGAATCTCTCAACCCAAACTCAGAAAAAGCAAAAAGATTAAAACTTAAGCTCTAAGCATAATTAAAATACAGAGACTCTCCAAACTTCGATTATATATAAGTAGAAAAATAAGTCCTAAATCCCAGACTGTTATCTTTCATGTATACATCATAAAACCTCACAAAGATCTATGACAGTCTGAAACAACTGAAGGGGCATTAAAGAAAAGAACAAAAAGAACCAAAAGAATGAAAATGAGATAAAGAAGTAAAAAGGTTTAGAGAGATAATGGTTGAAATGTAAGACAGGCAAAGAAGATCCAACTTAGAGAAAATTGAAATCCCTGAAGAAGAAAAAGTAACAACTGAACAGAATAAATATTTAAAACTTAATCTTAAACAACAACAACAACAGTTTGCCAGAAATAACATAAATTCTAAATCTGTATTTTAAAAAGCCTCACCGGGTACTAGGAAAAAAATTGACCCATATCAACTAACCCTGAGACACCAGGTAAAACTATTATATTTCAAAGATAAAGAGAAAATCCTCACGGTCAGCATCTTACTTAACACAGACACATTACAGGCATTTTCTTTAAACTAAAACAAGGCAAGGATGCCCACCATCTCCACTACTATTGAACACTGTACTAAAGTTATAAACCAATATAATTAGACAAGAAAAATTAGAGTCATGGGTATTGGAAAAGAGGAAGTAAAATTATCTGTTTGCAAATGATATGATTTATTTTCCAGAATAAAACAAATGGAGATTGAAAGATAAAACTAAATCAAACAATAAAAGAATTCAGTAAAGAAGCAGGATATAAAATTACCACACAGAAAATCAATAGCTTTCTTAGAGAACAATATAACAAGTTCAACCATACAATGATAAAGCGATTTCAATTTACAACAGCATTCAAAGAAGTAAGGCTAACAATAAATATAACTCTAAACCAATATTTAACTCAATTAGTAGTCCCCATCTCACTACTCTTCGCAGAGTACATGTTAGCAATTCTGAAACAATACTTTATCTGCATTCTGGGACTGAGTAAATAAGTAAATATATTGTGGATAATGCAAGTCACATTTCTTAATGTTGGAAAAAATGAAGTTACAAATATGAAAAGGTAGGACACTGGAAGGAACATTGTGCTCTTGCTCTGGAATTAGAGAATTCAGTATAAACTACTGCTGTTTCATATGGAGAGAAAAATAGATATAGGTCGTTTTTTAATTTTTAAAAAATAAACGTATCCTATATAACACTTTAGGAATGAAGAGTGCCTTATAAATGATAGACAGTCAAAGCTCCCAAAGGATCTACCTATGAACTCTGAGCATGACACACACCATTTGGGAAGCAAAACACTGAAAATTATAAAAAATACCTAATTACTATCACCAAGAATATTAACAAATTAATTCTCACAATTATTCAACAACTATTAAAGACCTACTATGTACAAGTACAATATTTTTTTCTACTGTATTTTGGAAATAAATGGTCAGAACCCAAGAACAGACATTCTAAATTTACAAAGAAATTGTATCCTTTACATTTCTTTTTGAGTCATTTGTTTCTTATTTATCCTTTTATAGTGTCAGGCATGTGCTGAGGATTTTATATACAACAGCTCTTTCAACACAAACAAAAACTTTATACATGGGAAATTATAAGCCCTAAAAATTTGCCCTAAAACAAAAACTGTTACTAGCGATTGAGACATTTTACAATGACAAAAGGAAGGTAAAACAATTATAAATACAGATGCACCAAATACCAGAGCTCCTAAATATATGAAGTAAACACTGACAGAATTGAAGGGAGAAATAGACAGCTCTATAGCAATAGTAGACTTCAACACTCTGCTTTCAATGAGCCACAAGAAAGAAGACTTGCACAACACTATAAACCAATTACACCCAAGAGACATCTACTGAACACTCCACTCAAAAAGAGCAGAATATATTGGGTTGGTCAAAAAGTTTGGCTGGGTGTTTCCAAACCATCTTATGGAAAAACCCTAACGAACTTCTTGGCCAACCCAATACACTCCTCTCAAATACACACTGAGCATTCTCCAAGACAGACCATATGCTAAGCCATATAATATTAGCTATGTGAGTCTAGTGGTTACTGTATCAGATAGCTGCTATATACAGATATACGTGCACCTGGGTGATACCATCCTAAGATGAGCTGGAATCCTTTTCCTGAATAGTTTTGAGCCATATATATGGGTGCAGAAGCCTCCAGCAAAGATACCATTACACCAGCTCCTCCAGAGGTCTGCTCAGAGACCCCACGCATCATCACTATTTCTAGACCTCATTATCATGTCACCACACACAAAGAATAGGAGTGGAATAGGAAGGGGGAAGAGACATGTACATTCCCAAAAGATGGGAAATTTACCCAGTAAGATCATTCTACCTAGCCAATAAAACAGTGTTATACATATGAAAAGATTTTAGTATTTACGAAAAAAACAGCACACTTGTAATACTAAAACACACTCCTCTAAATTTTCATTATCTCTTTAATACTGAATACTTCATTTTAAAATAATTATTTGTTCCCAAGTGATTCAGTCTTTAAAAATCCTAATAAATCATTGCTTAAAATAAAAAGGCTGACCTTAAAAGCAGTCAACAATTTAGCCACAGGTTAAAAAACGAATTTTCTTTCCCCAACTTTCTCTTCTTCAGATTCTGATGAAGAAACATGTAACGAACTAAAATTCCAAACGCAATCTTTCTCTTTACCTAGATATTTTTATTCTTCAAGGATTTCAATGAGCTCCATTAATATTTATACCATTTCAAAATAAATAAGAATAATTATATCAAATATACAACAGTAAAATGATACTATGTAAATAAAGCACAATTTTACTTGGACATAAAAAGATATTACTTACGGTGCTTTTATCCTTCAGAAGTTTTTCAATTATTTCAATTAACATTTCCTTCTGCTCTGGATCAAGGCTAAACCATAAAAAGAACAAAATTTACATTAAGTTTTTTTTCCTTTAATTCTAACTTTAAAGGAAGCTAATCATTTCAAGGATATTGAAAAATTTTTAAAGTGGGGGAGACTTATGTCTAGACAAAAATAAACAGAAAACAAATTTAAAGTGGAGCGGGTTGATTTTTCCCACAGATGTGTCCTAATCTTTCTATCTAAAGTTGCTCATATTAATTAAACCCAGATACCAATACTGTTAAGAAAATATTTAAAGAACAAATCCACTTCTTATGGAAAGCCTTAAGAAAGTAATTGCAAGTAGATAAACCACAAAATCTTTTTTTAACTGGGGGGAAAATAACAGGATAGCAATCATTTTTGAGCATGGCCACATAATTGTCAAAAAAATATATACAGAATTTCCAAATAAGAATTTTGTACCGTTCTAGTTTACTGATAGAGACATGTATAATAAAACCTGCCATCTAAAACCAAGAAATATAAACAAAGGTCCACATACGCACAGAATTGACAGATGCATCTAAATAGCAGCTGTAAGCACTGAAATATTGTTAATAAAATAATTTCTTCCTAGCATAGAATTCAACTGTTCACTTATTGAGAAGCTAAACGATGGGCATACAAAGATAAGTAAGACAGTCTAATAAAGACAGTCCCAAACATAATCATACTGGAGGTATATATAAGGGATTATGGGGATAAAGAAGGACACCAATGGAGGCAGGAAGGTTGTGGAGGGTTTCTTTTGGGAAGTGACATCTCAGATGAATCTTAAACAACTTGACTTTAGAGCTGGAAAAAGTAGGAAATATTCTAGGTAGAGACTAAAGGAGGAACAAAAGATGGTAATGAGATAAAAACATTTTATGTAGAGGACTAATAGGCAGTACTGAGCTACGAGACTGTAAATTCAAGACAAAGAGAGGTTAAATGGAGCCCAGTGATGGGCTTTTCAACTATCGTAGTGAGCTTGGATCTTATTTTGTAAGTTGATAACAAGAAAGGATAATGACTAAGAAGTGTGAGATAACTCTGACAGTTAACCTAAGAAAATGATTTTTTACTTTTCACAAACATTATATAAGTTTTCTACTGACCATTATAATTATCTGAACATTCAAACCTTTTAATTCTTTCAAATGCCAACAACAGTCTCCCTTCTCCAGTCTTTCCTAACTAATCCCATTTCATTACATCTTTACTTTATGAAACCCTATATGATAATCTCTGAGCCCTATCCTATCAAAGGCATTGTTAGTGTGCCTTTGTATGTACATATATATCATATAGCAATATCTTATTCAATTATAGATTGCCTTTAATTATTTGGCATACGTTTGATTTTTTTCCCTCAATAGGGATGTGATACCACATTCTCTATCGTTTTCATACAGCTTATGCATGTAACACAACACTAGAAACACAAACTGATCTTGATAAAAGTTTGTGGAATAAATGGTAACAGAAAATAATACCAAATGATTACAGATAATAATTATTTTATTTAGGCAATATGTTTTCCACAGAGATCAAGGTATCGTACGATAATTTAATAAATATATAAATATGGTATGGTGCTATAGTTAAAAATCAGTATTAAAATAATATTTAATAAAATAGCTCTGGAAAAGAATCAGGCAAGGAAGGGAACAGCAGGATCAAAGATGGAAGAAGGGGTAACAAAGTGAATTGAGACAATAACACACTTAAGATTCTACCCTGCAATAAATAGGAAAAAAAATCTTAATTTTCTAATAACATGTGTATGTGTAATGAGAGATGGACTATATAAATGATAATTCAACTTCTGATTATTTTTAAGTTATAAAATCCATAAATTATCACAGGCCCTAACAGGCTCACAAATAAAAACCTGCCTCGGGTCTCTATAACCAAAATAAAATTAAAGATGTCTAAAGAATGTTTGTGGGCAGGGGAAACACAGTCACTGAGTTTACTTAGTTTAAGGACAGACTAGTTATAAGCGCTAATAAAATAAGCCTCCAGGGGCTTTAACATTCCACACAACATTAGGGATCTTTGGTATTATTTACAAAGTACCAACCTGTACAATTTTTGTATCGCATGGGCTGCATTCTTCCTAACGTATGGTGATAAGTCAGCAGAAGCTTCCTTAATAGCAAGCATCATAATAGGTACAATAATTGGCACTCTAATACTTGATAGAACTCTCAAAGCACTTGCACGAATTAGTTGATTTGGGTCCTAAAGACAGTAAAAAATATTCATCAAAATTTCAAGTTTTCAATATTTTAAATACATCTTTATGATACAGTTAACAGGTGCTTATAGGATGTAATACAACAATAGCAAAAAAAAAAAAAAAAAACAAAAAAAACAAAGAAAACCAGGCTACTTAATTTAAATACCCAGTATATGGAAATGGCTAAGGAAAAAGAGAATTAAATAAATGTTTATTTCTCTGAATAATGTTTTAACAAGAAAAGTAATGGTTATAATTCTACTTGATCACATATTACTAAACATGCTGGGGTTTTAGAGTTTCATAATAACAAAATGCTGCACGTCATAAATTTTATCTTTAAAAAAAGTCATGTCCCCTCTTTGTACACTTTCAACAACTAGTTGGTGTAATGATGAAGCGCTCTTTGAGGCACAATAATGATTATATTGAACATAAAGGAATATACAAGGCAAAGTCCAGTTGATTATAATAAATTATTTTCTAAGGGCATTGAATAGGGACCGTGAGAGGCCTTTTAACTCTTTCAAAACATGACTGTACCATTTAGTGGATTATTGCTCCACTTCTTTAAATGACACACCTTCAACTGTGCAGAAACGTTGCAGCTATTTGCCTACTCACTCTATTATTTACCTTCAGAGCTCGCTGAAAAGTGCTTATGGACAAGAGTGCCAGATCCTGCTGTTCTTCAGCATATCGGACCAGGTAAACATATACTAACTTCTTGATCTGTGAATAAGAAAACATAATTTAATCCTAGCCAGAGTGAAAATTAAAAATTTAATATTTTCTATACTAAAATCCACACTCAACTTTCCTGAACTAAATAACTGAACCTGCTCATAGCCTAGATGGTAAAATAAAGACAATGTATTGTAGGATAATGAATAGAAACAGAAAAAGCTTGTGAAGTAAGCATTTTAATAATCCAATCCACAACAGCAATATCCTATCAAGTTGTCCTTCCTCTTGATGGGAAAAAAAGTTCTTGAGCAAAACTCATACAAGAATATTAAAATATTAACTGATTTGGAACAGTATTTTCAAAATGAGGGATACAAATAATATAAAGACCTTGGGCTCTGTCCACTAACTATATGGTATGGGAGCTTATGTTTCCTCATCTGTCAAAAGGTGCTGAGGCCCAACTCTGATTCTATGGTAATAGTCACATTCCAATATACATTACCTGATATTTTCAGCTCAGTAAGAATAATGTGTGACAATATCAATTTAATGTAATAAAAATTCCAAAAGGATGGAAGTGTGTTCTGAAAACTGTTTTCAAAGTCAATTTAATCACTAAATTTATAACAAAATTATGATGAGCAGAAAAATTAAATGAAAATTGGAATTTGAGTTGAAATTCTTCGACTGCTTCCTTCTGACACTGCTTGTAGCTTGTATCTCCCTTCTCAAATATCTTCAGATACCATTGCTTGATTAATTTTCTGATATATCCCCATAGTACATACCTAAAAGTTAATGGAATGTTCAAAGAGCATGGGAAATGAGGGGAAGTAGCTGGAAATAGGTGGAATCAATGCTGAAAAGGAAAACAGTGCTATACTGTGCCATACTTTATATCACAGTCACCAATCTGGACTTCTTTAAAGACAACTGTCATGGCCTTCTCTCCCTTACAGTCCAATTTCCCTTGACACAGCAGTGTTTTGAGTTCCTTCACCATCCTGTCTGTTCCCTTCTGAACTCACTCAATTTGTCTATATTTTTTTCAGTACAGCACTCCAAACTACAAATGAAGTCTAAGCAAGACAAACTAGTTAAGATTTTGAAAAAAAAAAGCGAGGGCTTCCCTGGTGGCGCAGTGGTTGAGAGTCTGCCTGCCGATGCAGGGGACACGGGTTCGTGCCCCGGTCCGGGAGGATCCCACATGCCGCGGAGTGGCTGGGCCCGTGAGCCATGGCCGCTGGGCCTGCGCGTCCGGAGCCGCAGCGGGAGAGGCCACAACAGTGAGAGGCCCGCGTACCGCAAAAAAACAAACAAACAAACAAAAAACCCATATACTTTTTCCAAATGCGCTACTGACTAAATCAATCCATACTCGAGTAATTGTCCTAGTAAGGTTTCTTCTTTTAAAAGGAGGGCAATATCTTACTTACCTATAGACATTTTCAACAACTTAAATTCAACACATCACGGCACACTCCTCAGATAATTTTAGATCTTAATCTTTAATCCAACCTATTTTGCTGTTCTTCACAATTTCATGGACACAAGTGAAAACTTAATGAACATACTTTCTGCGTCTTTATCATTGATAAAATGCTAAACACACCATTTTAAGATGATACCAATCGATTCGTCTGTACTATATTGAGAGGGTTATAGGTGAAACTAACAAAAAACATATTTCCAATTACTCTTCAGTGCTGAATAGATCCACAAAATCTTAAAAACGAAACCTAAAATCCTTAACTCAGTATTCAATACAGCCCATAATCTTCCTTTAAAGTCAAACAAGGAAGAGTCCCCAAATATAACTTGACGTTTTGTCTCAATCTCCACTCAGTTTATCAATCCTACTTTCCCCCAAGTTCTACTAATCAAAATCTTCCACAAAAGCAAAAATGAAACAATAAAATTTCCACTAAGAAAGGAACAGTACAACAAGTTACAGTACATCCATATAATGCTGTACTATGTGGTCACTATATATAATTAAGTAAATCTGTACTTGACGTTGAAAATATGTCCTTGTAAAAAATTTTAAGGGTGCAAAACAGTATGCACTGTATGATCGCACGTCTGTGTTAATAAAAAATAGATACACATATATTGTATTTTATCACTCTAAGATAAACCACCAATTGTAAGATGTACCATAATTTTACAGACCTCAGAGGAAGAAAAAACCCTGCCAATTGTAAGCCACCCGCAATTGTTAAGATAAGTTCCAACTGCATAAACTTTAAAATAGAAAACAGATGTCTTAGAATGGACATTATATGGTAATAGTAGCAAATATTTATACACTCAACTATGTGTCAGGCACTGTTCTACATGTTATATTTAGATTAATTCATTTTATATTCACAACTCAATGAACAGGTATTACCTTTCCTGTTTTACAGGTGAAGAAACCGAAGCACAGAGAAGTTAAGTAACTTGACCAATATAGAAATCTATTAAATGAAGAACCAGGATTCAAACCAGGTAAGCACAAAAGTCGAAAAAATTTATATAGTAAAATGTTAACAGTGACTAGCTCTGGGTGACGACATTAACCAGTGACCCTCACTCTTTACATCTTTCTATATTACTTAATTTTTTACAATGAATATTAATTTTATATTCAGATAAAACAATAAAGACATTTTCATTTTAGGGGTGAATCTCATCTTTCTAGACATCCTCCAACACAGAATAATAGTACTTTCTCTGATTATAAAGGTATTTTAAAATGTTCATTATAAACAATCTGAAACTGAAAATATTTTTAACTTCCCACATTCCTATGATGGCTTCTTCTATAGCATTGGTAACATGTAGCCACCAGAACTATTTTAAACCTGTTCAATAGACAAAAACTCAGCTAAATCAACAAGTTTTTGCAAGTCAACCAACCTGTGACAGCCCCTTGCTTCTGAACGTTAGCCAATCAGGAACAAATTCACTCTAAAAAAACACACCTCTTAGTGCCAATCAATGAAAAGCAGTCTCACCCAAGTGACCACTCATCTACAGATGATATCAACCCACTTAGGCTCCTTAAAGTCCATGAAATTTTCAAATGATCATGGAATCAAGTGATCTCACACAAGAATACAAAAAATGGGTTCCAATATTACGTGGTACTAGTATACAAGATGGCAACCAAATGATCCAAAATATACCCAATGTTTTAGATTATACTTAAATGGAAATATAAATTTTAAAAATTCTTAAATCTCAGTTTAGAAGCACTTATCTAATTGTTTGAGTTATAAATGATTTTCTCCCCAACCAGATTTTAAAGTTCCTAAGTTAAGGATATATGTATATGCATAGATGGGATTCACTTTGTTATAAAGCAGAAACTAACACACCATTGTAAAGTAATTATACTCCAACAAAGTTGTTAAAAAAAAAAAGTTCCTAAGTTACAACAGTGCCAAAAAGCAACCAACACTTGCTGGTTGACTGATTTATACCAATTTAAATATATCAAATCAACACACAAGATGTATTTTAAATAAGATATTTCTCAAATTCACCTTGGAATGAACATGAGGTTATTTAGTACCGGAACCATTCCTTATTAATCTATATACTCCCACAACCTATCACATAGCCTGGCAATATAGTAAAAGCCCAATAATTATCAGCTGAATGCAACATCACAGCCCAATGAGAGACTGGAAAAAAAAAAAGACATTTCCCATTAGATTGCTATACCTAGAATCTAACTTACCACCAATAGATATAATTCATGAAGTAGATGTCTAAAAGGACATCAACATACTGTGAGAAAACAGTAGGTATTAAGAAGACTGCCTCAAGTCTTTAACTTGTGGGTTTTTTTTAGAAAATTAATCATTTAAAATATTATTTCTCTTTACCAATTATATTCGGATCTCAGTCTACAGTTCTCAGGAAACTTTTGAAACAAGAATGGGTTAGGATCCACCCACCGCCTCATCTTCTTGGGATGTATTTTCTCAGCAACACCTTTATTTACTTAACTGTACAGCCAACTTGTAAAGTTGAATTATGAACTCCAGAATATATCCAGGAGTTTATACTGGGAACACTGAAACGTTCAAACCACAGCTGAGCTACCAGGCACTGCTATAATTACTCACTATTGGAGAAGGATTACTGTGACTGTTATAGCAAAAAGCATAACGTTATTAAATCACAGAAGGTTGCAAAACACTAAATTTGTTCTAGTTCTAAGAATCAATCAAAATTGACCACAAGAGGCCTATGCACTGACTGGCTGCAGGTGTGCAGAGAAAGCCTACTTTCCCTGAAACCATTCTGTGATCAAAAATGGGAGTACTTAAAGCTCCGTGACTACACCATTCTCTTATCAGTTACTTTCATTCAGTGTTACAATATTCCTTGCTGTAAAGCTAATCATAGCAGAGCCCCAGTAGGCTGGAAGAACACAGGCAGATCTGTTTAATTAGTTTATCAATACTAGTACATCAAACTTCATGAGTTATTGACTAAACCTTTGACTATTTTAGTACTGTGGCTTACTAGGTCACTTTTCTTATCATTTGACATCGAATGGCAGATGACGTACAGCTCAACTGTGTGTCTAAGGCAGTATGTACTGGTAAAAATGAAATTTTGTACTTGATAACAATGAAACATCAATCAATTCTGAACACAAATTTTAAGAAGCTTACGTCAGTTTTCCCACAACATTAGAGGATTAAGCATGTTTCCAAGAACTAACAAGGTATTTCAAGAACAAAAAAAATCCAAAACAAATAGATCAATAGAGTAGTCCCCCTCTATCTGTGGGGGATACGTTCTACGACAACCAGTAGATGCCTGAAACTATGGACGCTACCAAGTTCTATATACACACTGTTTTTTCCTATACACAGATACCTATGATAAAGTTTAATTTATAAATAAGGCACAGTACGAGGCTAACAACAATAGCTAGTAATAAAATAGAACAGTTGTAAGAATATACTTTAATAACAGTTATGTGAATGTGTTCTCTCTCTTTCTCTCTCTCTCATATTGGACTGCACTTACCCTTCTTTCTGTGGTGCTGTGAGATGATGAAATGTCTATGTGATAAGATGAAGTAAGGTGAATGAAGTAGGCATTGTGATGCACGGCTAGGCTACTACTGACCCTCTGATGGTACATCAGAAGGAGGATCATCTGCTCTAGGTGATCCTGGATCACTGAGCATGACAGCGTCAATGGTTAGATGTCAGGAGCAGATGATGTCAATGGTTGGGGCTCCCAGACAGAACAGCACAAAATTTCATCACACTACTCGTAATAGTGTGCAATTTAAACTTATGAATTGTTTATCTCCAGAATTTTCCATTTAATATTTTTGGACTGCTAACCACAGGTAACTGAAACCGTGGAAAGTGAAACCACAAGGAAGGGGAGACTACTGTAATTATGTTTATAGTGACATTTTTGTTACAGAACATTAGATAGCATACCAGAATCTGATTGTAAAGGATAAAGATGAATAGAAAAGTTCTACTGTTGATAACTATCTAAACATTACAAACAGCCCTGAATAAATAATAAACAGTACAGAATTTTCTGTTTACAACAAGAAGACTGGAATTCCAGAGTGAACTACTTACAGCATAACTTATTACCAATATCTCAGGACTTGGTCATTTCTACCCACATCTAAAACATAAAAAATTTATACCCAAATGGGCAGAAGACCTAAATAGACATTTCTCTAAAGAAGACATACAGATGGTCAACAGGCATATGAAGAAGTGCTCAACATCACTAAATTTTAGAGAAATGCAAATCAAAACTAGAATGAGGTACCACCGCACTCCAGTCAGAATAACCATCATTAAAAAAATCTACAGGGACTTCCTGGTGGAGCAGTGGTTAAGAATCTGCCTGCCAATGCAGGGAACACAGGTTCGATCCCTGGTCTGGGAAGATCCCACATGCCGCAGAGTAATTAAGCCTGTGTGCCACAACTACTGAGCCTGTGCTCTAGCCCACGAGCCACAACTACTGAAGCCCACGTGCCTAGAGCCCATGCTCCACAACAAGAGAAGCAACCGCAATGAGAAGTCTGCACATGGCAAGGAAGAGAAGGCCCCGATCGATGCAACTAGAGAAAGCCCATGTGCAGCAACGAAGACCCAACACAGCCATAAATAAATAGATGGATAGATAGATAAAATTGATTCTTAAAAAAAAAAAAATCTACAAATAACAAATGCAGAAGAGGGTGTGAAGAAAGGGGAACCCTCCTACACTGTTGGTGGGAATGTAAAGTGGTACAGCCACTCTAGAAAAAAGTATGGAGGTTCCTCAAAAAATTAAGAGTTGCCATAGGATCCAGCAATCCCACTCCTGGGCATATACCCAGACAAAACTATAATTTGAAAAGATACATGCATCCCTATGTTCATAGCAGCACTGTTCACAATAGCCAAGACATGGAAACAACCTAAATGTCCATCGACAGACAAATGAATAAACAAGATGTTGTAGGTATATACAATGGAATACTACTCAGCCATAAAAAAGAATTAAATAATACCATTTGCAGCAACATGAATGGATCTAGAGATTATGATACTAAGTGAAGTAAATCATAAAGAGAAAGACAAATACCATATGATGTCACTTACATGTGGAATCCAAAATGTGACACAAATGAACTTATCAATGAAACAGAAAGAGACTCACAGACATAAAGAACAGACCTGTGGTTGCCAAATGGGAGAGGAAAGGGGAAGGGATGGATTGGGAGTTTGGGATTAGCAGATACAAACTGTTATACAGTATGGATAAACAACAAGGTCCTGCTGTACAGCACAGGGAACTATATTCAATATCCTGTGATAAACGATAATGGGAAAGAATATGAAAAAACATATATACATATGTATAACTGAATCATGTTGCTGTACAGCAGAAATTAACACATTGTAAATCAGTTATACTTCAATAAAATAAAAAATTATAACAAGGCCAGATACCTCCAAAGGATAGCTAATACCAGATGATGATAAGAGGTCAAAGACACTAAAGAAGAAAGAGGAGGAAGGAATCAAACAGGAAGGATGGCTCTAAAAGGGGAATGACCTAAAATGATTTCTGAAGCCAAGCTACCTGGCTTTGGATTCTGACTGCCACATAGTAGCTGTGTGACCTTGGTCAGATAATCTAACCTCACTGCTACCTTATCCTCATATGGAAAATATGGAAAATGAAAGAACCAACTTCACAGGGTTATTTGTGAGGATAAAATGAGTTGAGGCGTTAGTAAGGCGTTAACAACCTAGCACAGATGGCATTTTTTAAGTGTTAGCAATCATTGTTGCTACTGAGAGACTGTATTCCCAGTAACGCTAAGACAAGCTTTACCTACAGCTCACAAATTTTCTAAGTGAAATCTTGATTTTTCTTTTTCAGCTACTTGAACTTTCTTATACCAGAAGCCATAAAACTAATGTACATATCAAGTTAGAAGCTCAGATATCATGGCCATAACAAGTCAAAGACAGTTTAACTGAACTATCAATTCAGAATTATATTTTTTTAATAAACTTTTTATTTATTTTTTAACATCTTTATTGGAGTATAATTGCTTTACAATGGTGTGCTAGTTTCTGCTTTATAACAAAGTGAATCAGATATACATATACATATATCCCCATATCTCCTCCCTCTTGCGTCTCCCTCCCACCCTCCCTATCCCACCCCTGTAGGTGGCCACAAAGCACTGAGCTGATCTCCCTGTGCTATGCAGCTGCTTCCCACTAGCTATCTATTTTACATTTGGTAGTGTACATATGTCCATGCCACTCTCTCACTTCGCCCCAGCTTACCCTTCCCCCTCCCAGTGTCCTCAAGTCCACTCTCTATGTCTGCGTTTTTATTCCTGTCCTGCCCCTAGGTTCTTCAGAATCATTTTTTTTTTAAGATTCCATACATATGTGTTAGCATACGGTATTTGTTTTTCTCTTTCTGACTTACTTCACTCTGTGTGACAAGTCTCTAGGTCCATCCACCTCACTACAAATAACTCAATTATATTTACATGGTAACAAGCACATAAATAGTGCTTAATAAGTATCTACTAAATTAATCATAAGTAAACTTTGCAAATACTATAAGATTACATGTGCAGTCTAGACTTCTCCCATTAATTAGAATCTTAGAAAGGATGGTTTATCAAGTTATTTAAATCCAATATTAATTAATTTATCTTAGTTCCTAAGTTGACAATAAGTGTACAAGTGTTTTCATTTTAATTTACCCAAGTTAGTCAAATTCACTTTATAATGCCTATTCATTTTGGCAGCAAAATTCACCTATTTGAAATATGTAATGTACTTACTATCTAACAAAAAAATGAAGTGTACTTTAAAATGTATCTAAAAAGTAGTTTTAAAGTACATATCTTTAAAATTCTATAATATAAATTATTCTAATAAAAAAGTTATGATAGGAAAATAATTCATTTTGTATATAGAAATGTGTACTCTAGAAACTGTATAACATATACTTCAGTGTACTTTTCCAGATTTTGAACATGCAAATGCAAGATTATTTAAACTACTCATTTTCCTTATGAGACACAATAACACCCAATCTACTTCACAGTGTAAAAATAATAGCTTAGAGTCTACATCATATCAACCTTGTGTTTTTGTATAATACAAATGAAGTGTGACCTGGCTGATCTTATTGCTCCACTTAAAAAATTCTACCATCATTCTCAGGTCATGATTATTTTATACACTCTGTTTTTTTGTTTGTTTGTTTTGTTTTGTTTTGTTTTTGCAGTACACGGTCCTCTCACTGTTGTGTCCTCTCCCGTTGCGGAGCACAGGCTCCGGACGCGTAGGCTCAGCGGCCATGGCTCACAGGCCCAGCCGCTCCGCGGCATGTGGGATCTTCCCGGACCGGGGCACAAACCCGTGTCCCCTGCATCAGCAGGCGGACTCTCAACCACTGCGCCACCAGGGAAGCCCTATACACTGTTTTTCTTGTACCGATGCAATCTTTTCATTAGAAAATGCCTTGTTTTTCAAACTATGAATACCTAAGTACTGACTATAAAACTGCTAATGCCATGTGGCTCACTCGGTATATTCTGGCTATAAAGCATTACAAGACACCGTTACAGAACTCTGATGTAAGGACGGAAAAGAAGAAGAGAATTTTCAAGTTATGTCACCAGTTACAAACTGAAAATTCTGCATGGAAAGTAGGGAAAACTGAGACTAATGTTTTCATTTGACTGGTAACATTCCGTATATTTTAAGGTTTTAAAAATATTTACAGATTATGATAAAAAGCTATAATATAGAAATAATAACTGAGATATCTGATTTACCCTTCCTACCTTAATGAAACAGAAAATCAGGGGCAAAAAATGAAACAGAAGTTTTCGTATGTTGGACAACAGGCAGCACATTACTGTGAACCCTGAGAGAGGGAAAAAAATCAATGTGAGCCCTTCAACTGTCGGTAAGTCTACCAGGAAAGGGAGGCAACTCAAACAGAATCCAGAAGACTCACTGTGCTGAGGAGACAGTGATCAAAGTTCACAGAGGCCAAGGTTGCTAGAATTTGCAGAGCAGAATAACAAAGAGGAGGGCACTTCAGAGAGAGAGAGAGAGAATGCATTCTGGGGAGAAGTACCATCTACCGTGGGCTAAGCACTGTCATGCACATGAGTAAGACGAAACTACCTGAGGCCAGACCAAAAAACACTGGAAAGAAGTAGGCAGAACAGGTCTCAAAGATCACAAAAAGCTGGGAAAAGTTCATATTCCCACCAGCCAGAGAGAAAGTATCTCATAAATACATGTATCATTGAGCAGAATCCTAAGAAGGGCATTGCTTTAATAATGGGATTACATTAGACTAAAGGTGTTTCCGTATCCCCTACTAAAGATTAAAAGTATGCTTTGAAAGAATCAAATGATTCCATATAACTTAATTGTGCATCACAAGAAAACCCAACACAATTTAAACAAAAATCAGGACAATATGAATCATAATTACTCTTCAAGTAATCTCTACCCACATCTATCAAACTCCTGAACCATGCAAGATCAGAATAGACTCAAAGCAGCTCAGCAAAAGACAAAAAATATGAGACTGAAGTTGCTGCCTAAGCAACAGAATTTGCAATTTGAACCCTGTCAAAATAACTGCTTTCTAAAACAAAAACACCACCTATGGAGTAAATATAAAAGAATACAGAATCAACATAATTTAATATTCATAATGTCAAAAGATACAACTCAAATTACCCAATATATGAAAAACTAAAGAAATGGAACATATGCACACAAGAAAAGGAAATTAACTAAACGAAAGCCTGAGAAAAACATACTGGAACTAGCAGGCGAGGATTTTAGAGCTACTATTACACTTCAGTAAAAGAAAATGTGCTTTCCGTTAATAAAGAATAGAGGAAATCTCAGCAAAGAGACAGAAAGGATAAAAAAAGGACAAACTGAAATTCTAAAATGAAAAAATACAATTTCTAAAATAAAAATGAATGTACTTAATCAAATGCAGAGGACAGAAGAACGAGTAAGCAAACTTGAAAACAGGTGAGTAAAAATTACCTAATGTAAACAACACACACAAAAAAAGATCTAAAAAAACCAACAAAAAACCAACAAAAAAAAAACAAAAAAAACAAACAAACAAAAAAAAACCAACAAAGTTTCATACGTTGTCAGGCAAAAATAAAACAATATAATATATATGTAATTTCAATACCAGAAAGAGAAAAGAGAAGGGGGCAAATATTATCTGAAGAAATAATGGCCCAGGGCTTCCCTCGTGGCACAGTGGTTAAGAATCCACCTGCCAATGCAGGGGACATGGGTTCGAGTCCTGGTCTGGGACGATACCACATGCTGTGGAGCAACTAAGCCTGTGTGCCACAACTACTGAGCTTGTTCTCTAGAGTCTGCGAGCCACAACTACTGAGCCCGAGTGCCACAACTACTGAAGCCTGTGTGCCTGGAGCCCATGCTCAACAAGAGAAGCCACCCAATGAGAAGCCCGCACACCACATCGAAGAGTAGCCCCCGCTCGCCCCAACTAGAGAAAAGCCTGTGTGCAGCAACAAAGACCCAATGCAGCCAAAAATAAAAATAAAAAAATTTATAGAAAGAAAAAAAAAGAAAAGAAATAATGGCCCCAAATTTCCTACTTTTGATCAAAGACAGTAATTTATAGAACTAAGATGCTCAACACACACAAAACCAAATGAACAGGAATAAGATCACACCAAGGTACACCAAAGTCAAACTACCAAAAGCCAAAGATGGAGTAAAACATGAAAGTGTCAAGAGAAAAATTACAAATTACATAGGAAGATGAATGATCCAGTTAACAGGGACTTTACATAAGAAATTATGGAGGGCAGAAGAGTCTTCAAAGCATCTTTAAAATGCTGAAACAAAAAGAAACTATTATTAATCCAGAAGTCTATGACCAATGAAATAATTCTTTAGGAATGAAGGTAAAATGCAAACATTTTCAGATAAAAGTAAGAGAATTCATCACTAGCAGACCTCCATTACAGAAAAAGCCAACAGAAGGTCTTAAGGCAGGAGGATCATGATACTGATAGAAATTTGGATCCTTAGAAGTCAAAGAGAACACTGGACAGGATAAATATCTTAATAAATGATACTCTTTTCTGTTTTTTCTTTTAATTTCTTTATGTCATAAGTATTGATATTTAAGGGAAAAATTGTACTGTTTTATGATGCTTGCTTATTTTTTATTTATTTATTTGTTTGTTTATTTATGGCTGTGTTGGGTCTTCTCTGCTGCAGGTGAGCTTTCTCTAGTTGTGGTGCACAGGCTTCTCATTGTGGTGGCTTTTCTCGTTGAGGAGCATGGGCTCTAGGCGCACAGGCTTCAGTAGTTGTGGCATGCAGGCTCAGTAGCTGTGGCTCGCGGGCTCTACAGCGCAGGCTCAGTAGCTGTGAGCTTGGCTCGCATGGGCTTAGTTGCTCCACGGCATGTGGGATCTTCATGGACCAGGGCTTGAACTCGTGTCCCCTGCATTGGCAGGTGGATTCTTAACCACTGTGCCACCAGGGAAGTCCCTTGTGATGCTTTTAACTTATATAAATGTGATAAATTAATAACTAAAACATAAAAGGAGAGATACGGATGTATACAGTTGCAAGATTTCTATATTTTATGTGAAGAAGTGCAGCATTAACTATAATCCAACTGTGAAAAGTTAAGAATGGATACAGCCAACACTTTAAAAAAATGCAAAGAAGTACAGGTTAAAAATAAAAACAGGAAACATTTAAGTGTGATTTCCTCTATAAAAAGGAGGAAAAGAAGAAGAGAGGAACAAAAATAAAGAAGACAAATTTTAAAAAAGAAATCATGTAATACTACACTCCAATCCAACCACATCAATAAATACATCAAGTGTTAACAGAATAAACACTCCAATTAAAAGGCAGAGGCTGACAGAATGGGTGGGAAAAACATGGAACTAGATGCTGTCAATAAGAGACACAAATAGATATGAAGACACGGGCTAGGAACAAATGAATGAAAACAGGATATACCATACAAAGAGATGAGAAGGCTGGAATGACAATATTAATAACAAGAAATCAAATAGACTTTAAGACAAAAAAGTATTACCAGAGAAAAAGAAGGGTTTATTTTAGGATAAAGGGGCAATTCATCAGGAACACCTGAAAAGAGCTATGCCTAATAGGAGTGCTTCAAAATATAAGCAAAAAATGACTAAATTAAAGGGAAAAATGAACAATTCCAGGATCATGATTGGGAGATTTAAGATCCCTCTCTCAGCAACTGGTAGAACATCTAGACAAGAGGTCAGTAAAAACATTTTAAAATCTAAACAACACATTTGCTTAAATAATATTTATAGAACATTACAACCCAAAGTGGAATACACATTCTTTTCCACTGCACGTGATATGCATACCAGAACAAACTAGATGATTAGCTATAAACAAGTCTTCATAAAATTTTAAGAGAATGATGTTTCCTGACTAAAAAGGAATTATATTACAAAGCAATAACAATATAAGATAATGAGATAACCCTCCCCCAATATCTGGAAATTAAACAACATACTCCTAAATACACCATAAGTCAAAAAAGAAATCATAAAATAAGAAAATATTTTTAGGGGGATGGATGGAGCGGGAGTTTGGGGTTAGCTGATGTAAACTTTTATATATAATGAATAAACAACAAGGTCCTACTGTATAGCACAGAGAACTATATTCATTGTCCTATGATAAACCATATGGAAAATAATATTTTAAAAAAAGAATGTATATTTATGTGTGTGTGTATATAACTGAACCACTTTGCTGTACAGCAGTAATGAACACAACTTTGTAAATCAACTATACTTCAATTAAAGAAAGAATTTTAAAAAGTACATAGAGGACTTACCTGGTGGTGTGGTGCAGTGATTACGCACCACAGGTTATTGGCGCCTGCCAATGCAATGGACAGGGGTTTGAGCCCTGGTTCTGGAAGATCCCACATGCCGCAGAGCAACTAAGCCCATGCACCACAACTACTGAGCCTGAGCTCTAGAGCCCACGTGCCACAACTACTGAAGCCCGCGTGCCGAAAGCCCGTGCTTCACAACAAGAGAAGCCACCACAGTGAGAAGCCCACACACTGCAATGAAAAGTAGCCCCTGCTCTCCGCAGCTAAAGAAAGCCCGTGCACAGCAACAAAGACCCAATGAAGCCAAAAATAAATAAATAAAAATTCTTAAGAAGTACGTAGAGAATTGTAAAGTGCTATTAAAAATGATAGAAATGAAAAAAAAAGAAAATATTTTTAACTGAATGACAATGAAAACAAATCAAGTAAAAATTCAGGAAAGTAACTAAAGCAGTGCTTAGAGGAAAAGACACAGTATTAAAGCCTTATATTCACAGAAAGATTTGATCTGAGTTCCCAACTCAAGATGATAGAAAACAACAACAAAAACCCAAATTAAGTAGAAGGATGAAATAAAAAGATAAATACAAAAGTCAATAATCATACCAAAAAGAAATCAATGACACAGGAAACAGAAAATTGATAAAACCAAAAGCTGGGTTTTTTTAAGTCAATAAAGTTGACAATCCTCTAGATAAACTGATGAAGAAAAAGAAAGAAAAGACAAAATTACCAATATCAGGAATGAAAGAGGAAACATCACTACAGAAGCTACAGACATTAAAAGGATACTAAGGAACTATAATTAACAACTTTATGCCAATAAACAGCCTAGATGAAACAGATTCATTTCTTAAAAGAAAAATTACTAACACAATCCAATAAGAAATAGAGAATCTAAATAGCGCTGTGTTAGGGATCCACCAAGACTACCTTCAGGCTTAATGACTGCCTAGAAGGACTCACAGGACCCAGAAAGTTGTTACACTCATGGTTATGGTTCACTACAGTGAAAGGATATATAGTAAAATCAGCAAAAGGAAAAGGCACATGGGGTGAAGTCCAGAGGACACAAGGTACAAGCTTCTAAGAGTCCACCCACAAGCATAGTCACATAAAAATACTTCCTTCAGCAACAACGTGTGACAACACGTACAAAGTGGTGCCAACCAGGGAATCTTGCTTAAGACAGACGGTCCAGGGTTTTTATTAGGGATCAACCATGCAGGCACTGTATGCCTACATATATTGTCATCAGTAAGTAAGAGATCAGTAACTGAAGCTCCAGACCATGATAAGGAAAGTAGGTGTTTACCACAAACACTTTTAGTATATATTATTTGGATAAACTGACAGAGCATGGCTCACTCTTATCTGACAGAACACTCAAAGAGATCAGTTCACCAGAGCCAACCAATAAACAATCATGAAAACAGACCTGGAGGGCTTCCCTGGTGGCACAGTGGTTAAGAATCCACCTGTCAATGCAGGGGACACGGGTTCAATCCCTGGTCCGGGAAGATCACACATGCTGCGGAGCAACTAAGCCCGTGCACCACAACTACTGAGCCTGCGCTCAGAGCCCACAAGCCACAGCTACTGAGCCCACGTGCCACAACTACTGAAGCCCATGTGCCTAGAGCTCGTGCTCCGCAACAAGAGAAGCCACCGCAATGAGAAGCCCACACACCGCAACGAAGAGTAGCCCCCGCTCGCCACAACTAGAGAAAGCCCATGCACAGCAACAAAGATCCAACGCAGCCATAAATAAATAAAAAGAAAAATAAGAAAAGAAAACAGACCTGGAAATGTTCAGGGTTTGCACAACCCAAGCCTGCTGAGTTTAGTTTCCACACGGGCCTATACCAATAAACAACTCGAATTCATAATTTAAAACTTTCGCATAAAAGAAATTCCAAGCCCAGATGACATCATAGTAACAATGAAATAATACCAATTCTTTGGTATTATTAGATAGAATGAAACAATACCAATTCTACACATTTTCTTTCAGAGAAAAAAGGAGAAACACTCTCCCACTCATTTTTTTTAAATAAATTTATTTATTTTATTTATTTATTGTTTTGGCTATGTTGGGTCTTCGTTGCTGCGCGTGGGCTTTCTCTAGTTGCAGTGTGCAGGCTTCTCTCATTGTGGTGGCTTCTCTCATTGCAGAGCACGGGCTCGAGGCGTGTGGGCTCAGTAGTTGTGACCCACAGGCTTAGTTGCTCCGCAGCATGTGGGATCTTCCCGGACCAGGGCTCGAACCCGTGTCCCCTGCATTGGCAGGTGGATTCTCAAACACTGCGCCACCAGGGAAGCCCACCTCCCACTCATTTTTAAAATCCAGTATTAACTGGTTACCCTGATATCAAAACCAAAGTCATCATGAGACAAAAAAAAAAATCCCTCAATAAGATATAGATGCAAAACTCCTAACAAAAGTTAGCAAATCGATTCTAACAATACACTAAAAGATTAACACACCATAGCCATTAGGGATTTATCCCAGGAACAGAAAGGTTTAATATTTAAAAATTAGTCCCAGTCATTTATCATATGAAGAGAATAGAGAAAAATCCTATGATAATTTCAGTACTTACAGAAAAAAGATTTGACAAAATTCAACATTCATTCATATTAAAAACTCTCAGCAAACAAGGGATAAAAAGAACTTCCTCAATATGCTTAAAGGCATCTGCAAAAAACCTACAGCTTGTATCATATTCTATGGTAAATGGCTCAATGCTTTCTACATCAGGAACAAGGCAATGAAAACCACTATCATTGTTTTTATTCAATATTGTAATATAGATTGTACTCAGTGTAATATGACAAGAAAAAGGCATATAGGATACAAAAGAAGTAAAATTATGTTCACACATGGTATGATCATTTATGTATCAAAGTCTAAGAAATCGATAAAACAGCTATCAGGAAAAAAAATTGCTATCAGGATAAGTGAATTTAGCAAGGACGCAAGATCAATACACAAAATCAGAACTGATTTTGCTAGCAATGACCAATTGGAAAATGAAATTAAAAAGACAACTCTATTTAAAATAGCATTCAAGAGACTTCCCTAGTGGTCCCAGTGGTTAAGAATCTGCCTTCCAATGCAGGGGATGAGGGTTCGATCCCTGGTTGGGGAGCTGGGATTCCACATGCCACAGGGCAACTAAGCCCATGTGCCGCAACTGCTGAGCCTGCACACCACAACTAGAGAGGAGCCGGCGTGCTGCAATGAGGAGCCCTTGTGCTGCAACCAAGACCAGATGCAGCCAAAAATAAATAAATAAATAAATATTTTTAAAAACACAGCATTCAAAAACTACTCAAAACTAAATTGATGTGCAAAATGTTCAAAACTTGTACACCAAAACCTATAAAACACTACAAAGGGAAATTACAGAAGACCATATTCAAGGACTGGAAGACTTACATGGTGGAGGTGGCAATTCCCTCCAATTGATCTACAAACTCACTGTAAACAAAATCAAAGTTAACAGGCTTTTGGAGAAATTGGCATGCTGATTTTAACACTTTTACAGAAAGACAAAAGACCCAGATTCGTCAAAACAAGGCTGAAAACAGAACAAGACTGGAGTGCTTATACTACCTCACTTCAAGACTTACTGTAAGGCTACAGGACAGTGTAGTATAGGCACAAGGACGCACATACAGATCAATAGAACAGAACAGAGTCCAGAAATATGCTTGCACTTATATGGCCAAAATTTTTTCACAAAAGTGGCAAGGTAATTCAACTGGAAAAAGATATAGTCTTCTTTATAAATGGTGACAGAATAGTTGAATATCTGAGAAAAAAATGAATTGCAAATCTTACCTCATACCACACACAAAATCTAATTTGACCCAGCCAAAACAATCTTGAGAAAGTATAAAGCTGGAGGTATCACGCTCCCTGATTTCAAACTATACTACAAGGCTACAGTCACCAAAACAGTATAGTACTGGCACAAAAACAGACACCTAAATCAATGGAACACAATAAAGAGCCCAGAAGTAAACTCACCATTATATGGTCAATTAATCTATGACAAAGGAGGCAAGAATACACAATGGGGAAAAGACAGCCTCTTCAATAAATGGTGTTCAGAAAATGGACAGTTACAATCAAAAGAATTAAATTGAACTACTTTCTCACACCATATACAAAAAGAAACTCACAATGGAGTAAAGGCTTACATCTAAGACCTGAAACCATAAAACTCCTAGAAGAAAGTATAAGTATTGCTCTTTGACATGGATCTTAGCAATATTTTTTGGATATGTCTCCTCAGGCAAGGGAAACAAAAGCAAAAATAAACAAATGGGACTACATCAAACTAAAACGCTTTTGTACAGCAAAGGAAACTATCAACAAAACAAAAAAGCCACCTACTGAATGGGAGAAGATATTTGCAAATGATATAACTGATAAGGGGGTAATATCAAAAACATATAAAGAACTCACAGAACTCAACATCAAAAAAATACAAACAATCCAAATAAAAAATGGGCAGAGGACCTGAATAGACATTTTTCAAAGACCTACAGATGGCCAACAGGCACATGAAAAGATGCTCAACATCACTAATCATCAGGGAAATGCAAATTAAAATCACAATGAGTTATTACCTCACATGTGTCAGAATGACTATTATCAAAAAGACAGGGAGTTCCCTGGTGGCACAGTGGTTAAGAATCTGCCTGCCAACGCAGGGGACACGGGTTCGAGCCCTGGTCTGGGGAGACACCACATGCCACGGAGCAACTAAGCCCATGGGCCACAACTACTGAGCCTGTGCTCTAGAGCCCACGAGCCATAACTACTGAGCCCGTGTGCCTAGAGCCTGTGCTCCACAACAAGAGAAGTGACCGCAATGAGAAGCCGGTGCACTGCAATGAAGAGTAGCCCCCACTCACCACAACTAGAGAAAGCCGGTGCCCAGCAACAAAGACCCAACACAACCATAAATAAATAAATAAATAAACTTAAAAAAAAAAAAAGACAGCAAGTAACAAGTATTGGTGAGGATGTGGAGAAAAGGGAACCTTTGTGCTCTGTTGGTGGGACTGTAAGTTGGTGCAGCCACAGTGGAAAACAGAATGTAGGTTCCTCAAAAAATTAAAAATAGAACTACCATACAATCCAGCAATCCCACTCTTAGGTATACATTCGAAGAAAACAAAAACACTAATTCAAAAAGATATTGATACATGATCCCTATATTCATTGCAGCATATTTACAATAGCTAAGATATGGAAGCAACCTAAGTATCCATCGATAGATGAATGAATAAAGAAGATGTGGTGTGTACACACACACACACACACACACACACACAATGGAATATTAGCCATAAAAAAGAATGAAATCTCGACATCTGCAACAGCATGTATGGATCCAGAAGGTATTGTGCTAAATGAAATAAGTCAGACAAAGAAAGATAAATACCATATGATTTCACTTATATATAAGGAATCTAAATACAAAACAAATGAACAAACAGAACAGAAAGAGACTCACAGATACAGAGAACAAACTGATGGTCGCCAGAGGGGAAAGGGGCAGGGGCATGAGTGAAATAGGTGAGGGAGATTAAGAGGTACAAACTTCAGTTATAAAATAAATAAGTCATGTAATGTACAGCATAGGGAATATAGTCAATAATACTGTAATAACTTTGTATGGCAACAGATGGTAATTAGACTTTATTGTCGAGATCATTTTGTAATGTATAAAAATATCGAATCGTGATGCTGTACACCTGAATATAATTTTATAAGTCAATTATACTTTAATTTTTTTAAATCTGATTTGAAATGTATTCTGTAGTAAAGATTTAACACAGTAGGCCAGAGACTGCTATCCTTAGAAAGCCTACTTATAAAGTTGGCCTTGACTGTTGTCTGGGAACTTGAACTTCAGAGATATTGCCACCATTCCCTAACTGATAAGGGTGGTTTACATAAAAACAATATGGTTTATGCTGAACATGTGCTTACTTTCTGAGAGTCTGCAATTCTGGAATGTGCTAGGCAGTTAATGGGTACACGAGCAGCCCCCAATAAAGACTTGGGCACTGAGTCCCTTATGAACTTTCCTAGTAGACAACACTTCACACATTTTGTCAGAGGTGATGCTGGAGGAATCGAATGTCACAGGGAAAATCACTGGGGAGGCTTCTTAGAAGCTTGCATCTGGTTTTCTCTGGACTTCACTTCATGCACCTCTTTCAGTACCTAATTTTTGTTGTGCATCTTTCAGTGTAATAAGTCATAGCTATGAATCTATCTATAACCTGAGATCCTGTGGATTAGCCCAAAGAATGAGGGAACCTGTGGGTAGTCTTGGGATTCTCCCCTGACATGGATCATAGTGCAAAATTTAATAGCTAAAACTTTTTAAACTTTTAGAACAAACTGGGAGAAATCTTCATAACATTAGGTTAGGCAAAGATTTATCAAGCAGGTCACAAAAAAGCCTCAAGTATAACTAAGAAAACTGATAAAATGTACTTTATCAAATCAAACGTTTATTCTTTGAAAGACATTAAGAAAACAAAAAGGCAAGCTACAGACTAGGAAAAAATAAGTAATAGTAAATAACCATCAATCTGACAAAAGGCTTGTATCAGAATATATAAAGAATTTTTATACTCTAGACAAAAAAATTAAAAATAGGTTAAAGATCTGAACAGATATTTTAGAGAAGTTTTACGACTGATCAAAAAGATCATGAAAAGATGCTCAACACCACTAAGTATCAGGAAAATGCAATTAAAGGCACAATGAAACACCATTACGCATCCGCCAAAATGGCTGAAGTCAGACTCTAACAAGATCAAGTGTTGAAAGGGATATGAACTGACTGGAACTCCACACATTCCTGGTGGGAATGCAAAGGGCACAGCCACTTTGGAAAACTACATGGTACTATTTTCTAAAAATTAAACATATTCTTCCCAGACAATGCAACACAACTAAGCCTAGGTATTTACCCAAGAAAAATTAAAATACATGCCCATAAATAGCATTTTATTTGATCCAAGTGTATTTCAACTGGTAAATTAAAAAACTGTGAAATATCCATATTATAGCAAAAAAAGGAACAAAACATGAATACATGAAACAGCAGAGATGAAACTCAGTAGCCTAAGTAAAAGAAGTCAAACACAACAGCTTCTATACTGTATGATTTGATTTATAAAAAATTTTAGAAACAACAAAACTATACTGACAGAAGGCAGATCAGTAGTTGCATGAAGACACCATACACAAAAATTAACCCCAAACAGATCACAGTCCTAAATATAAAAGCTAAAGCTATAAAACTCTTAGAAAAAAAAGACAAGTGTCAATCTTTGTGACCTTGAATTAAGCATCAGTTTCTTAGATATGACATCTAAAGCATAAGCAAATATATATATATATATATATATATCAATAGCTGTCATCAAAATTTAAAACTTCTGTGCTTCAAAGGGCAGTATCAAGAAAATAAAGGGATAACCCACAAAACAGGAGAAAAATATTTGCAAATCATACATCAGATAAGGGTCTAATATTCAGAATACATAAAAAACTGTTAAAAATACACAATAAAAAGACCAACAACCCAATTATAAAATGGGAAAAGGATCTGAATAGATATTTTTCTAAAGAAGATATACAACTGGCCAATAGATTCTCAACAATTTTCTATTAAGGAAATGTAAATCAAAATTTCAATGAGATACCACTTCACACCCACTACAGTATACAATCTAAAAGACAGACAATAATTTTTCTTTACTAAAAGGAAAATAAGTGTTGGTGAGGATGTGGAGAAACCAGAACTCACATACATTGCTGACAGAAACATAAAATGGTTACAGCTGCTGTGGAAAACAGTTTTGAAGTTCCTCAAAAGGTTAAACACAAAGTTATTTTATGACTTAGCAATATCACTCCAAGGTATATATGCAAAAGAAGTGAACACATATGTGCTCACAAAAACTTGTACAGAATGTTTACAGCAACATTACTGACAAGAGCCAAAAAGTGGAAACAACCCAAATGTCCATCAACTGATGAATAAACAAAATGCAGTATACCCATACAATAGAATATTATTCAGCAAAAAAGGAGCAATAGAGTAATGATGCATACTATGACATGGATGAACCTTGAAAACATTATGCTATGTGAAAGAAGTCAGACACAAAAGCACATACTGTATAACTCAATTTATACGCAATGCCCAGAGTAGGCGAATCCATGGAGACAAAAAGTAAATTAATGGTTGCCTAGGGCGAGCGGGTGTGGTGGAATAACTGCTAATGAATACAACGTTCCTTGTTGAGCTGATAAAAATGTTGTGGAATTAGATGGTGGTGATGATTGCACAATTCTGTGAATACACTACACATCACTGAACTGTACACTTTAAAAGCGAGAAGTTTATAACATGTTATTTATGCTTTGATGATCTTTTAAAAAGATGACTGATTCTTTAAAGTAAAAATAATAACCATGTATTTAGGGTGCTTTAGCATATTTAGAAGTAAAATGCATAAAATGGGAACAGACTGGAGGGAGCAAGTAGAAATTTACTGATGTAAGAATATATGAAGGGGTATAATTATTTGAAACTAGACTGTGATAACTGAAAAATGTATATGTAAATCCTAGTGGTAGACTGTAGTAAGTTAAATATATATATTGTAGCCCCTAGAGCAAGCACCTACAGAATAAACAGAGGTACAGCTTCAAGAGTAATATTAATAATACTAGATTATTAAGTGAAAAAACTTCTCTTTATCTTTAATTTCTACTACTTATACTCCATTTCCCCCCACCTAAAACATCCTGCCCTGATGTCACCAGGTCCTTGAAAATATTCGTCAATGGAGACTGCTGCTTCTCCCAAATTTACCAGACTGAAAAAGAGGACTAGGCTTATTTCTTGATGCTCACAGCTGCTAGTATGGGCAAACATGAAACATGTGTGCTGGCATTTTCATTCTCGTGCAGATATCACTAGCTCCTACTAGCTCCTAGCTAGCTCCTAGCTAGCTCCTATCACTACCTCCTACTACTTCCTAGTAAACACACCCTCCTCAAAAACAAACACTCCCAACATACCCCCAGACAATCACTACCCAACATCAGTTGAAGTTGAGACTCATGACAGATGTGGCCATTCACTCTTCATTACAACCTTCTGTTCTTTTGAAATACAAGGCATTTGCTCACATCAATCTCTAATTCTCTTCATTGAACTTTTCATACTACTCATCTTTCTCAATGGTTTCTACACTGGCTCATATTTTTCTTCTGCACTCTATTAGAAGTCATTAGTCCATTTGACCTAACATTAATTACCTTGGCCTCAAAGTTCTATGAATTCCTCTGTTTCAAATTCCATGTACAAGCCTATACAGGGACCAGTAATTGAAGGTTCCCACTACATCCTGCCTTCTGCTCACCTCCTACTATACTGAGGCAAGGTCTATTAGAACTAAGATGCTCCAGGAAGAGCACTAGATTTGGAGTTACAACACCTGGGTTCAATCCCTGCCCTGATACTGCAGGAATTTAGGTCTGAATGATATCTTAAAATTAAGTCCCTAGAGCAGAATTTCAACTAAACTGGCTTCTAAGAATATTCAACAAGTTACCACCCTTCACCCAGGTGAATTAATCTCAATTTTACTTTTCATATTCTCCACCAAAATTCCAAAGCTAAGATTGTCTACTTTGTATTCTATATCACCTATTTAAGATTATGGACATTGTAATTGTATCAAAAATCTAGTGTCACAAGTATCTTATAATATGTTGTGTTTCAAAGTAACTCAAAATTATATGATTCTTTCACAACAAAAGGAATCATGAAAATTATGAATCAAAACAGTACCTCAATATTTTTACTGGCCACATTCTTCACAACAGCAGGAAACAGGTCAGATGCATTTTTCCCTTTTGCAATCATCTGAAGAATAAAAGTGAAATATTAGGGCTGAAACTTTTTAAAAATTAGTCATTTGAAAAAAAACATAAATTCTACATACATTAAATATTTAGAAGATAAGCTACAGAAACAAATAAGCTATAGAGTTAACAAACAACTCTTTTTGAGTCACCTTATTTATTCCAACTATCTGCAGCAAAGAACAAACAATCTCTTGGGAATCAATATAAATACACATAGACATATTAAGGAAGAAACAGTAATTTAAAGACATAATATTTACAATAGTTTTCTCTGGCTAATGGTGTTGTAAACACTTTTTAAATATTTGTACTCTTCTTTATTTTCCAAGTTCTTACATTAAAGATGTAATGCTTTTGCAGTGGGGGTGGGGGTGGAGAATGAATGTTATTTTAAACAAACTACAATAATTTTTTCTCCTTCGGCTTTCTTTGTATAGATTCCCCTACTTCTCCAACCATTTTTTTCAAAGTACCCTTCACCAGGTCCTCTTCCTTTCCCCACTAAAGTTCTGTGCACCAACATCTTTTCAGGCTACACTGTTCTACAATCTCTGAAACGCCTGAGATTTCATTCACCCTCAACATGTTAACTCCTACCTCTACAGGGATCAACTCCCCAAACTCTAGCCCTAACTCTAGGCCCTAGTTCCACTTCTCTAACTGAACATTATTAGATGTCTTTCTCATCCAAAACTTGCTATGTCTAAAACCAAACCTATTTTTCCTGATAAAATGGCATTCGTGCTAGAATTTCCTATTTCCACCAATTTTCCCAGATACCAGAAACCATGAAATTATCTTGGTCTCTCCTCACATCTACACAGTAACCAGGTCCTGTTGTGAATTCTTGGCACACTCACATTAAACCCTTTCTCCTGTTACTATCCTAGTATAGGTCAGTATCACCTACAGAGGACTTTTCCGACAATCTCCTCCTTCTGTCCATAACGTACATCACCGACAGTTTAATATGCTCAAACTACCACTTTGCACGTCAGCTCCCCCTCAAAGATCTCAATAGCCCCCGACTGCCTAAGAGTCCAAACTATTTCATTTACTATTCAAATGACTTAATTGCATTAACATCCCTTTTAAGCTCATCAACCATTATTGTTCTACACCAACGTTATTATAAAAGTAAACTGATCTACTCACTTCTTGTACATTCTCTGGCTCCTCTATGCTGGTGCTCGTATCATGCCCCCAACCCACTTCTTTTTACTTTTCTAAGTTCTACCCTTCTATCTAGAGTATCATCAAATTCTAATCATTCTCCCTTGCTAGAGCCATCTCCTAACACCTAGCCCACTATGGTGTCCAATCCTAATTTCCTCTAGAATTTTTTAATCTACGTTTTTCATTTAGAATTTCCTATGTGTTACCTTTTATTTCTATTTATTTCAGTTTTATGTCTACCTGTATTTCCATTTCCTTCACTCTCATTCCCAGAATATATCTTTATGTCTTTTAATAGTATGGACTTTGGTAGCCACAAAATAAAGTTTTAACTACAGGATAATTTTTTGGAAAAGGGATCTTGGGACTTCCCTGGCGGTCCAATGGTTAAGACTTCGTCTTCCAATGCAGGGGGTGCAGGTTCAATCCCTGGTCAGGGAGCTAAGATCCCACATGCCTCGGGGCCAAAAAAACAAAACATAAAGCAGCAGCAATATTGTAACAAATTCAATAAAGACTTTATAAATGGCCCACATCAAAAACTAAGTAAATATATATATAAAGTCTAAAATACCATTTTAAAAAAGGGATCTTTATGAATTACCTAAGAAACTACCTTAAAAAGGTAGAAGGCATTAGTTTTATAAATTTACAGAAATGTTTTATAAATACCATGTGACATTTTAAACAACAATAATCCCAGTTAACAATATCTCAGAAGACCTTTCTACGTGACAGCTTTAGAACACTCTAATACAAACTAGTCTTTTCATTTTCTATTTCTTTATCTGTGAAATTATTTGAGTATCCTGTGAAACCTTCTGAGTATTAAAGAAGGTTCACGAAATAGTGCAACTAAAGTATCTTTATATGACTTTTACAATTTTCTCATCTGTAAAATGAGGAGAGAGGGATTAAATGTTCTCTAGGGCCCCTTCCTTCAGTCATTCAGTAACTACCTAAAGTCAGAGATCCTATCCTATGATATCCTACTCCAAGGCTTCCCCAACTTTATTCTACAGAATGCTATTCAAAAACACGTTAATACACAAGGGAGAAAAAAAAACCTATAGTCAAATTCATTCAACAGATATTTGCCAAGAGGATACTACATACCAGGGACTATTCTAGGCCTTGGGGATACAACCGTGAACAATATAGTCTTTACCCATCGGAGCTCACCTTTTAATGAGGGTGAGGGGCAATAAACAAATATAGTATATGAGGTGGTAACAAGGGTACTATGGAGAAAGATAAAGAACTGCAGGAGAAATGGGAAGTGCTAGGGTAGGGGTGGGAATTGCTGTTTTATGTTTTGGTTAGTGTTTGCACAGCATATATTTTTTATCCTTATATATTTAATCTATCTACGCCTTTATATTAAAAGTGGGGTTTTCCTAGAGAACGTACAGTTGCATCTTGATATTTTCATCAAATATGACAGTCTCTCTTAGTTGGTGACTTTAGATCACTTACATTTAATATAATTATTGATATACTTATATTCAGGTCTACCATTTTATTATCAGTTTTCTGTTTATTCCCTGTGTTTTGTTGTTCTGACTGCTGTTACCCTCATTATTTGGAAATTTTTTAGTATTTAATAATTTAACTTTTCTTTTTTATTTTAATTTTTATATTGACTATTTGGCTATATCTTTTTGTATAATTTTTATTGGTTCTTCTTCTAGAGATTACCAGATAATTACATAGATGCACAAACACAGTTGACAGATACATATAGACAGATAAGTCAAGATATGTCAAACCTTCCACAGTTTACTTAGAGTTAATATTTCACAAGGTCAAATAAAATGTAGAAACCTTTCAACCATATAGGCCCTTTCAATCTGACCTCCCCACTACTCTTTATGTTATAGCCATCATATATTTTATATCTACATCCATCGAAAACCTCTCAGACAATGGGATACTTAGGAGGATAAAATTAGTCCTTTATGCTTACCAGATATTTACCATTTCTATTGGTCTCCCTCAAAATCCATCACATATTTCCCTTCAGCCTGGAGAACTTCCATTAGCCTTTCATTAAAGCAGATCGGCTAGAAGTACTCTACTATTTTTTTCTGCCTGAGAATGTCTCTATTCATCTTCATTCTTTCACTGGATTCACTGGATTCTAGGTTAACAATTATTTTCTTTCAGTACTTAGTCATTCAGTTTATCCTGATTGGGGATCATTGAGTTTCTTTCATCTATAAATTTAAGTCATTCATCAGTTGGGAAGTTTTCAGCAATAATGTCTTCAAGTATTTTTTCTGCCCTAAAAAATATATGTTACATGGACATAATGTTTTGGTATCATCCAACAAGACCTCAGGCTTTGTTCATCTCTTTTCTTTTTAATCTCTATTCTAAGAATTGACTAATTTCTAGTGATCTGTCTTCAACTTTTGACTCTTTCTTCTGTTATATCAATTCTGCTATTTAGTCAACCCAAGATATTTTTATTTCAGATATGATACTAGGACTTCCCTGGCAGCCCAGTGGTTAAGACTCCATGCTGCCACTGCAGCGGGGCACAGGCTCATTCCCTGGTCAGGGAACTAAGATCCCGCATGCCATGTTTTGTGGTCCCCCCAAAAAAAAGAGATATCCAGATATGACACTATACACATGACAGAAATTTCAACAAATTTCTAATGATGTGGTTCACTTGATATATTTTGGAAAACAACTATTTACCCATTAGTTACTACCTGGGGAATAAGTAGATATAGGATATCCCTTTCCCTAGCGTAACTTACCATCCAATCATAAGTGGCCCTAATATTACTCACTACTGAAGTATAAAACAAGAGAAATGTCTATTTAAGTCTTTACCCATTTTTAATTGGGCTGTTTTTAGTTATTGGGTTATATGAGTTCTTTATATATTCCGGAGAGTCTGTATCAGATATATGATTAAAAATATTTTCTCCCATTCTGTGGGTTGCCTTCTCACTGGTTGACAGTGTCATTTGATGCATGAAGTTTTAAATTTTGACATAGTCTAAATTATTTCTTTTGTTGCTCACCTTTTGATGTTATATCCAAGAATCCTTTGACAAATCCAGTGTCATGAAATTTTTATCCTAAGTTTTCTTCTATGAGCTTTATTGTTTTAGCTCTTACATTTAGGTCTTTGATTCATTTTTTCACTTATTATATATATTGTATGAGGTAGGGGTCTAAAAATTCATTCTCTTGCACGTGAGTATCCAGTTTCCAAACACCATTTGGGGAAATTCTACCCCCACTGAATTGTCTTGCACCCTTGTTGAAAATAATTTGGCCATATAAGTGAGGGTTTTCTTTTAAGGCTCTCTATTGTGTGTATATGTCTCTCTATATGTCTGTCTTTATGTTGGTACCACACATTTTGATTACTGTAGCTTTGTAGTAAGTTTTGAAATCAGAAAGTGTAAGACTTCTTTTTCAAGATTGTTTTGGCCATTCAGAGTCCAGTAAGATTCCATATGATTTTAAGATAGATTTTTCTATTTTTGCAAAAAACATCCCTGGGATTTTGATAGGAACTGCATTGAATATGTAGATAATTTTGGGAATATTGATATCCTAATAATATTAAGTCTTCCAATCAATGAACATGGGACATCTTTCCATTTGTTTGTGTCTTAATTTCTTTCAGCAACATTCTAGTTTTCAAGGTACAAATCTTTTGCTTCCTTGGGTAAGTATTCCTAAGTATTTTATTCTTTTTGATGTTATCATAAATGAGATTATTTTCATAACTTCCTTTTACGGTTGATGACTGTTACCATATAGGAACACAACTAGTTTTTATGTGTTAATTTTGTATCCTGCAACTTTGTTGAATTTGTTTATTAGTTCTAAAAGTTTTTTGTGGACTCTTTAGGGTTTTCTAAATATAAAAGCATGTTGTCTGTGAATGAAGATAATTTTACTTCTTTTCCAATTTGGCTGCCTTTTATTTCTTTTTCTTACCCAATTGCTGTGGCTAAAACTTCCAATACTATGTTGAATAGAAGTGGTGAAAGTGGGCATCCTTGTTTTGTTCCTGAACTTAGAGGAAAAGCTTTCAGTCTTTCACCACTGAGTACAATGTTAGCTGTGAATTTTTCATATTTGGCCTTTAAAATGCTGAGGTAGTTTCCTTTTATTCCTAGTTTGTTGAGTGTCTTATCCTGAAAGGGTGTTGAATTCTGTCAAATGCTTTTTCTGTATCATTAAAATAAACTTGTTTTTTCTCCTTCATTCTGTTAATGTGGTGTATTACAATGATTATTTTCATGTTATTTTTAAAATACTGAATAATAATCTAGATCTAAAAATTCAGATCTAGGGACTTCCCTGGCGGTCCAGTGGTTAAGACTCCGTGCTTCCAATGCAGGGTGCACGGGTTTGATCCCCGGGCAGGGAACTAAGATCCCACATGCCATGCAGTATGGCTCCCCCTGAAAAAATTCTGATCTAAAAACATAATTAATGTTAAAAAGCATTAATCTTTTTTTAACTAAGCAAGATAAAGAGGAGAAATTGCACTTACTTTCTCAACAATTTCAACTAGCTTCATTTTTTACAGATATACAGATGGGGAGAAAATTCAGCATTTTTACTTTATAAATAATTACTAGTTAATTTACAAACCAGCAGTTAATTTTCAGACCCAACTGCAACTCTTAAGAATCAGCCCCCAAGAATAAATAGAGAAATAGAAAATGAACTGACCCTTGACTTCTATCCCAGAAAGTACTCTTGAAGCAAAATTGACAGAAAACCCATTAAGGTTCTATAGGCATTACATCACTAGTAAAAATTCAGGCCTGCTAACTAGGAACTGGTCCTGATGTATATTAGCATGGCAGAAAAAATCTGACCCATTAAACAACTTCCAACTTAAGAACAAAAAAAGATGCCAACATCAGCCACAAGTTGAACCCTTTAAAGTATACACAGAACTGAAGCATTTTTGTTGAAGGGAGAAAGAGAACAAGGGCTGGGAAGTCTAGAAAGACTTAGCCCAAAATGTTTATTATAATCATTAACTCAAGACAGTAAGAATTACGCATGTTTTTATTTTCTTCTTCTTATATGGACTTTCTCAAAATTTTTCTACAACAATAATATACCATTTGAATTTGGCTTTATTTTTTTTTTACAAATATTAAACAAAAATATCTGGAACTTTGAAATTACCTTTAATTTTCTTAGGGTCAATAATATCCAACCAAATACCATGTAACATATATGGCTATGAAATAATATAGATCAGTAACTCTAATTAGGAATTTTAAGAATTTTATCTATCAAAGAAAGGTTCAGATTTGCTCATTATCCCAAAACTACAAAGACAAGCAAACTAACCTGAGAAAGACCTTTAATATCCAACACTTACTAAAAGAAAATACATCAAAGATTTCAATACACCAAAATATTCCATTCTTTCAAGGACTCTGAATAATCAACTCATCAGTATTATAGCTAAAAAATTTATTACAAGTTCACTATATGAAGCAATACATTTCAAATTCTTAGTTCACATTTCATCAAGCCAAGATAAAATACAAAAATGTGCTTTAAACATTAGACACATATTCTTCAGAAATATCAAGAAAAATAACATATGTATGTTTCAACTTGAGTCCTGCTATGTAATAAGTGACCACAAGATTTTGAAGTAGGTAGCTTTTCTTCCCTAAGCATGCTTTGGCATACATGAGACTTTATTCAACATATGAACCACTGGAAACATTTCCCCATGATTCTAAATAAGCCTCAGATATTACCAAAGAAAGATAATAAGATGAACTGAAACTATCATTATGGTTTCTCTCTAGTAGATATTGCTGACAAGATGCTCTGTTGACTCGTAGGACTACCGACTATGAAAGATAGCCAGATGTGCACTGCCAGCATTTTGATATATATTAGAAAGTAATGTGTTAAGACAAATACATAACACTTAAAATTTTGGCAGATTAAAATTTAGAAATGTTTAAAGGTTTTTAACTATGAAGCTAAGGTCTTAAAACTACTCTGTAATCATGAGGTGGTAAAACCCCATATTCAGGGCTCATGAAACCTAAATTATGCAGAGAAATGTAAATATTGCCAATTATATTTAAAAAATCCACGAAATTCTGAAGCCCATATAATATTCTGCTAATTGACCTCTAGCAAACTACTTCCACCCAACAGATGTTTTGAAATGATGCATACATGTGCATACATGAACATAACATTTTAAAAATAATTTTTAAAGCTCCCACATAGAAATATGGTGCTAACTAGAAATCGAACTAAAAACTGGACAGAAGTAAAGGTGAACAAATGATTGTTATAATATTTCACTGGAAAAAATTTCAAGAAAAATAACTATTAGTTATTTCATAAAAGAAGAAATTAGCAAACAATAACTGCTAGTTTAAAAGTGAAATACAGGGGAGGATATATCTTATATAACCATTGTGCTATGAGTATGATTTTCCATTTTCTTCTCCAAAAGTTAAGTTAGAAAAGATCTGTGATGATGAACAGTTTCTCCTCAAAGGAAACTAGGTGACCGAATTTTGGAAGCACATCTTGAATCAGACCAACCGTGCTCTTACTGAATTTTTAAGTTGCTGTTAGTTTGATATTAAAGCAAAATTTAAAATGTCTTAGTTTTCCCCATGGAACGTTAATATGTCAAAAGCCATATTGTCTAAATGTGTTTCTTAGGCAAATACTGAGTAGTGTTTTAAATTCAGACATAGAGTTTCTACTGTGAACATATAAGAATGATTAATATTCTTTTTAAAGACATTTTTTCTTTTAATCATACATTCAGGAAATATTTTAATTTCATGGTCAAAGAATGGTGATAGGTAATACCTGTTGTTTTCTTTTCTTTTCTAGTAACTAAGAGGAGATCCTTATTTTATTTGTTGTAGCAAATTCCTAAATGAAAACTGGGCAAATGGTATCATATCTGGCCAGCTGCAACCTCCTGCCTTGACCTTCCTGCCTTGACCTTCCTTCCTAGGGTTTCTTTGTTGTTGGGACTCTTGATTAAGTGGCCTTGGGTTCATTTTGTAATTTTGCTAGTCATCAGCAAATTCACTTGCATGACCTTATTGCCAAATGAGAACACAGTGAATTACTGTGACTGTGGTGTAGGGTAGTCCCATGGAGAAAACTTTGTTTTCTCTACAGAAAAAAAACTGTTTTCTCTACAGACTACAGAAATCATGAGTGAGGTATAGGTAAACGGAGAGCCACAAAGATCCATGAACCAGAAGAGAGAGTTCAGATGTAGATCAACAAACACACAGTAAACTGATTTTCACTTGAAGCTGAAATTCAGTGGGGAAAGGACAGCTTTTTAATAACAAATGGTGGAATATTTAATAACAAATAGAGGAAAATCAGACATGCATTCGGTTCTTAACCTCACACCATACATAAAAAATAATGCAAAATAGATCATAGACCTAAACATAAAAGCTAAAAACAAGAGGGGAAATCTTTGCAAACTTGGAGCAGGCCAAGATGGCTTAAATAACAACTCATGCTATGAATCTAGCTCGACCCTAATCAAAAACCTCAACAGAGGACAAAAAGAAAACTATAATCCAACATCACTTAAACACACAGAAATATATCTACTTGAACTCTGCAGGATATATTAAAACCAAGACTAGAACATTACAAATATTTCTAATAAAATCAGAAACAAGATAGTCTTGTCTTCCACCACCACTACTATTCAACATCATAGTGGAGCTTTATCCAAGCAAAGAGAGGAGAAAAACAAATGAGAGATAAAAATATTTGAAAATAAAATATAAATCTGTCATAACTTCTGGACAATGTAATTAAGTATCCAGAAAACCAAGCAAAGAAACCAAAAAACTACCAGATCTAAGAGAGTTCACTGAGAAGGCCAAATGCGAGAACAGAAAAGTCATTTGTTTTCCTATACACCAGTAATAATTAATTTTGAAAATATAATGAAGGGAACCATTCATAATGGCAACTAAAATTTAAACGTACACAGGAATGAATCTAACAAGGAATGCTTAAAATTCCTTATGATTAGAAACTATAAAATATAAATATAATGCTACTGAAAGACAGGAAAAGAGGGAGGGAAGGGAGATGGAAATACACAAATTCCACATTACCCTAATCAAAATCCAAAAACAACTTTTAACAGAACTTGACAATTTGATCCTAAAGTTTATCTGGAAGATGAAACTTTTACTTTTTATACCTCAATATTATTTGAAAATTTACAAATACATATTTGTGTCACTTGCATAATAAAGTATTTTTTCCAGATCTATGGCGATATAATTGACATAGAACATTATGTAAGTTTAACGTGCCAACAGTTACATGAAAAGATGCTCAGCATCACTAATTATCAGGGAAATGCAAATCAAATCCAGTGAGGTTATCACCTTAAACCTGTTAGAATGGCTATCACCGAAAAGACAAGAAATAACAAGTGTTGGTGAGGATATGGATAAAAGGGAAACACTGTGCACTGCTGGTGGCAAATTGGTAATGTGAGATATATCTCACATATTTCATATACACACATATACATATATCTGTATGTGTGTTGTGTGTAAAATGGGATATTATTCAGCCATGAGAAAGGAAGAAATCCTGCCATTTTTGACAACATGGCTAGATCCTTGAAGACATTATGTAAAGTGACAGAATAACTTTTAATTAATAACCATTTTCCTACACTTAAAAGATCAAATTCCAAATTTACCTTTATACAAACTTCCTAATGAGAGACAGTCTATAACTACTAGACTAACTACTAGTATGGCTATATTTACATTTCTTTTTTTTTAATGTTTGTTTTTTATTTATTTTTTTCTTATTAGTCATCCATTTCATACACATCAGTGTATACATGTCAATCCCAATCTCCCAATTCATCCCACCACCACCCCCATCTCCCGATATATTTACATTTCTTTATAATGTTTATTTACATTTAAGTTACATTTATAATAGTCAAGTAGTCTAGATTATGAGAATATCAATTTTTATTTATCAGTTTGAAAGAGGAATATAGGAAAAACTACCAAATACCTCATTTTCATATTTAGTAATTTCAACAGTATCCGCAGGTTTAATGAAATAATTTACCTTAATGGAATGTAAAGCTGAAGTTTAATGAAATAATGAAGAGCACTGCCTGCTTTAAATGGATGGCAGTGCAGGACTGTAACCTGCAGAACCACAAGCTGAAACCATGCAAAGCAATCTTGATAACCAACTGTAAAACTTATAATGGATCTGTGACTTCTTTTTTTTTTTATTTTTTTTTAAAGTTTTAGTTATTTTATTTATTTATTTTTTGGTTGAGCCAGGTCTTAGTTGTGGCTCACCAGCTCCTTGGTTGTGGCATGCAAACTCTTAGTTGTGGCATGCATGTGGGATCTGGTTCCCTGACCAGGGATCGAACCTGGGCCCCCTGCATTGGGAACACGGTGTCTTATCCACTGCGCCACCAGAGAAGTCCCAGATCTGTGACTTCTAAAAATTTTGTAGAAACATTTAAAACTCTTATTACTGTCAGTCAGAAACGTATAGGAAAATGAAAAACAATAAAATATTTATTTAATATACTGTAACTTAACATTAGAAACATTGAGAATTAACTTATCAAGAGTAGTTTGAATGGACTTGCCTTAGTCTCATCCTTTAAAGCAGGGGCCCCAACCGGTACTGGTCTGCAGCCTGTTAGGAACCAGGCTGCACAGCAGGAGTGGCGGGCGAGCAAGTGAAGCTTCATCTGCCGCTCCCCACCACTCACATTAATCACCACCTGAACCAGTGGTCCCCAACCTTTTTGGCACTAGGGACCAGTTTCATGGATGACAATTTTTCCAAGGATGGGGGTGGAGGGGAAGAGATGGTTCAGGCAATAACGTGAGCAATGGGGAGGAGCAGCCGAAGCTTAGCTCGCTCGCCTGCCTCTCACCTCCTCTGTGCGGCCCAGTTCCTAACAGGCCACGGGACCCCTGGCCTGAACCATCCCCCCCCATTGCTGTACCGCCTGAACCATCACCACCCCCCCCCACAACCCCACGCCATCCGTGGATAAACTGTCCTCCAAGAAACCGATCCCTGGTGCCAAAGAGGTTGGGAACCACTGATTTAAAGTACCAAGCAAGCAGGCTTCCCTGGTGGCAGGGTGGTTAAGATCCACCTGCCGATGCAGGGGACACGGGTCTGAGCCCTGGTCCAGGAAGATCCCACACGCCACGGAGCGGCTAAGCCCGTGTGCCACAACTACTCAGCCTGCACACTAGAGCCCGTGAGCCACAACTACTGAGCCCACGTGCCACAACTACTGAAGCCCACACACCTACAGCCCGTGCTCCACGACAAGAGAAGCCACGGCAATGAGAAGCCCATGCACCACCACAAAGAGTAGCCCCCACTCACCACAGCTAGAGAGAAAGCCCGTGCGCAGCAACAAAGACCCAACGCAGCCAAAAATGAATAAATTAATTTTAAAACAGAGAAAGAAAATTACCAAGCAAGCATCTTTTCTATTCCTTGGTAAGTTACTCCTTTATAAGTTTGGATCAGCTTCCAACATTGTATCCTTTGTACTTTCAATGTTGTGAATTATCTCCTGGAGCTCCTCTAATGTGAAGATTTTTGGCAGCATCACTTCCTCTGGCATACCTTCGGCCTTTTCATCACAGCTATTTTCCTCATTTATGTTGAAAAGCTTGCCTTACTGAAGCTCCTCAAGCTACATATTTAGAGTCTCTCAAAAAGGGGCAATGTCACCATTCCCACAGTCAGCTATTTCTCTATAACTCCAGTTACATTCTATCTGAATTTCATTTCTAGTGTTATTTTCATTTCCTTGCTGCATTTTAATCTTTGTTGACCAAATCTCTCTTTTAATTAACCATTTTTATAAAATGTTAAGTGGGCTTCTCACTGGGAAACAAGTGGGGACCACTACTGCATGCTTTGCAGTCTGTACACAAACTGAATAACATACACAGCGACCAATCACTAAAAATAACTTTAAAAGATGTAACATGACTGGTCACTGATCATGATGTACATTTGTTATATACATAGTGAGTTGTGGACTGAAGAGTTAGTGATGAAGTTTGTACATTATGCAGTTACTAAGTTAATATACCACGATATCTGAAATTTGAACCGTCTTGTTAGTAGACTGGTGAACTGGTAACTAAACTGTGGTAACTGAAGTTCAAATATCAAAGTCATGCAAAGCAAGAACTACCTGTCCATAAATGCTATTATTTATATGGTATAACATTAATAAATGAAAAATTTACAAAAGAATCTTCAACATTTGCCTTCATTACCAAATGACATAAATCTGATGCAAGAATCAAGTAATTTATAGGTGTTCCACAGATATAATTAGTCCTTGACTTTTATATATTTGATTTTCACAACTAACTTTTGAACAGGACATATTCATACCCATAATCATCTTTCATAAATGGGATTTGGATTTTAGAAAGGAGATTTCAAACTCTCACATGGTGGCATTGTCTGCTGGAAAACAATACTGTTTCAGTTGTGTTTACACCCTACTACAGTAGAGTTTATTTGTGCAATTATGGAAATTTACTAAATTTTGACCTTATACAAAAATTTCTGGAAAACAAAATCAGCAGTGGTGGTGAAAAATGCATAGTAAGAATAAGAAAGGTTTTAACGAATTTAATTCCACTGAGACAAGCAGAACTCTTTAGCATCAGACAGTCACTGAATTAAGCCAGTTTTTTTTCACTGTGAACGTGAACTATCAAATACAAAAAAAAAAAAAAGAGACCAACACAAGTTACAAAACTACGTAAGATTTTATATATAATCAGAAATTTCATTATATTTAATTCTCTGACAATGGAACCCTCTACATAATAACATATCAGTTCACTGTTTGAATTTTACGTTACAACTGAAACTAGAGAAATGCTCTTACATTTACTAGTATTCATTAGAAGTTCTACACTGATAAACTGAATAAAGCATTTCTATTGGTAGTAATGGAATTTGAAAATCAGAAGAAAGCATGCTCACAAGTTTTAGGTCATAGAATGACAAAAAAAAATACTTTAGCTCATTAGTATCCCTCTTTGTAGGAAGTCAAAATATTGTTGTATGTAATCTTATTTTGTCTTCAAACTGATTAGCACTCTCTGACAGAAGAAATATCTTAATATTAGAGATACGGAAATTAAAAAACAGAAAAAACAAAATAGGAACTCAAGTTTCTGAATTTTGTCACTTCATTACTTCCTCCAAAACATATTAGACAGGAAATTTTAAGTTAATAATAAAGGGTAGATTGGTATTTAACATATTTTTTAATATATATTTTTAATATATCACTACTTGTCATTTATCCAAAAGTCGAAATGATCTACTCTTTTACCTACCCCAACAATCCGTTTCATAGCATCCAATTTAGCAGAATCTTTGTTGCTCTCTAACATTTGCTTTAGATCTTCATTCCTATACAAAAGAAAAGAAAAAATTACATATTTAGATTTTTACATTACACAGGTATTAAAACATATAATTTTAATAATATAAGAATTAGAAATAACCTGATGCACAATGTTACATAACTACTTTGTTATTTATAATTAAATATATGTTTCTCATCTAACCCTACCAAATAATATCAAAGTGCTATGCTGTCACAAAGCCCATCAATAAAACAAAAATATAAAACTGTACCTCAATTCTGGGCAAAATATCAACAATCAGAGGCATACAGATTCTCTCATCCCAAAATTTCTCTTGTATAATCAATCAGAAAAAAAGAGATAATAAAAATTCTTGAATCAGCACTAAAATATTTTCATAAGCCAAAATGTAAGATCTTTCAGGACTTTCCTGGCAGTCTAATGGTTAAGACTTCGCCTTCCTATGCAGGGGGTGCAGGTTCCATCTCTGGTGGGGAAGCTGAGATCCCACATGTCTCGGGACCAAAAAAACCAAAACATAAAACAGAAGCAATATTGCAAAAAATTCAATAAAGACTTAAAAAAAAAATGGTCCACATCTTTAAAGATTAAAAAAAGAAAAAACCAATAGCAGTTATTTCTGCTTAATATGACTTCCCCCAAATAAACTGTTATTCAAAAGAGAAATGCAAAGAATTCCCCATAACAGAAAAAAAAAAAATGTAAGAACTTTCTTCAGAATATGTCAAGAAAGAGCACCGAATGAAGAAAAGCTATGTGTCATTCACACATCCTTTTTTCTCCCTAGCTCGCAAAAAGAAAAAAACATAAATCTGTAGGGAAACCCACATCAATACTCCCTAATTCAAAGAATTAAGTTAAGGCAATTTTAACATGTAAATGAGAGGATGAGGTAATGAACCAGAGCAGTTAGTGATAAGGATGAAAATGTAGGACAGATTCAGGAACTTCTTGGAAGTTGAAATCAGTGGGATGCAGTGACTGAATGTAAAGGATAAGACAGGCACTCAGTAAGGATGCCCCCATTCCCAGCTTGGATGACCAAGCAGATGATGATGTTACCAAGTAAGATAACTTTGCTGAAGTGGTAGGCATTTTCTCCTTTCCAAAGCTGCTTGCTATACAAACATCCTTAAAAGATAATTTAGAACAAAAACAATCAATGCCTTCATATAGACAGGCTGCAAAAAGGAGAAAAACCCACACAGAATTGCCTCCCAGTATTTTTTTTTTTTTGGCTTACAACTGCTCCTATTCTTCAAAGTGAGCGTTCCCCCCAGCAATTAAAAAATCCCTCCCAGCAAAAACAAAATTCATAATTTGTAATATCTAATCATTTTTCCTTCAACACAGAAAAACATAATTTTTTAAAGTTATTATATAGCTAGAAAAGAGTTCTTAGACTTGACACCAAAAGCACAGTCCTTAAAAGGGAACACTGATTAATTAATTTCATCAAAATTTAAAACTTGTTGGGCTTCCCTGGTGGCGCAGTGGTTGAGAGTCCGCCTGCCGATGCAGGGGACATGGGTTCGTGCCCCGGTCTGGGAAGATCCCACATGCCGCGGAGCGGCTGGGCCTGTGAGCCATGGCCGCTGAGCCTGTGCGTCCGGAGCAGGAGAGGCCACAACAGTGAGAGGCCCGCGTACCGCCAAAAAAAAAAAAAAATTTAAAACTTGTTCCAGAGAATTCTCTCTTAAGAAGAAAAAAAAAAATTACAGACTGGCAGAAAATGTTTGTAACCACATATATGCAAAAGACTAGTATCCAAAATATAAAAAGAACTCCCAAAACTCAACAGTAAAAAACAACCAATTCAATTAGAAAAGGGGCAGAACACATTGTTACAGACTGAATTGGTGCCCTCCCCCAAAGTTCACACACTGAAGCCCTGACCCTCAATGTGACATTATGTGGAAATAGGGCCTTTAAAAAGAGGTAGCTAACATTAAATGAGGTCAAAAGGATGGGATTCTAATCCCATCTGGTGTCCTAAGACAGAGAGTGGTGCACATGCACAGAAAAAAGGCCATGTGAGAATACAGTGAGAAGACAGTCACCTGCAAGGCAAGGAGAGAGGCCTCATGAGAAAACAAACTTGCCAACACCTTGATCTTGGACTTCTAGCCTCCTGGAAGAACTGTGAGAAACTATGAGAAATAAATTTAAGCCATCCAGTCTATGGTATTTTGTTATGGCAGCCTTAACAAACTATTACAGATTCTGGTAATAAGAAGTGAAGTGTTCATGTAATAAATACCTAAAAATGTGGAAGTGGCTTTGGAACTGGGCAACAGGTAGAGGCTGGAACAGTTTTGAAGTGCATGTTTTTTTTTTTAAAACATGCATTGAAGAGACTGTTGGTAAATATATGGAGTTAAAGGTGATTCTGATGAGATCTCAGATGGAAATGAGGAACATACTACTGGAAACTGGAGGAAAAGGCAATTCTTACTATAAAGTGAAAAGAACTTGGCCCAACTATGTTCCAGTGTTTTGTGGAAAACAGAAGTTAAAAGTGATGACCTGAATATTTAGCCGAGGAGATTTCTAAGCAAAGTGTGAAAGCCACAGCCTGGTTTCTCCTTACTGCTTACAGTAAAATGAGAAAGAAAGATAAATTGAAGGAATTGTTAAGCAAAAAAGGAACTAGAACTTGAAGATTTAGAAAAATCTCAGCTTATCCATGTTGCAAAAATCAAGCAAGTGTCTTCAGAAGAGAACACCAGAGAACACTGAAAAATCATTTGATAACGAAATCACGGATGCCCCTCGTGGATTTAATCAGACATCTCATCTGAAACCAGGAATAGAGATGGGATTATACCAGCAGAGACACTACCAGTTTGGACTAAAAGGAAGAGTTGGGACAAAACAAAGGAAAGCTGGATTCTACAGGACAGGACAATGTGAGGACACAGAGAGAAGACAGCCATCTGCAAGCCAAGGAGAGAGGCTTCAGAAGAAATCAAACCTGCCAACACCTTGATCTTTAGTCCCAGATTCAAATGTGAGAAATAAATGTCTGTTGATCAAGCTACTCAATCTGTGGTATTTTGTTATGGCATGCCTAGTAAACTAATACAGACATCAACAAACAATTCACTGAAGGAGATAAACAAATGGCAAAAAGCACATGAAAAGATATTCAACTTAATTAGCCATTAGCAAATTAAAACCACGGCAAGATATCACTGCACGCATATCAGAATGGCTCACTTAAATAAAATAGTGGCAACACCAAATGATAGTGAGGATGTGGAAGAACTGGACTGCTCACATACTGCTAGTGGGCATTGTAAAAGGTTATAGCCACACTGGCAGTTTAGCAGTTTCTTATAGAACTAAACCTGCAATTACCATACAAGCCAGTAATTGCACTCTTGCGCATTCATCCCCAGGAAATGTTAAATTTATACTCACGCAAATATCTGTATTCAAGTATTCATAGCAGCTTTATTCCTACTAGCCAAAATGGAAAAAACCCTTCTGGAAACAACCCAGATGCCCTTCAATCAGTGGATGGTTCAACAATCTGTGGTACACCTACAGCATGGAATACCACTCAGCAGTAAAATGAAACAAGCTATTGACATCTCAACAACTCTGATTAATCTGCACAGAAGCATACTGAGTGAAAAAAACTAATCCTAAAAGGTTACATACTGTATTACTCCATTTATACAACATTCTTGAAATAACAAAATTATAGAAATGGACAAAGATTAGTGTGAGGGTAAGGACAAGAAGCGGGAAGTGTGGATATAAAAATACAACGCAGGCTTCCCTGGTGGCGCAGTGGTTGAGAGTCCGCCTGCTGATGCAGGGGACACGGCTTCGTGCCCCCGTCTGGGAAGATCCCACATGCCGCGGAGCGGCTGGGCCCGTGAGCCATGGCCGCTGAGCCTGCGCCTCCGGAGCCTGTGCTCCGCAATGGGAGAGGCCACAACAGTGAGAGGCCTGCATACCGCAAAAAAAAAAAAAAAAAAAAAAAAAAAAATACAACGCAAGAGATCCCTATGGTGATGAAACTGTTGTATCTTTACCTTTGGGGTGGCTACATGAAACTAGATATGTGATTAAATGGGAACAGAATACCACCCCAATACACACACACAAGTAAATACAAGTAAAACTGGAGAAATCTGAACAAGACTGGTGAAGTATGTCAATGTAAACATCTTGGTTGTGATATTGTACTATAGTTTATCATTGAAGGAAACTGAGTAAGGGGTACACGGGATCTCTCTGTATTATTTTTTATAACTCTATATGAATCTACAATTATCTCAAAATCAAAAGTTAATTAGAAAAAAGTTATATGATAATTACAACTCATTTATAAGAAGAGAAGCCTATTTTTAAAAACGGTCAAAAGATTTGAACAGATATTTCACAAAGTAAGATTAAGAATACCACTAAGTACATGAAAAGATACTTAAGGTCATTAACTATCAGAAAATGCAAATTAAATGAGATACCATTACACACCCATGAGAATAGATGAACGACAATGACAATAACAAATGTTGCCAAGACTGTGGAGCAACTAGAACTCTCACAGGCTGCCAGTAGCAACGTAAAACAGTACAACCACTTTGGAAAACTGAGAGTTTCTTACAGATTTAAACATAAATCTACTATGTGATCCAGTCATTCCACTTCCCAGAGAAATAAAAACATATTTCCACATAATAACTTAAATGAATATTCATAGCAGCTTTATACATATTAAAAAACTAGAAACAATCTAAATGTTGATCGCATAATGTGATTTAGCCATACACTGGAATACAACCCAGCAATGAAAAAGAAATAATCATTGATACATGCAACAAGATGGATGAATTCTCAAAATCATTATGTGAGTGAAAGACACCAGACACAAAAGAGCATAATTTAATTCATTTAAAGTTCTAGAAAATGCAAACTAATCTGTAGTGATAAAACCAAGATCAGTGGTATCATAGGCAAAAAGAAAAATGGACATGAAAGGAACATTAAAAAATTTCTTATTCCATAAGAAGATGGAAATGTTCTGTATCTTCTTAACTGTGGTGGTGATTTTACAGGTGTATACATCTGTCAAAACTCATCTAATTATAATCTTTAGGTGGGTGATTTGTCGTATGCAAATTATACCTCCATAAAAATGATATTAAAAAGTTTCACAGTGTTTTATTCACATGTGTGAGTAAGACACTAATCCTCCAAAACAAGACTAAAAGTCATATATCTATTTCTGAGAAATACATTATTAAGGATGAGATAAACCACATTTTCATACTCTGAAATTAGAGTATCACATTTAAGCTTCAAGCTTAACTCAAGAATTTATTTATTTATTTATTTATTTATACAGGGGTTTTTAATGTTTTGGTTTATTTTATTTATTTACTTTTGGCTGCATTGCGTCTTCATTGCTGTGCGTGGGCTTTCTCTCTAGTTGTGGTGAGCAAGGGCTACTCTTCATTGTGGTGCATGGGCTTCTCATTGCGGTGGCTTCCCTTGTTGCAGAGCACGGGCTCTAGGCGTGCAGGCTTCAGTAGTTGTGGCACACAGGCTCAGTAGTTGTGGCTCGTGGGCTCTAGAGTGCAGGCTCAGTAGTTATGGTGCACAGGCTTAGTTGTTCCACAGCATGTGGGATCTTCCCAGGCCAGGAATTGAACCCGTGTCCCCTGCATTGGCAGGCGGATTCTTAACCACTGCACCACCAGGGAAGTCCCTTATTCAAGAACTTAAATCACTGAATTTTATTTTAGGACATCAAAGGAAAATTCTCTTAAATGACTGTAAGAAAATTGATAAGAAACTAAGACTGTAGTATTACCAACAGTAATTAACTACTTGTACTAGTTATTAGTTTATGATTAGCAATTTTTAATAGTTTCTACAACAAACTCTCCAGAAAACAGATTTAAAAATTTATTCCACATAGCTCCTTCATGCAATATGGTTCAAGCACGCACGCACGCGCACAAACACACACACACACACACACACACACACAATTAGAAGCCCTTTTCATCTCAGCTTAAGCTTTAAAGTAGGTGACAAGAACTTCCCTAACTACTCCAAATAGACAGCCTTGACAGAAAAGCTTTACTTTGTACATTTTACAAATTTAGGCCTAATGTAGGCAAGTAAGCACTTACCGATAATGAATGACTGATCATGTGTTATTATGGGCTGAGTTGTGTCCCTTCCGAAATTCCTATGTTAAAATCCTAACCCTCAATACCACAGAATATGAATGTATTTGTAGATGGAGTCTTTAAAAAGGTCATTAAATTAAAATAAGGTCAACATGGGTTGGCCCTAATCCAATAGGACTGATTTTTTACAAGAAGAGCAGATTAGGACAGATACACAAAGACGAAAAGATGATCATGTGAGGGCACAGCAAGAAGGTGGCCATCTGCAAGACAAGGAGAGAAGCCTCAGAGGAAACCAAATCTGCCAAAACCTTGATCTTAGATTTCTAGTCTCCAGAATCCAGGGAAAATATATTTCTGTTAATTACGCCACCAAGTCTGTGGCATTTTGTTACGGCAGTACTAGCAAACTAACATATAAGTTAAATGCTTCAAACTGTCATGGCAGTAAAAAATAAATAAGTAAACAAACGGAAGCTAAGTATATTTTTCCCAAAAAGAGTAGAGGCAATGGGATTTACTATGAAAAAAATTTCCCTTTCTTTCCAAGCAGCTCATAAAATTAAATGCAATGGTGACCACTAGCAGGACACAAAAATAATTAAATAATTACAATAACTACTTTTCTCTAATTAAAAATACAGCTAGACAATATATAAATAGTAAGACCGGAACATATAAGAACTACATCCGAGGATATACATCTACCAAATATAAAATACTATAACTGTTCTCTGTAATGAATTCAGAATCCCTTCTTAAAACTTCTTGTTCTTTCACATTGCACTATTAACTGAAAAGGAACAAAAATCAATGAAACCACAAATGAGGTTTTTTCCTTTCTAATTTTTGCTGTTTTCCTATTTTACTTACTGACCATGTAGACTTTTACGAATGAAAAAAGTAAATGAAATTTTTTTAAAACTTTGGAGGAATAAGAAAGTGAAAAAAGCTTAAGTAATTAGATAAGAAGTAAATAGAAAGAAAATGTGACCACACATATACATGTCAAAAAAAGAAAGAAAATTCATTTTCTCATGTCTGATCCCTTTTTTCCCCAAGAGTGTTCCACCAATCTTCTCCACCAGTGTTATCTGGAGAGAGAAGTGAGCAATAAAGAATAATGAAGTGTCAATTTTTAGAACATTCCAACCTCTAACCCCAGGTGCAATCATGTTCATGGCCTAATGGAAACTTGGTTTGTTCCTCTAAAGCTCAAGCTGCCACAGTCCCCTTCCCAACCACCTTTAGGTCCTGACCCGCTCTCTCAAACTAAACACAAGAAAACACGAATTCGATATTAAAGCCAAAGGTTTTGCTCTTCACGTTTAACAGAAAAGACGGTCTTCAAAACCAATACAAATATCTTTTGTGTTAACTCACGTAGAGAGCTATTAACTTTGAGGTTCAGAGAAAAGAGACAAGAAAATCCTAGGCACTGTTTCAAACTGATGTAATATTCAACTTCTCAGATATGTCATAAACACCTACTGAAAATTCTGATATAAATTACATATCTCTACACAAATTCCTGTCTGCTTGTCACCAAAACAGTAAAGACTGGGGGGAAGTTAATACCATAACACCTAATTTACCCTCAAAATATGTTCACTTGTATTGAGCATTTTAGGTCTATCTCCTTCGTTATATGGATTCAAATATGGCCTATTAACATGTATTACTACATTAATCTTAGAAATTGAAAAATTCTTTTTGCTAAACATCAGAAGAGTTGATTCAAAATAATGCTGAATTAGTAATATTTTCATTAACTCTTTACCAAAAACCAATGTGTTTCAATTATTTTTTAATTTACCTAGTTCTTCATTTACCTATTTATCTGTATGTAGCTATCCAGCTTTGAGCATTAAAATACCAACTTTATTTTTACATAAGTGACATCTTGTGGTGTTAAGCGGTATAACTTTTCCTTTCATGATCCAAATATGCCTTTTTTTATAGTTTCAACGACCAGAGAAAAATATGTAACTGGAAGGTTAAAGGAAATCTTACTATTACCAAGAAGTCACTTTTACTTTAGTACCACATAAAACAGTAACTATAATCGAAAAGCAAATTTTTACCAGTTACCTTTCAGAATTTAAGAAGTCGCAGGGCTTTTACATTGTATAAATTACCTCTTTTTAAAAATATCTGTAATTCATAACTCATTAAAACCTTCTACTCCTTTGAAAGGCAGTGTAAATTAAGGGGAATATTAAACTATGTAGCACTGTACACTCTCTCAGTGCTTCTCCAAGTATGATCTGAGAAAGACTGGTCCAAGAACCATTGCCAATCCACAAATTTTTGTTACTAATCCATAAGGAAATATAAAAAGAAACTGAGAGCAAGCATTTAGAGCAATTCAACAGTGTAATTTTATATTTTTGAATCTAATAGAAAATTGGGGCTTGCATTTTGCACATATTTTTCCATTTCATTTTTCTAGCAATTTATTTTTTATTGTATTTTGCATTCATATCCATCCACAATGGATTGGAAATTAAAAAAAGAAAAGGCCCTTCACCAGTTTGAGAGCACTGCACTACACAATTACTTCCTTCTCCCTCAAAAGAATCACCAAAATGTGTGTACTACAGAAAGCAACACCTGAAATTTAAATCCAGGAATGATGGATTAAGAAAAGTGATAAGGAATAGTGATTTACAGTTGGAGGTACATCCCCAAAAGGATGCATCAAAATCTTTGAAAAGGGGAGGGCTGGATCTTTCTTAAGCCCTACCAAAAAATTCTAAAACATGGGCACCTCTTCATGCTTTGAGAACTACTTAAATGAAAGATGCTTCTACTCCAAGAGGTCCACTGTATATATGAATAGTTATGCAGAAAAAAAAAAAGTTGGGAATAAGAGAATTTACTTTTTTCTAGCGTTATGCATCTAAAGGAACTGGCCTTCATAATTAGTTTATGTGCACAAGGTGAAGGCTTAGTAACTTTCAGTTCATTTAGGGCCTATATGTACGTCCCTTGGATGACACTCAGAACCTTATGCAGTTTTTGGCACAAAGTATTCACTTAATAAATACAAGAGTGAATAAAACCAGAAAACTCCATCTACCTAATCATCCATCTATTAAGCCTCTAAAAGGAGAAACCATAAATTATCCAAGTAAATATGAACTTTTCCTCCTACAGTGTTCACAGAACTAAAGAAAGAATAGTCTACAATTGCTATCGCAACATCATCAACCCTTGGTAATCTTTTTCTCTTACTCCTCTATTAAAACTTCTCTCATAAAAGTAACAAATAATTTCCTTATTTAAAAATCCAATGCAAAAATCTCATGAGTACTTTTTGGCTTTTTCTCACTTTTTTAAAAAAATTTTTATTGGAGTATAGTTGCTTTACAACATTGTGTTAGTTTCTACTGTACAGCAAAGCGAATCAGCTATACATATACATATATTCCCTCTTTTTTGGATTTCCTTCCCGTTTAGCTCACCACAGAGCACTAAGTAGAGTACCCTGTGCTATACAGTCGGTTCTCATTAGTTATCTAGTTTATACATGTATCAATAGTGTATATATGTCAATCCCAAGCTCCCAGTTCATCCCACCCACCCCCCTTTCCCCCTTGGTATCCATAGGTTTCTTTTCTATGTCTGTGTCTCTATTTCTGCTTTGTAAATAAGACTGTCTATACCAATCTTTTCAGATTCCACATATATGCGTTAATATATGCTATTTGGGGACTTCCCTGGTGGCGCAGTGGTTAAGAATCCACCTACCAATGCAGGGGACACGAGTTCAAGCCCTGGTCTGGGAAGATCCCACATGCTGCGGAGCAACTAAGCCCATGTGCCACAACTACTGAGCCTGCGCTCTAGAGGTGGCAAGCCACAACTACTGAGCCCGTGTGCCACAACTACTGAAGCCCGTGCACCTCGAGCCCGTGCTCCACAAGAGAAGCCACCACAATGACAAGCCCATGCACCACAATGAAAAGTAGCCCCTGCTCGCCGCAACTAGAGAAAGCCCACACGCAGCAACGAAGACCCCACAGAGGCAAAAATAATAAATAAATAAATTCATTTTTTAAAATACATATATATATGATATTTGTTTTTCTCTTTCTGACTTACTTCACTCTGTATGACAGTCTCTAGGTCCACCCATGTCTCTACAAATGGCCCAATTTCATTCCTTTTTATGGCTGAGTAACATTCCATTGTATATATGTGCCACATCTTCTTTATCCATTCCTCTGTTTCATGAATACATTTAGATTATTTGATATAATTGACCACTACTCTTCCATCTTTAAATTCCTACCTTAGAATCTGTAATTCTCTATTCTCATTTGGTTCTCATTTGCACTTGTGACACACAAATGAGAAAAAAAATGGCAAAAATCCTTGCCCTTGTAGAGTTTTCATTTAGTAAGTAAAAAAACAAACATAATAAAAAAGTAAATTTTACAGTCATGAGATGAGGGAAAAATTAAGCAAAGGGAGATAGAATGCAGGAGGGAAAGGAGGAGGTAATTTTATACAGGGTGGTCGGCATAGGCTAAATAAAGAGACATCTGAACAAAGATTTGCAAGTGAGGTAGTCAGCCATTCAGATACTGGAGGGGAGGAACAGGGAGGAAGAGCACTCTAGGCAGAGACAATGAAGGAGGGCAAATAATACTAAAGGCTTTGGTGTTTACTCTGAATGAAGTCAGGAACCATTGGAGGGTTCTGAATAGAGGAGTCATAATCTAATACACATACAGAATCATTCTGGCTGTAGGCACTACAGAATCTGCCCATGGTGCTGTAGCTTGTGAGATACTTAGTCTGCCACAGAAAACGACTATAAAAGCTGGGAAAAAAAATAAAGTAATTTTCTCAAGGCACCGGAGATCAACCCATGCAGGCAGGACTTAAGGGGCCAAGATCCTGGAAAGAAAAGAAGCACACAAAGTGCACTTTTTATTCACATCAGCTTTTTTCCCTGACTGCATTTCCCCAACTGCTATCTGGGAGAACAGAACCCAAGGAGAAATGACAGTTTTAAAAGACTGAGGACACAAATGTTAAAGTTTGGGGCCACCAAAGGCAATGGAACTTGAAAGGCAAAATTACAGAGGAGGGAATCAATGAAAAGGTACACAAAAATCTGTGTACAAACTCCCTTCAAGTAGTTGACTACATTTTCACAGGGCAAGATTCTGGGAAATCCAGCAGAAAACAACAGCAGCTGGAAGATTAAATACCTGAGCAGAGATTTCAGGAAACACACATTGCTGGGAAGAGAAGTTGGAAATCAAGTCTCCCAGGTAGAGAGGCGCTGATAAATACCCTGGCCTTTCAGTTAAGACCACAGAAGGGCCACAACTGAAAAGTAAGGATATTCCCTAGGAGTATAAGAAAAACTGAAATAGACAAGACATTTAAAAGCCTAAAACTGAGCTTAAACAGGATCAAAGTGATCTGCTAGAACTCTATCTACCTATCAGAAAAAAAACACAACTCTCTTTGGAAGAAGATAGCATCTAGAGACTCGTCAGTTTTCTTATCTTAATTGTCTAGCATCTGATCAAAACTTAAGAGACATGCTAAAAACAGGAACAAATGACAAGAGAGATAAGGAGGGAGGGAGGGAGGAAGGGAGGAAGGAAGGAAGAAAGGAAGGAAGGAAGGAAAGAAGGAGAGAAGGAGAGAAGAGAGAGAAAGAGAACAAAAGGACTAGAAACAGATCCATGGGTAATTCAGATACTACAGTTATCAGATAGGGACTTTAAAATAACTACAATTAATATGGTCAGGAAAATACAGGAAAAGATGGACAAAAGAGACAAAATGATAAAGAATGTCATTAAAGTAGGAGAATCTATACAAAATAATCAAATGAATATTCAGAAATGAAAAGTACAGTTTATGAAATTAGAACTCATTAGATAGGTTTAACAGCAGACTAGAAATAGCAGAAGATAGGACTATTGAATGTGAAGGCAGGTCAAGAGAAATTATACAATTTGAAGCACCAAGTAATAAAAGAATGGAAAACACCAAACAGCACATCAGAGACACGTTGAATATGGTCAAAATATCTAACATACTTTAAATTAGAGTCCTAAAAAGAGAGGGGAGAGAGAAAGAAGGGGACAAAAGCAACATTTCAAAAGTTAATGGCTAAGGGCTTCCCTGGTTGCGCAGTAGTTAAGAATCCACCTGCCAATGCAGGGGACACGGGTTCGAGCCCTGGTCCAGGATAATCCCACATACCATGGAGCAACTAAGCCCATGTGCCACAACTACTGAACGTATGCTCTAGAGCCCGCAAGTCACAATTACTGAGCCCACGTGCCACAACTACTGAAGCCCGCACACCTAGAGCCTGTGCTCCTCAACAAGAGAAGCCACCGCAATGAGAAGCCCGTGCACCACTATGAAAAGTAGCCCCCACTCGCCGCAACTAGAGAAGGCCTGTGAACAGCAACGAAGACCCAATGCAGCCAAAAATAAATAAGTAAATAAATAAATTTATATTAAAAAAATTAACAGCTAAGAGTTTTTCCAAACTTATGAAAGATATAAACCCACATATTTTAAAATCTTAAGAAAACAGGAAAAACATAAAGAAAACTACACGAGGCCTAGCATAGCCAAACTACTGAAAATCAAAAGACAATGAGAAAAACCTTAAAAGCATGTAAGAAGAAAACACATTTCCTTAAGGAAAGGGTCAAGAAACCTTTTTAGTAAAGGGCCAGATAGTAAATATTTTAGGCATTACAAAAGGCCATACCGTCTCTTATGATTGCAGAGTAAAATCAGCTATGTACAATACATAAATAAATGGGTATGGCTGTGTTCCAATAAAACTTTATTTATACAAATGGGCAGACCATAGTTTGCTAATCCCTGTTTTAAAAGGACCAACAATAATACTGAAAATCAACTTTTCAACAGACTTTATAGAGGCCAGAAGACAATGAAATGACATCTTTTAAAAGCTGAAAGAAAAAAGGCCAATATATAACTCTATACCCACTGAAAATACCCTTCAAAACTGAAGGTGAAAAAAAGTGGTTTTCAGACCAATAACTGCTGAGGATCTGCTGCCAGGACATAAAAGGATATGATTTCAAAAGGAAGATAAAATAATTTGAAATTCATATGCAATTTGTATGTATTCTAAATTTATAGCTTCCATCTATAAAGCAAAACCTGATAGAATAGAAGAAAAACATGTAACCACAATCATGATTTGCAATTTTAACACACCTCACTTAGACAGAACAAGCAGGTAAAAAATTCAATAACGATGCAGAAAATCTGAACATAAATAACCAACTTAACGTGACATACACAGAACTATATCCAACAACTGCAGAATAAACATTCTTTTCGAGTACACACAGAACATTTACCAAAATAGACTATATGCTGGATAAGATCTTAAATTTCAAAGGTCTAAAATCATATAAGGTATGTGGAATCTAACTAAAAATCACTAACAGAATATTAACTAGAAAATGCTCAGATGTCTGGAAAGATAAGCAACACACTTCAAGTGACCTATGGACCAAAGAAGAAATCATCAGGGCAATTAGAAAATATTTTGAACTGACTAATAAAACTGCAACATTTCACAACTCATGAGATATGGCAAAAGCAGTACTTAAAGTAAATTTATATTTCTAAATGCAATATAAAAGAAGAAAGATTGAAAATCAATATTCTAAGCTTCCATTTCAGGAAACTAGAAAAAGAATAGCAAATTAAACTCAAAGAACAAGTAAATAAATAAAGGATAAGAGGAGAATTCAATACAATAGAAGGCAAACTACAATAGAGAAAAATCAGCAAAACTAAAGGTTGGTATCTTTCAAATAGGTTGTTATGAAAACTTAATGAGATGACTGTAAAGCACTTATCACTGGGCCTACCTAGGACATTCATTTATTCAGTATCTACTAAGTTCCATGAACTGTTCTAAGTACTGGGACTTACATTCTAAGTGAGAATGCAGTGGGGTGGGGCAGAGGTGACAGGGAATGACAGAAATGAGTGAAGAAGGAAGGAAGAGGGAGGGAAGAGAGAGGGAAAGGGAAGGAAAACATAAAGATAGAAAGACAAAATAAGTACTATCCAAATAATTAAAATAGGGTAACACAATAAAGTAATTCTGGGCAATCACAAAACACCTCTATGGGTAACGGTGATCAATTAAGCTGAGATCTCAAATGACAAGGAGACAATCACAGGAATTTTGCAAAGATACTATGGCAGGAATAAACATGGATATATAAAGACCCAAAAGAAGGTGTACAAAGTGTCTATAAATGTAGACTATGGATGTTTTCTCAAGTACACTAAACACACAATAAATATTAGTTGACAGAATAAATGAACATAGGCTATATGCTAATCGTGTTCCTTAGAGGGATACAGAAAAACTCTTAAAGTTTCACTGGATTCTCATTGGTCATGGGCCCCAATAAAGATTAAAAACTAGGCATACATCTTCCGTGTATGCATACCATCTGTGCATGCTTTAAAAACCATAATGCTACACATATATCACAGGAAATCTCCATATTTGTCAAACCCTTTACCAAAACCCTCAGCTACTTATCCTGTTGGCAGCCAACAGGAAGTACATACTACTTTTGCTCAGGATATAAGGAATACCTTCTAGAATGTGACTACTCGTCCTTAAAGTTTTAAAAGAAATGTCACAGAGCCACTTGATTTATAGATGCTGAGACAAAATACTGCTTTGAACAGGCAAATGCTCTTTTTCACTGTTTAAGAGCACCATAAACCAAAGATGCCACTTTCGGTAAAAGATTAAAAGATTGGGGGAGTCTCAAAAGCCATTAAAAATTGATAAATAAAGGGCTTCCCTGGTGGTGCAGTGGTTGAGAGTCCGCCTGCCGATGCAGGGTACACGGGTTCATGCCCCGGTCCGGGAAGATCCCACATGCCGCGGAGCGGCAAGGCCCGTGAGCCATGGCCGCTAAGCCTGCGCGTCCGGAGCCAGGAGAGGCCACAGCAGTGAGAGGCCCGCGTACCGCAAAAAAAAAAAAAAAAGATAAATATAAACACAGAAAATTTTTAAAATTTGCACTAAAACTAACTGCTATAAACTAAGTCAAAAAACAGGTAAAATGAATTTGGGATTCATCTCATAGGAGGGCTAATTTCCTTAAAATACACAGGGCCCTTAACTAATCAGTAAGAGCTGATCCAATAGGGAAATGGCCAAAGGACATTTGAAAGTATTTCACTGAAAGAATAAACCAATAAATATGAGGGGGAAGACTTAATGCACTGACAATTATAAAGACTCAGTGTAATAACATCTTGCACCTATAAGACTGGCAAATATTATGAAATTTGATGGTACCCAATATTGGCAAAGGTGTAAGGAAAACAGACTTTACTGTTAGTGGAGGGAGAAAACCTCCACTAAATTACCTTACCTATCTCTAAGGTAATTTAATAAGATCTATCCTAATTAAAAATGCAATAAACTTTGACCAACAACTCTATCTGTAGGAATCTTTCCTACAAATAAATTCATACAAATACACAAAAATTTATGTTGCAGTATTTCTTATACTCAATAAAAAGTGAAATCAATCAATCAAATACTCTTCAAAAAGAGAACTAAATAAATAAAAGTAATACTGGGAAATATTACACAGTAGTTAAAAAGACTGAAATAGTTTCATATGCTGATATGGACAGGCCTCCAAGATACGTTAAAGGAAAAGCAAAATACATAGAGAATAGGATATGTATTATCATTTAGTTTTAAAAAATTTTTCTAGAAGGATACACAAGAACTTTTTCATTGTGGTTATCATGGGGGTATAGGAATGGGGGATTTAAACACTTTCTCTATTACTAACTAGCCACTAACATGCCTTACATTTATGACATATAATTAACTTATTTAGCCACCTGATAGTGGTATTGCTCTCTAAACACAACTTTTAAGTATACCACCACAGAATTACGGAACAGCAGAACAAGGAATTAAACTTGAGTCTTGTTTTCAAACCAACATTCTTCCCATTTATAACATTGCTAGGAACTTCTAAAGTTGAGTATATTAAGAAAATATTTCAACTTCCAAAAAACAAAAGTCCAGGACCAGATGGCTTCACAGGTGAATTCTATCAAATATTTAGAGAAGAGTTAACACCCATCCCTCTCAAACTCTTCAAAAAAACTGCAGAGGAAGGAACACTCCCAAACTCATTCTATGAGGCCACCATCACCCTGATACCCAAACCAGACAAAGACACTACGAAAAAAAAATTACAGACCAATATCACTGATGAACATAGATGCAAAATTCCTCAACAAAATACTAGCAATCAGAATCCAACAACACATTAAAAGGATAATACACCATGATCAAATGGGATTTATCCCAGGGATGCAAGGATTCTTCAAAATATGCAAATCAATCAATGTGATACACCATATTAACAAATTGAAGAATAAAAACCATATGATCATCTCAATAGAGGCAGAAAAAACTTTTGACAAAATTCAACACCCATTTATGATAAAAACTCTCCAGAAAGTGGGCATAGAGGGAACCTACCTCAACATAATAAAGGCCATATACAAAAAACCCACAGCACACATCATTCTCAATGGTGAAAAACTGAAAGCATTTCCTCTAAGATCAGGAACAAGACAAGGATGTCCATTCTCACCACTATATTCAACAGAGTTTTGGAAGTCCTAGCCACATCAATCAGAGAAGAAAAAGAAATGAAAGGAATACAAATTGGAAAAGAAGAAGTAAAACTGTCACTGTTTGCAGATGACATGATACTTTACATAGAAAATCCTAAAGATGCCACCAGAAAACTACTAGAGCTAATCAATGAATTTGGTAAAGTTGCAGGATACAAAATTAATGCACAGAAATCTCTTGCATTCCTATACACTAATGATGAAAAATCTGAAAGAGAAATTAAGGAAACACTCCCATTTACCACTGCAACAAAAAGAAATAAAATACCTAGGAATAAACCTACCTAAGGAGACAAAAGACCTGTATGCAGAAAACTATAAGACACTGATGAAAGAAATTAAAGATGATACAAACAGATGGAGAGACATACCATGGAGACATACCATGTTCTTGGATTGGAAGAATCAATATTGTGAAAATGACTCTACTACCCAAAGCAATCTACAGATTCAATGCAATCCCTATCAAGTTACCAGTGGCATTTTTTACAGAACTAGAACAAAAAAATCTTAAAATTTGTATGGAGACACAAAAGACCCCAAATAGCCAACGCATTCTTGAGGGAAAAAAGTGGAGCTGGAGGAATCAGACTCTCTGACTTCAGACTATACTACAAAGCTACAGTAATCAAGATAATATGGTACTGGCACAAAAACAGAAAGACAGATCAATGGAACAGGTTAGAAAGCCCGGAGATAAACCCATGCACCTATGGTCAACTAATCTATGACAAAGGAGGCAAGGATATACAGTGGAGAAGGGACAGCTTCTTCAATAAGTGGTGCTGGGAAAACTGGGCAGCTACATGTAAAAGAATGAAATTAGATCACTCCCTAACACCATACACAAAAATAAACTCAAAATGGATTAAAGACCTAAATATAAGACTAGACACTATAAAACTCTTAGAGAAAAACATAGGAAGAAAACCCTTTGATATAAATCACAGCAAGATCTTTTTTGATCCACCTCCCAGAGTAATGGAAATAAAAAGAAAAATAAACAAATGGGACCTAATGAAACTTAAAAGTTTTTGCACAGCAAAGGAAACTACAAACAAGATGAAAAGACAACCCTCAGAATGAGAGAAAATATTTGCAAATGAAGCAACTGACAAAGGATTAATCTCCAAAATATATAAACAGCTCATGCAGCTCAATATTGAAAAACAAACAACCCAATAAAAAAATGGGCAGAAGACCTAAATAGACATTTCTCCAAAGAAGACATACAGATGACCATAAAGCACATGAAAAGCTGCTCAACATCACTAATTATTAGAGAAATGCAAATCAAAACTACAATGAGGTATCACCTCACACCAGTTAGAATGGACATCATCAGAAAATCTACAAACAACAAATGCTGGAGAGGGTGTGGAGAAAAGGGAACCCTCTTGCACTGTTGGTGGGAATGTAAATTGATACAGCCACCATGGAGAACAGTATGGCCGTTCCTTAAAAAACTAAAAATAGAATTACCATACAGCCCAGCAATCCCATTACTGGGCATATACCCAGAGAAAACCATAATTCAAAAAGATACATTCACCCCAATGTTCATTGCAGCACTATTTACAATAACCAGGTCATGGAAGCAACCTAAATGCCCACTGACAGACGAATGGATAAAGAAGATGTGGTACATATATACAACGGAATATTACTCAGCCATAAAAAGGAACGAAATTGGGTCATCTGTAGAGACGTGGATGGACCTAGAGACTGTCATACAGAGTGAACTAAGTCAGAAAGAGAAAAACAAATATCGTATGTTAACACATACATGTGGAACCTAGAAAAATGGTACAGATGAACCAGTTTGCAGGGCATCTGCAGAAATAGAGACACAGATGTAGAGAACAAATGTATAGACACCAAGAGGGGAAAGTGGCGGGGGTGGTGGTGGTGGTGGGATGAATAGGGAGATTGTGATTGATAGGTATACACTAATATGTATAAAATAGATAACCAATAATAACCTGCTGTATAAAAAATAAAATAAAATTGAAAATTTCAAAAAAAAACATTTCAAGAACTGTAAAATAATATTAGTATAAAATCCGTAGCCTAAGGCGCTACAACACTTCCTCCCTAATCTATAATCAACCACAAGAAAACTGCTGCATTCTTTTTCTCTTAAATTCAAAATTTTTATGAAAAGACAACTGATCACTGGAACCATAATAAACACTAATTCTAACTATTCTCAGTAGTAGTCTAAAACATCTGTGATACACTTCTGTTTAAGTCAAAATAAATTTTATTTTCACTGACATTACTTTGACTATATTTGGTTAACATTACCTCATGTAGATTCATCAGTTCAAAATTAATTAGTATTACAGAATAGTGTATTCCATCCAAACAATTCATCTTTGTTGGCTCACATGCCTCACTGCTACTGGCATGCCACTGTAATAATGGGCATGGTGCCACAGTAACAGATGGGCATAAATACAGACATGCCAAAGAATCAGTGTGTGCATCAAGTTTGAGTATTAGTATTAGATTTTCCTCCAAGAAATTCATAAATTATAGTAGAATAATATAAGTTTTCTACTTCTATGTTAATACGATATGCCAACTCAAAGCCAGATTAATTTCTAAATCCTTAAAAAAAAAAACAAAAACAAAAACTTTCCAAGGCCACAGAAGGCAAGTTTTCCATCTGATGAGTTTGGATCAGCCTTTTGTATAGGGAATTGAGGAAACCAATATGCAATCTCTACCTTAGATCAGCTTTGTCCCTGAAGCACTTCAAAATCTCAGTAAAAAATTCTGTTTTTAAGAAGTCACTTGGCACTGTTACAAGATGAAAAAGTTCTGGGGATCTGTTGGACAACAATGTGAATATAGTTAACACTAATGAACAGTACACTTAAAAATGGTTAAGATGGTAAATTTTTATGTTACATATGTTTTTTTATCACAATTAAAAAGTCACATGACCCTGTCAAGTTTCCTGATGAAGGTAATGTAGGCCTAGAAACAGAGAAAAGGTCCTACAATGTCCTACTTGACAGGGAAAAAAAAATCTAAAAATGCAAATCACTGAAGTTTACATGATTATTTAAATTTTGCCATCCGTTGAACAACTATTGTCATTTTCGAAAGATTAATTTATTTCCACATATGGTTTTAAATTTTTGAAATATAAAACATATGATATTGACCAGATTATACTGAATATTTTTATAATTTTTACCACATTAATGAAAAGTTTTAAAATACTAAGAATGCTAAAGAAGGGGAAAAAATCAGTGTGGTCGCTATTATCCAAAATCATTTGTTAAGTATTGTACAAGGTTCCAGGAAAGATGGCTGTGTGTGTGTGTGTGTCTGTGTGTGTCAGTGTGTGCGCGCGCGCGCGCAAAGAAAAACTATCTCCTTCCAGGAATTTAACCACATTTTCTCTTTAAAGAAATGTTCAAGCATCCAATCACCTTGGGAAAACCAATCTGTTGTTTTATACTTGTTGATATTGACAGATACGCAGAAACTACAAGAACTATGAATTTTTAACTTTATTTAATTTACTTTTAATTAACCCTAGCATTTCTACAACATGTAATGTTAAATATAAGGCATCTGTTTTTATTTTATTAAAGTACATAAGAAGTGTTTGTAAATTTCTCACTGCCCCTGAAGGCTATGAGCTCAAATATTCAGAACAGTGTTCCAGACTTCTGGATATAAAGACCTAGGTAAAATCTCAACAAAAATTCTGGGTAATGACCTAGGGTGGCCCACTTTTTTGTCTGCCAAATAAAAATATAACAAAAACTACCCTCCTCATAAAATAAAGTAGAAAGGATGTTTGCAGTAGCCATTTGTATTCCTTTTGTTATCTGACTGCTCACATTATTCTGGGCCAATATTACAGTGACCTTTTCAGTAATCACAAACATATCTCAAGAAGAAATTTTTGACAGAATTTGATTAAATCTAATGAAAAGTGCAATTCCTTAGTCACAGACAACTATGTATATTGCTCCCTCACGTTCTCAAATATACATTCTCAAATACATAATAGCCCTTATCTCCTCCCCCTGAAAGCCGAAGTTCTTTGGAAAAGTGCTCCTCCTTTACTCACTTCTCTCCCACCTGTCAATCCTGTGCAATCTGATTTTCCCTAACACTGTTGTTACCACCACGATCACCAACCTTATCAGTAAATCCAAGAAACACTACCTCTGACTTTAGTTTACTGGGCTACTCACCAGCAGCTGGCACTGCTGACCACTTAACTCCTTCCTGAAACCCTCTCTTCCTTCAATTTCTGTTAAAGCAAAACATATGTAAGTCCCTCTTCTTTTAGGAAAACTGTACTCCTTCTCTAAGAATAGACAACTTTAAAGCAACAGGATACCTATCAGCAAGACTGATGGCTAAGCAAAAAGTTTAGAACAAATATATTTTTTTTCATTTATACTATCTATAATCATTCCCAAATCCTTGATAACCACACAGAAGAAGTGGCCTAGTGCTTATTAACTTCATTTATTTTTATGTAGTACACATTAAAGATACTATATGATTTTGTATTTTCAAGTACTTGTGAAATATAATTCAGAAAAACAATAATGTCAAATTTAACGATAATTTAAAAATTAAAAACATAAAGCAATGGTTAATGTGAAAATTAACAATGATTCTAAACTTTTAAGTTGAGAAAGGACATTAAAAACAAAACTTTTAAAAAGCTCAAATGATCTTAATGGTGCCAAAATAGTATTAATAATAATTGTGCTTATTATGTATCAGGCACTGTTAACTGTTTACGTATGTTAAATCTTTTAATCCTCACAATATTTTGGTGAGTGCAAGTACTATTATCATCCTCATCTCCATTTTTCTGATAAGGAAAACCAAGTGCATAGAGTGATAAAGTAACCTGCCCAAGTGCCACTTATTAACTCTGTAACAAGTTTTCATACCAGGCAGAGTAGCTCCAGAGTGGGTGTGCTTAAGCATTATGCCATACTCCCTCAGCAAGCCACAATAAACAACTTTATCTGCCATCTTCCTCCTACAAAAGTAGGAAGTGGGTCTGATCCTTTTCCTAAATCTTAAGCACAATGCAAAAGCTGTTTGTATAATGAACTTCAAGCATTTCCCCAAACTTCATTCTCTCTTCTTGGTCTTTTAAGTGAGGTTCAATTCTCCCACTCCCTTCAATGTTAACTTAGTACAAAGATTCCTCCTTGGCCTTCTCCTCACATATCACACAACTTCCCCTCAATGGCTTCCAAAATCATCTATCAATTGATGACTCCCAAATCTGTATCTCCAACCTAGGTATCTCCTGAGTACCACACCCATGTATCTAATGGCTTAATGGACACCCAACTATCAAACTCAACAGGTCCAAAACAGAGCTCAACACTTTCTTTCCTCACTCCAAACTTGCTCTGTCTCCTGGGTTTCCAATATCACAGAATACTTCCACCATTCACATAGCTGACCATTCCAAACACTTAGGTGCAGCCAGAGTGATCTTTCTAAAATATAAATCTCACCACATTGTACCTCTACTTAAAATCCTTCGGTAGCTTCTTACTGTGCAAACCTTTATGATAAGTTCAAATTTATGAGCATGGTATACAAGACCCTTCATAATATGGACCCTGACTATCAACCATCTTTCACGTGTCCCAATTTCCCTCCAACTCTGTGCTCCAGCCATACTGAACTTTTCCTATTCTTTAAATAAGCCCTAAATCCTTGCCTCTAAACCAGCAGTGTCCAATAGAATGCTCTATGATGACAGAAAGAAATATTCTTTATCCACATTATCCAATATGTTAACTGCTAGCTACACTGAGCACATAAAAATGTGGCTAGTGTGACTCAGAAACTAAAATTATTTCAATCAGTTTAAATTTAAATAGTTACCTTTGGCTGGTATCTACGGTATTGAACAACACAGCTCTAAACCAAAGTATACGCTATTCCCTCTGCCTCATGTGTATACAGGTATGTGTGGAAAGCCCTGGTCAGTGCTAACATGTAACATCGTTAGTATTGACTCTTCTGTTAGGTTATTCCCTTTGTTCTTGTAGTTAGTAATTAATAAGGTCCCACTCTATACAAGACACTATTTAAAACAAGACACTATTTTCTAATAGTTTAGTGGTTCTTCCAAGATAGTGGCTTAATTACAATTTGCCCCTAAAAGGACTATCACTTTAAGAAATGAACAGACTCCACATATTAGTAAGTGAAAAAAGCAAATTACAATATTACACTAAAAAAGTATATAGCTTTGCTTTAAAAATACACAGTATATAGGCAAAAAACACTGGAAGACCTGTATCTTTTTAACTGATTCTCTATGGGTATTAAAATTAGGGTTATTTAACTAATCTGTATTTGCTAAATTTTCTATAAGGAAAGAGGGAAATCAGTCCAGTGATTATCTTCTCCCTGTTGCATCATCAATTTATTCCTTCCTCTTCATAAACTAACGTTCCCTTCCAGATACCATTCCGTTTCTTTGCTCCCCTATACAGTAATACATACTAACTACAACTCTCCTTTCTCTTTTTTTTTTTTTTTAAGATTTAATTTTATTTATTTTTGGCTGCACTGGGTCTTCATTGCTGTGCCTGGGCTTTCTCTAGTTGCGGTGCGTGGGCTTCTCCTTGCGGTGGCTTCTCTCGTTGCGGAGCACGGGCTCTAGGCGCACAGGTTTCAGTAGTTGTGGCACCCGGGCTCTAGAGCGCAGGCTCAGTAATTGTGGCGCACGGCCTTAGTTGCTCTGCGGCATGTAGGATCTTCCTGGTTTAGGGATCGAACCCACGTCCCCTGCATTGGCAGGCGGATTCCTATCTACTGCACCACCAGGGAAGTCCCTCTCCTTTCTCTCTTGAACCCACTCCAGTCAGGCTTTCAGCCCCACCACTGCACCTAACCTGCTTGTCAGGGTCACCAAAGACCTCCAAAGTGACAAATTCCAAAGCCACTTGTCAGTACTGTAATCACCTTACTTGACCCTATCTGACAGAAACGCTCCAGGAATGCCCCAGAGATTAGTACTCTGACCTCTTCACTTTCTACATTCACTCCCTTGATGTCTCACTCAATCAGGGTACTTAATACCCTCTATAACCCTATGGCTCCCAAACTTATATCTCTAGCCTGACTCCTCCCTAAGCTCCAGACTCATATATCCAACTGCCTATTTAATATCTCCTCTTGGATGCCTAATAGGTATCTCAAACTTAACATGCTCAAGCTCTTGAACCTCTTCCCCCTTTAAAAAAATTCCTCTTTACACAATCTTCTTCATTTTGATAACAATTCCAAACTTCCAGCTGTTTAGGCAAAAAAACCTTGTGTCATCTTTGGTATCTTTTTCCCTCACACACCACATCTAAACCATCAGTAAATCTCATTGGCTCTACTTTCAAAATATATCCAGAATCCAACCACTGCTCTCCACTACCACCAGTCTGATTTAGTCATCCCCTTCTCTTGCCTGGGTTACTGTGGTGGTCTCCTTGCTGGTCTCCCTGCCTCAAATCTGCAGTCTATTCCTAGTTCAGGAGACAAAGTGATTTAAAAACGTAAGATGGATCATCTCACTCCTCTGTTCAAAACCCTCCAATGGCTTCCCTTCTCACACAGAGTAAAATCCAAGTCCTTAAAATGATTTACAAAGCCCTACACAATCTGGCCCTTACCTCTCTGACCTCCTCATCTGCTAAGTCCCCCCTCTTTCCTTCATTCACTCTATCCAGACACACTGACCTCTTTGTTGATGCTCACAGGTCAGAAACACTCCTGCCTCAGGGCCTGAGCACATGTAATTCCTCTTGACTGAATACTTCTCCCCAGACATCTGCATGTCACTCCCTCAGGCACTCCAGGTAGTACTGTCAAGGATCTTTTCCTGACCCTGCTATTTCAAACTCAACCCAACCTCCACCTTAACTCTCTATCCTCTTTCCCTGCCTTACTTTTCTCTACAGCGCTCCTTGTCATCAAATGACCAACCATCTATTTACTTGTTTATTACCTATCTTCTTCCAGTTGGAATATATGCTCCATGAAAGCAGGCATTTTGTCCACTGACTGATTAATCCCCAGCATCAAGAACAGTACCTAGCATAAGAAGGCACTTGTACTTGTTAAATCAGTAAGTTACTTCTATATTTTTTTAGTTATAGAAATAAAATTATAAATGAATAAACAGGTCCCAAGTATCCTACAGACCATAAACTTTTTGAAAACATAAATATATCTGGCACACCACAAGCACTTAATAGTTACTGACTGACTTCTAAATGCCCATTCTGCTCAAAACCTTCCAATGGCTTCTCTTTACACTCATAGTAAAATCCAAAGTCCTTACAAGGCCCTACACAATCTGGCACCGGACCTTCCACTCTACACCTTACCTCTCTGCCCCCATAGTACTAAATTCCCCCCTCATTCTTCATGACCACATCCTTAACCGAGGCTTAAGAAACTTTAACCCATTTCTAGAGTAAAGCTGGGTGATGTGTAGCTCTGCCAACCCATGATATTGGGACCAGCCTTATTCATAAGTCTCTCGCTTATCCAGCTGCCATGTTAACTCACTCAGCTGCAGGATTAAAGACACTGGCCTTCAGGCTTCCCTGGTGGCGCAGTGGTTGAGAGTCCACCTGCCAATGCAGGGGACATGGGTTCGTGCCCTGGTCCAGGAAGATCCCACATGCCGCGGAGTGGCTGGGCCCACGAGCCATGGCCGCTAAGCCTGCGTGTCCGGAGCCTGTGCTCCACAACGGGAGAGGCCGCAACAGTGAGAGGCCCGCGTACCGCAAAAAATAAATAAGACACTGGCCTTCTAATTAGGTCAATTCCTATCAGCAGTACAAATAATCAGCCCATCAATAAGCAGATATTGACTATAAATTGTTCACTTTTGTAGATCTATGAACTCTTTCCAGCTGACATGCTAAATAAGTCTTCCTTAAGTACACAAACCAAAGAATGTTATTCATAATAATGTGAAATATAGGAAAATCATTTCCTTCTTGAATATTCTACTCTGGGCTCTTCACTTTAAATTTTGAATTTGGACTGCAGGCAATTAGTTTTTGGCAGTAGTTCATTTATATACACAATTGCAAAACTGTCAAATTATTTCACTATAATACATTTGTCATTCCATGAGCATTTGTAACTTTTCTGCAGTAAAAAAGAACATTTCAACTGACCATCTGTCTGATTTTTTTTTGTTTTACTCATTCAGTTCTAGTAATGTTACCCTAAATTCTAAATATTTTTAGAAGTAATATCTCACACCTTGGTATTTAATGGTAAGGCCTGAATTTAAGTATTCCATATTTTCTCCTTGGATTTCACAAAACCAGTGATCTTAAAATAACATATCCTATATCAAGGGATGAATATTTTCTTGGTTGAGTGTTTAAGATAAATTGTAAAAGTCAGAAGTGACTCTCCTGGACTTCTCTGGTGGCGCAGTCATTAAGAATCCGCCTGCCAATGCAGGGGACATAGGTTCGAACTCTGGTCCGGGAAGATCCTACATGCCACGGAGCCCGCGAGCCACTACTACTGAGCCTGCGCTCTAGAGCGTGCGAGCCACAACTGATGAGCCCGCATGCTGCAACTACTGAAGCCCACGCACCTAGAGCCCCTGCTCCGCAACAAGAGAAGCCGCTACAATAAGAAGCCGGCGCACCGCAACAAAGAGTAACCTCCGCTCGCCTCAACTAGAGAAAGCCCACATGCAGCAAGACCCAACACAGCCTAAAATAAATAACTTTTTTTTAAAAAAGTGACTGTCCTCCAAGAAGAAATGCAAGCTAAGCAAATAAAATGGAACACTTATAATCTATTGGAAAGTAGGACTCTGCAGTATTTCATCAATTTTTTGTTCAATGTGGTAAAATCTTATTTGATTTCAAGTATGTTTCAAGAATTAAATTACAGGAACCCTACTGCACCACTAAAGTGACAATCCTTAACCTGTGTAGTCAGCCCTTTGTAGAACTAACAGTCTTACTTACGTGAAGACAAAAACAACTAGTTCCTTCTTTTGTTAACAGCCATCTTGGAACAAATGACATTTACTTAGTGAAAGATCAATAAAACATTGAAATTGGGAGTTTCCTGGCAGTCCAGTGGTTAGGACTTAGCACTTTCACTGCTGTGGTCCAGGTTCAATCCATGATTGGGGAACTATGGTCCCGCAAACCACGCGGTACAGCCAAAATAAAATAAAATAAAACACTGAAATTGCTTATATTTTATATGTCTTTTGTAAATTAAAAAAAATATAGGGTCCAATTTCCATATACAGCATGGCAAATACATTGTTTACATCTCCATAACTAGATCTCGTGACCAAAAATTCCAAAAGCTAAGCAGCATTAACAAGATAGAGCACTTACCAAAACTGGAATCAAGGGAATTTAATCTTCAGAAATTGAAGATGACGACAAGGACAAAGGTATGCTATAGAAATCATTAATGGAGTGTATTTTCATACTGGCAAAGCTGGACTCCTGAGCACGAGAGGAAGGAATTCACAACGAGGAGCCTGTGCCTCCTCATAATATGCTAACAACTCAGGACTCCAACATTTTCAGCATCTGAAACTTAAATGTGTTTGACATTTTGAAATTACAGCACGTCCATTTTCTTCAGTAAATCATTGTTTACAAAAATCAAGGCTTATAATAAATACCTTTTGGTAGGTATGAAAAGTTGAGAATTATTACACAATTTAACACTAATTTTATACTTGTATTAGTTCACATTAGCCTTATCTCACCAACTAAATTCTTAAAGGCAAGATAAAGATCTTATAATTATTTATATTTCTACTGAAAACACAGAGGAATTAACTATACTTATGGTATAGTTGATGCCTTTAAGATGATATAAATAAAGTTAAAGATGGTATAAATAAAGATGCCTTTCAAGAATGGTATAGACTTCAAAAATCCTGATTGTAAAATTCATTCAACACTTATGTGACAATTCTAGGTCAATAACCCTAACCACAACAAAAACTCAAGCGATGACATAAAGAAAATGGCTGTTTTGGAACTATATACAATTAACTTCAGGGTAATGCAATAATACATTAATAGGGATACCAGCCTAAATTTTCCTTCTGTATAAGGTCCACGGAATCCAGTCATGCTTTATTTTTTAACTACGCTGGCTAAAGAAACAGTAAATATTAGTAGAATCTGAATCATTCAATTGAGTAAAAGACCTAAAACATTTATTATGCAAAATTATAAGCCAAACACTTTGCTAAGCACCTTCACATAAATTATACCATGTAATATTACGTGCGTATGTGAAAGAAAGAGTCCTCTATACAATATTTAACAAATATTCAATGAGTCACTACAAAATGAAAATACAGAATGACTTAATGAGATGAAGGTATCAATGAAAATACTAGGAAAAGTAAAAAGTAGAGCAAGCTTTGAACAACTGGAACTATAAAACTGTTACATGAAAAAATTTTTAAATATGGTATAGACCCTAATTAAAATTAAATATTATAAAAAATTAAATATTATAAATAAAAATGGGAAAAAAAGTTTAAACCCTAATATGGAGACACAATGACTCTTTAAAGTATGTCTAAAATAATGTGTTATAGAGTGGCCAATATGGTGGAGGAGGAAGATCCTGAGCTCACATCCTCCTACAGACACACCAGTATCACAACTATTTATAGAGCAACTACAGATGAGAATGACCTGAACACTAGCAGAGAAGAGCTCCTACAACTTAAGATATACAGAAGGAACCACAGAAAGATAGGGAGGAAGGGCAGAGCCACAATATAGTCAAGAACCCAAAGCCTCAGATAGAGGACCCAAAAACAGGAGGATAATTACAACTGCAGAGGTTCTCCCCAAGGATCAAGGGCTCTGAGTCCCACATCAGGCTCCCCAGCCCAGGGGTCCTGCACCGGGAAGACAAGGCCCTAGAATGTTTGGCTTTGAAGATGAGTGGGGCTTACTTTGGGGAGAGCCAGAGGACTGTGGGAAATAGAGACTCCACTCATAAAAGGGCACATACTAAATCTCACATGCTCCAGGACCCAGGGCAGAAGCAGTAATTTGAAAGGACCCTGGGTCAGACCAACTTGCTAATCTTGGAAAGCTTCCCAGAGAGGCAAGAGGCAACTGGGATGTATCCTGGAGACATAGATGCTGGTGGCAGCCATTTGGGGGAGCTCATTTCCCAAGGATACTGGTGCTGGCAAGCATCATTTTGGAATTTTCCCTCTAGCTTGTTAGTGCCAGGACCCAGCCCACCCACCAGCCAGTCAGCACCAGTCCTGGGACACTCTAGATCAAGCTAGCTGCGGGGGGGACACTGTCCTACCCATCAGCAGGCCAGCTGCCATAGAAACCCCTGAACCCCCAGCTTCCCTGGGACCCAGCCCTGTCTACCAGAAGGCCCAATACCCAGCCCTACACATCAATGGGCCAGCAAGAGCCCCGGGTACAGCAGCCAACCAATCCCATCCACCCCACCCACCAGCGGGCCAGCACTAGCTCTGGACCCAACTTCATCAACCAGCGGGTGGGCACCAGACCTGGGACCACCGAGGCCCTACAGCCAGCTGTGTCAGGACCCAGCCCACTCACCAGCAGTCTAGCACCAGCCCCAGGATGCCCTGGGCCTGGGCCCCACCTACTTACACGCTGATATCAACCAAGAATTTAAGGTACAATGTAGAAAAGACAGCCTCTTCAACAATGGAGCTGGGAAAACTGGACAGCTGCATGTAAAAGCTGAGATTAGAACACTACCTCATAGCGTATACAAAAATAAACTCAAAATGGATTAAAGACCTAGATGTGAGACCTGAAACCCTAAAACTTCCAGAAGAAAACATAGGCAGAACACTCTTTGACATAAATCATAACAATATTTTTTTGGGTCTGTCTCCTAAAGCAAAAGAAACAAAAGCAAAATTAAATAATGGGATCTAATTAAACTTAAAAGCTTTTGCACAGCAAAGGAAACCATCAACAAAACAAAGAGACAACCTACAGGATGGGAGAAAATATTTGCAAATGATGTGACAAGGGATTAATATCCAAAATATATAAACAGCTCATACAATTCAGTATCAAAAAACAAAAAACCAAACAACTCAATCAAAAAATGGCAAAGATGGGCTTCCCTGGTGGCGCAGTGGTTGAGAGTCCGCCTGCCGATGCAGGGGACACGGGTTCGTGCCCCGGTCCGGGAAGATCCCACATGCCGCGGAGCGGCTGGGCCCGTGAGCCATGGCCGCTGAGCCTGCGCGTCCGGAGCCTGGGCTCCACAACGGGAGAGGCCACAACAGTGAGAGGCCTGCGTACCGCAAAAAAAAAAAAAAATGGCAAAGATGTGGAGAAAACGGAACCACTGTACACTGTTGATGGGATTGTAAATTGCAGCAGCCATAAGTGTATGGAGGTTCCTCAAAATATTAAAAATGGAATTATCATATGATCTAGCAATTCCACTCCTGGGTATTTATCCAAAGAAAACAAAACACTAATTTGAAAAGATATATGCAACACAAGTTCATTGCAGCATTATTTACAATAGCCAAGATATGGAAGCAACCTAAGTGTCCACTGACAGATGAATGGATAAAGAAAACACGGTATGTGTATACAGACACACACACACACACACACACACAACAGATTACTCATTTATAAAAAAGAATGAAATCTCGCCATTTTCTACAACATGTAATAACCAGAGAATATTATGCCAAGGGATATAAGTCAGACAGAGAAAGACATATGCAGAATCTAAAAAACAAATGAACAAATATAACTAAACAGAAACAGATCACAGATACAGAGAACAGGTGGTTGCAGGGGAAGGAGGGGATAGGTGTATAAACTTCAGTTACAAAAAGATAAGTCACATGTATGAAATGTACAGTGTGGAGAATACAGTCAATAATTATGTAGTATCTTTGTATGGCAAGAGATAACAGCTAGACTTATTATGGCGATCATTTGGAAATGTATAGAAGTATTGAATCACTATGTTATGTTCCAGGAACTAACATAGTGTTATAGGTCAATTATTCATCAAAAACAAACAAACTTAGAGAAAAAGAGATCAGAGTTGTGGTTACCAGAGGCAGGGAGGTTGGGGGGCGGGGGAATTGGATGAAGGTAGTCAGAGGTACAAACTTCCAGTTATAAGTAAGTACTTTATCTTACAACTGGGGATGTACTATAGAACATGATGAATATAACTAACACTGCTATACTTTATATGTGAAAATTTTTAAGCAAATCCTAAGAGTTCTTATCAGAAGGAAAAAAAAATTTTTTGCTGTTTCTTTAATGTTGTATCTATATGAGATGACGGATGTTCACTAAACTTACAGTGGTAATCATTTCATGATGTATGTAAGTCAAATCATTATGCTGTACATATTAAACTTATATGCTGTATATTATACAGTGCTGTATATAATTATATCTCAATAAAACTGGAAGAAATGCAAAAACAAACAAAAATAAACAAAATAATGTGTTACTATTAATAAGGTACTGACAACTGGGGCAGAAAAAGGAAAATCAAAATGAAATCGGTACTGCTGAGAGCTCTCTAAAATGAAGCCAGGAGGCCACTGAGGAAGTATGACTTATGGACGACTCAGCCCGGATCGAATCTGAACTTTGACCACTTACTATCTTAATGTAGGTATCCAGAATATCTGCCCAATGTTCCAGAAACTCAAAATATTTAACCGACCCTTACCCTAAAATAACTCGTGACAGCCTGTTCCTTAAGGACAAATACTTCCTTGCGTCATGGTCAACGATAATTCTTCACAGACAACTTAATAACCTTGTAGCTTTCATCTTTATAAGCCTCTGACTCTCTTCCCCTGTACAATCTCGAACTGCAATTCTTAAGACCCCAAATAAATTATTTTATTTGCAGCCTTCTGCATTTTCTTGGTCGACAGGACTGGTTGATCTTTACTTTTAATAAAGTTAAGTCGGGGCTTCCCTGGTGGCGCAGTGCTTAAGAATCCCCCTGCCAATGCAGGGGACACAGGTTCGAGCCCTGGTCCAGGAAGATCCCACATGCCGCGATGCAACTAAGCCCGTGTGCCACAACTACTGAGCCTGCGCTCTAGAGCCCACATGCCACAACTACTGAAGCCCGTGTGCCTAGAGCCTGTACTCCGCAACAAGAGAAGCCAGCACAGTGAGAAGCCTGTGCACCGCAACGAAGAGTAGCCCCCGCTCGTTGCAACTAGAGGAAGCCAGTGTGCAGCAACGAAGACCCAACACAGCCAAAAATAAATAAATAAATAAATAAATTTTAAAGATAAAGTTAACTCAAAAACATCCCTATAAGAAGGTTGCTCTCATTCAGATACATTTCTATAGAAATGTATTTCTATACATTTCTATGCCCTCTTGAAAGGGAGAAAAAGCAGTGGATGTAAGTTAGATTTGCTGTAATTATATGCAAACTAGAGCCCCACTGTAAAATTCCTAGTGGATTCCACTGAGAAATACTGATATTAAAGGTTAAAGGGTTATATGTAATGTAATTTTCATGCTGACAATAAATAAAATTTAAGTTAAAAAAGTAAGCTAGGCCTTATCATTTGCAATGCAAATACACTGATGTAGTATTGATTATATCATACTACTACATGATGTAGTACAACACAAAAGTATGCAGCTCTTACTTGGGTCTAAATTAGCTCTGTGAATCTAAACAAATGAAAAGTCCACCCCAATTTCAGCAGGGACTAAAACTGCTACCTTGGTTACCTATTCGTTGTTAAATCCAATGGCCTCTTTTCAGCCTTCATTCTATTTGCCCTCTCTCTGCAATTCCTAACATAGTTGACCATTTCCTCTAACCAACTTTCCTCTCAGCTTCCTTTTTTTTTTTTTTTAACCTTTCTCTGGTTTCCTACCCCTCTGAGCACTCTTCAGCTAGTTCTTCTTCCATTCACACCTTAAATGTTGGTGTTCCCTAGCGATTTGTCTAAACTGCCTTGTCTCCTAACCAGAAAAATTCTCCCTGGGTGATTTCATCCATTCCCATGCTTTAACTACTACCCACAATTCTAAATGCTGATCTATAATCTATATTTCATCTAAATGTGCCTTTTTTTTTTTTGCAACTGTCCTGGTTTCGGTATACTTTGCCTGAAGAACTCCCCCTGTTCTCCACCTGGCAAAAATCTTCCCAGGCTTTATGACCTAAAATATCACCACCTCAGCAAAGCTTTCAACAACTTTGCTAAATAGTGTTAGTTAATATTCTAGTTTAGAAATCATTTTCGGGCTTCCCTGGTGGCGCAGTGGTTGAGAGTCCGCCTGCTGATGCAGGGGACGCGGGTTCGTGCCCCGGTCTGGGAGGATCCCACATGCCGCGGAGCGGCTGGGCCCGTGAGCCGTGGCCGCTGAGCCTGCGCGTCCGGAGCCTGTGCTCTGCAACGGGAGAGGCCACAACAGTGAGAGGCCCGCTTACCGCAAAATTAAAAAAAAAAAAAAAAAAAGAAATCATTTTCAACTATACCATCTTATGAAAAACTCACAAAATAGGTAAGTCCTCTCTAGAAATGAGGACACTGAAGTTTGAAGAGATCAAGCAACTTGAACAAGGAAACATTACTACAGGTGGAAAACATCAACTTAAATCCAGGCCTCCTCACTCTAGGTCCAATGCTCTTTCTAATACACTGTGATGTTCTCAAAAGAAAAGAGATTTGGAAATTTAGTAGTTTTACCATTGTTAAGAAAAATTAATTAGTATTGTCTGTTTCCTTCTAGAAATTAATTCCTAATTAAATGTTTAATCCAGAAATAAAAATATTAAAATTAATTTTTAAATTATACACACACAGCCAAATTGGTTAAGATAAGAGTTTAAGACAAAAGAAAAATAACTGAGGAAAAAACTAAAAGCAATAAAAGTTTACAATAGTCTCAAAGGAAACGATTACAAAAAATTAATTTTTTACATTTTTAAATAACGAAATTGCAAATCTTGACACCAATCATCTAATACACAGGCTTGATTAACCAATAAATGATGTATAAAATCTGCTTTCATAAAACCATTTAAAGCTCTCTAACTTTAGTTCTATTTAAAAGGGAAGGGAATAAATAAGATTGATAAATAGGATTAAATTCAGAAAACAAAAATCATCAATAATCCTGTGACTAGGAAGTGATTAGGCATCCTTGAGATGGTTAGTGAAGGATCGAAAGGCCATAGAGCTTTAGGATAAGCGGCCAAAGAACAGAATAGTGGAAGGAGTTAGAACATCACCACTTTGCAGACACTGTGGTAAAGACTGGTTGAACAGATTCATTGATGGTTGCTAAATATAGGGGATGGTGAATCTGATGAAGAGCAAAACATCTGCATGGTCTCCAACTGTCCCCCCCATAGATAGATTATTGGAAAATAAATAAATAATGGACAACCCTTTACCTGGGAAAATTAACATCATGAAGATGGGCATCCTATGCCTCCCAACACAATAGTCTAAGAAGGTAGTACTATAGCCTGGGATACATAACATGAATGTATGTAGGAACCAGCAAAGACAAGTTGATTAACATGCTATAAAGTAATTGGCTTGTATTCTTCAAAGTGTCAAGGTAGTGAAAGACAAAGGCTAAGGAACTATTCCAGATTAAAGGAGATTAAAGAGATATGAGAACTAAGTGAAATACATGATCCTGGACTGGATTCTGTACTAGAGAAAAAAATGTTAAAAAAAATTAAAATTATTTATTGGAACAAATGACAACACGGGGATTATAGACTGTAGATTGTACTAATGTTAAATTTCCTGAATATAACAGTACTACGGTTGTAAAAGTACTGCAGTTCTTAAATAAAATACACACTGAGGTATGAAGATAAAGAGACATGATGTATACAACCTATTCTCAGATGTATCAGAAGACATAATAACATGGAATGTGTGTGTCTGCGTGTGTATGGAGAAATAAATAAAGCAATGCAGCAATTTTTTAAATTGGTGAATGTGCCTCAGGCGTAGTTCTCTGTAGTATTCCTACAACTTTTCTGCAAACCTGAAACGATTTCAAAGTGTTGATAAATCATCGAAAATGAGAGCAGACGTGCGCCACAACTACTGAGCCTGCGCTCTAGAGTTCGCGTGCCACAACTACTGAGCCCGCATGCCACAACTACTGAGCCCGCATGCCACAACTACTGAAGCCCACGCACCTAGAACCCGTGCTCTGCAACAAGAGAAGCCACTGCAATGAGAAGCCTGCGCACCGCAATGAAGAGTAGCCTCCACTCACCACAACTAGAGAAAGCCCGCGCACAGCAACGAAGACCCAAGGCAGCCGAAAATTAAAAAATAAATTAATTTTTTTAAAAAAAAGAAAATAAGAGCAGAGGGGGTGGGCGAAATGGGTGAAGAGAGTCAAAGGCACAAAGTTCCAGTTATAAAATAAATAAGTCAGGGGGATGTAATGTACAGCATGGTGACTACAGTTAATAATACTGTATTGTTTATTTGAAAGCTGCTAAAAAAGTGAATCTTGAAAGTCCTCGTCACAGGGAAAAAAATTGTAACTAAGTGTGGTGACGGATGTTAACTAGACTTCTTGTGGTGATCCTTTCTCAATATATAAAAATACCTACTGAATACCTACCTACGTTGTACACCTGAAACTAATACATTACATGCCAATTACACTTTGATAAAAAATAAATTAGAGCAGAGGAACAGGGTAAGCTTTAAGTTTTTTATATAAATTTTGTCATTTGGGTTTTAAAAAAGGCAAGAAATATCACCCTTTAATAAATGAGAGAATGCAAGCTCAAGAGAGATTAAGTGACCACTTCCAGAACAGGGGTCTCCTTGTTTCTGTACAACCCCATTAGGTTGCAATTCAATGGCCAAAATGTTTCTAATTCCTGAAAGCCTCAAGGTCATACACTGTCTACAACTACTATTCAAAGTTTTAAACTTTTAATGAGTTGTATGCATTCTCCAATAAAAGCACAATAAACTTCATCAAGTAGTAAGTAGCATATCCAAGTGCTCAAGAGAATAGGCTCCAAGATTAGATTGAGCTCAAATCCAGGCAGTGCAGTGGTTCTAGCTTTGTGATCTTGGGCAAATTAACCACTTGGGCTCCAATTTTCTCATCCGCAAAGTGGGATCAAAGAAGTAGCTTTGGGTTGCTCCTTGATCCTCTGTGACACTTGAGCATCACAGAATAGTTTCCCATAAGCCATACTCACACTCAGCCAAAGGGTTGTTAGGAGGACCAAATGAAATAATAAATGTAAAGTAGTGTGCACAAGCGCTCTATAAACGTTAGCTATTTTTATTTTAAATCCAACTTGCTCAGGCACCTCAACAGCACTGGTCATAGTCAAAGCCACACATTTTTTTCCAAATCAGGCCCAAATCTGACAAAATAGGAAATGAAAGGCTCTAAAAGAAAAATATCTTAGAAGTTCACAAAACATAAAAGTAAATCAATTGTAAGCATATCACGTGCGAAACAGACCTCTACAGACTTATACGTTAATTCAACAGTTGAAACATCTGCTAATAGAACAGCAGAGCTGCAACAAGCTCCTTGTTGGAACAATCTATCATCTAAATACACAGAATGAAACACGAAAAGTTAGTTCTATTACTTTTAAACTTTTCTAACCTGCGAATAAGGAAACAAACAAATAAACAAACCAAAAACTCTATTTCACACTCCATAGAGGATTTCAGTTAGCTTAATACAGTGAAAATGTAATCCCAATTTCAACTACTAGCACTTTCCAGAATGTCTTTTAAAATAAATTTGAAATTTAATTTAAATTTTAATTTATCTTTCTGACACCGCAAAGCCACCAGCACAGCTACTTTACCTTAATTTAGCATAAATCTAGTGTCAGCCTATTATGTGACCATAGTGTTTAGTTAGCACTGAGATTAAAAAAAAGAAAAACGTAAAAATGATTACAATAAAATACAAAGTTACCAGAATTCTGTAAGTTTAAAACCATTCCTTCGCCCCCCAAAAAAAAAATCAATGCGGTGGGGGGGTTCTTTCCCTTTTCGGTGGTACTTAAAATACTCTGAATAATTCTTTTTTTTACTCTTAATAACTTTTCAAAAAACCAAGTATACAATGTTTAGTGTTCATTTTTAAAATTCACACTATTAATTTGTAAAATTTTACCACTTGCTCAGAGTAACACTAAATATTCTCTACTCATATGCTTATTACTGTGTTTGGGATTGGGGTGGTTTTTGGGTTTTGTTTTTTGTTTTAGGGGTTTTGGGTGGTTTGTTTTTTTTTTTGTCTGTAGTGCAAAGGACGTTGCCCGAGAACATTAACGTCTGTATAAACCAGCTTGTCCCTTCATAAAGCGTCTAAAACACCTCCTAGCTCCTGCATTCGAGGGTCACAGAACAGTTTCCCATTAGCCACACTCTCACGTTCCTTCTCAACTCCCCAAACACCCCTTCCACGCTAGTGAGCGAATTTCTCCAGGTGTGATCAAGCAAACATTAAATTAGCTTGAAGCGTTTGTTCAAAATGCAGATGCCTGTGCCCCAACCCAGACCAATTCAGAGTTTTTGGGGATAGCACCTAAGGGCTCCAAATGGTTCTTTTTTCACTGAAGTTTGAAAACTACTAGAGACTCCCCTCCACACACTCATCCCAAACTCCCAACAACTCCCACCAGTCCCAACTGATTCAGCTGCGGGAAACATTACCGCTCGTTTCCGGGTGGGTCTTAGCGCGCCCCACCCCTCTCCCGGGAGCCCCATCTCGGTGCCCGCTCCTCCCGGGCACCAGCTCCCTAGTCCCGTCCCCACACCCCAAACCTTTCTCCTCACTTCTTCATATCGCTGCTAAAGAGGCCGAAGGCGCCGGAGGGGGAAATGGTTGAGGTCGCCTCCTGACCCAGCTCCGTCGCCTCCCCTCCTCCGGACTGCTCACTGTAAGCGAAGCTGTTGCTGGACATTGCTGCGGTGCTGCCGAGTGTCGGGTTGGCCCTGCCGGGGGTTCTCTCCGACGGGCTCCCGTCCGAGGGAAGCGAAACAAAACTAGTTCTCGTTTGGAGGGGCGCCCGCAGGCGCTTCCGGACTCGTCACGGCTCCCAAAGCCGACCTGGCGGTCCACCCCCTGCGCATGCCCAGTGTGCAGGCGGCCGGAGCCCACCCCCATCCCCCCCGGGCACTCCAGGGCCAGACTGGATTTGCCTTCTCCGGGTTTTTGAGGTAGCTGAGAGGCTCGGACCCCGGCTCTGCGGAAGGCAGGCCTCGCGCATGCTGGAGACTAGACTCTCGACTTTTAAAGTTTTTTTGGAGACAAATACCCGTGTATCCATTTCGATCCCCTAGGAGGTTCCCGAGCCCGGACACCTCTCTGTCGGACTCCTGTTGTAAACCAGTAGCTTTCAGATTTTTCCTGAAACTCCAGTTAACACACCAGATCAACTTTCCTAAACATATCAGGATTGCTTTTCCTGTTTAAGCTGGTTTCTGCTCCTCTCCCTCCAGCCATCTGTGTCTTACACCTGCCCCAGGCAACCTTTGTCGCAGATCTCTGCGTTTAAAGGAAACCTCCAGGGCCCTGTCTTTGAGGATCCACCACCTGCCAGATGTGTTCATTGGAGTGAAAGCTTCAAACGAAAATCCTGGGGCCGTTGGTTTCAAGGAGATAGTGATTCCTACTGGCGTCTGGCCACCAAAAGTAGAATAAAATAAAATAGAGTGAGCCTCACGCTCCAGGAGTAGGCTATCATCTGGGCACCTCCTTCCTTTGTTCTGCCGCTTGTGGTATCATTTACTAAAGTCTTCTGGAGAGTCAAGGCAGAAAGTTGCCTGGCCCCTGAGTAGCACCTGAGAAACCTTTCCAGGAGTAACTTCCCTCAGCCTGACGTTTCGGGTGGATTTCAGATCCTACCGTACGCTTTCCGTACTGCTTCCCCTTTAGGCAGAATTTGAAGCTTAGAGCCCTGAGAAACTGTCAGGGAACTACGGAAACACAGTCTGGGGAGGCAGCGCCTGGGTGGGGGAGGGGAGAGCGTCGTACAAGGATTAGAGTGCTGTCCTCACCTCCTCTAATGGCCACACTGGAAACAACACTGAGGTATCACTACGTACCTACCCAAATGGCCAAAATCCAGAACACGGACACCACCAAATGCTGGTGGGGAAGGGGAGCAACAGAAGCTCTCATTCATTGCTACTGGGAATGCAAAATTGTACAGCAACAATGGAAGATAGTTGGACAGTTTCTTACAAAATTAAACATACTCCTACCATATAATCCAGCAATTGAACTCCTTGGTACTTATCCAAAGGAGCCGAAAACTTATGTCCATGCAAAAATCTACACAGATATTTATAGTAGCCTTATTCCGAATTACCAAAACTGGGAAGCTACAAGATGTCCTTCAGTAGGTGAATGTATAAACAAACGGTGGTACATCCAGACAATTAAATATTATTCAGTGCTAAAAAGAAATGAGCCATCAAACCATGAAAAGACATGGAGGAAACTTAAATGCACATTATTAAGTGAAAGAAGCCAATCTGAAAAGGTTACATACTCTGTGATTCCAATTATGTGACCTTCTGGAAAAGGCCAAACTATGAAGACAGTAAAAAGATCAGTGGTTGCCACTAAATGAGTTGGGGAGAAGCGGGATGAAAGGCAGAGAACAGAGGATTTTTAGGGCATTGAAAATGCCCTATATGATACCATAATGGTGGATACATGTCTCCAAACCCATAGAATGAATAACACCAAGAGTGAACCGTAATGGAAACTATGAACTTTGGGTGATAGTGGTGTGTCAATATAGGTTCATCAATTGTAGCAAATGATCACTCTGGTGAAGATGTGGTAACCAGGGAGGCTGTGCATGTGTAGGGGCACGGCATATATGGGAAATTTCTGTAACCTCCTCTCAATTTTGCTGTAACCTAAAAATATTCTAGAAAATAGAATCTTAATTTTTTTTAAAAATTATTTTTAAAAAGAAAAGCCACACTGTTACTTTGGAAAAAAGCACGGCTCTAGGTGGGGGAGGACAGAATGCCCTCCAAACTTCATATTCTGGTCAAAACTTGGCAGGTTTTTTCTTCAGCTGTTGGAATACCCTTCCAGGGATGAAATGATGGAGCACCTAAAATATTTTGTTGTCAATATCGATGATATCGATCAATTTAGAGAATTTCACCTACAGCTGATTTTTCCTGATGATGATGATATATACTTAGCAGACGGCTTAGTATGTACGAGGCACATAAACAATTTTCATATATTAATTTATTTAATAGTAGAAGAAGCTAAGGTTTGCTTTCCTTTATCTGTGAAATAAGGACATTGATATACACATACCCTAGAGACTCTTTGGCATATATTCCTGGGCATAGAATTTCGTGGTTGTAGATTATATGCACCTTTACTGAATATCCTAAATTTTTCTCCAATATAATTTTAACAGTTCACACTCCCACAGCAATGTATGAGAAATCTTCTTTCCTCACATTCTCACTAACACTTTGTTTTTTTAAAGTTTTTATCCTCATCAATATGATAGGTATGAATATTATTTTATTATAATTGATTTTAATTTTTGTGTTCATAATGAATTTAAGCATCTTTTTATGATATTGTTCCATTTGCATTTTCTTTTCTGGGAACTGCACATAAAGAAATTTACTCAATTTTACACTGAGTAGTTTGTTTTCCTTATAGATTTGAAGTTCTTTATTCTTGAGTCTGTCTCTCACTGCTTGATTTTTTTTTTTAATCTTTTTTTTTTTTTTTTTTTTTTTTTTTTTAGCGGTACGTGGGCCTCTCACTGTTGTGGCCTCTCCCGCTGCGGAGCACAGGTTCCGGACGCGCGCAAGCTCAGCGGCCATGGCTCACGGACCCAGCCGCTCCGCGGCATGTGGGATCCTCCCGGAAGGGGGCACAAACCCGCGTCCCCTGCATTGGCAGGCGGACTCTCAACCACTGCGCCACCAGGGAAGCCCTGCTTGATTTTATTTGGTAATATTTTCGTATTTTAATTTTTTCATGCAGACTAGTGTAGGAGATTGAACTACAATTTTTTTTACATTGTCCTTGAATGGTGCAGGTATTATGATTATATATTCCTCAAAATATTTGTTGGGTAACTTTCTTTCTCTCTTCTCTGGATTATTATGTATAAGATGCAAAGCATATATTCTTTGGAAAAACAGATGAAACTTTCTTTTATCACTGAAAAAATATTAGGGACTTGACAAGATGAATTCCCTTACTGCCTTAAGATTCTAAGACTGTTACAGAAGTATTCTTACAGAAATATACAAAAATATATAAAAATAATAACTACATACGTTCAGGTCTAGTGTTCCCATCTCTTCAGAATTCAAAAAGCTTTTATATATTTATGACGTTTTCTGACAGGAAAAATGGTCATGCTTCCAACCAGAAGAAACATCAGTTCTAGTTGAACCAAAGACTTATTCTTTGATGTTTGTTACCAAGCCAGAAGCAGATTTTTCTGTTTCCTACGCACATATATAGAATCTCAGGATCATTGATAAATATGGTGCTTTTTCAAAATGATTTTTTCCCTAACCTTTTAACAAAACCTATATTGAATTTTCTGATTTCAGCTTCTGTTCATCTGAACCCTCATGATAATAGGTGTTAAATTTGGTGTATATATTTTCAAACTTTTATCTAAGCATAGAAAAACAAATTATACATGTGTATATTTTACCAAATGTCAGTTAAAACTGTATCATCAGCCCCCGATCGCCACAACTAGAGAAAGCCTGCGTGCAGCAACGAAGACCCAACGCAGCCAAAGATAAACTTATTTTTTTTAAAAAAAAAAAAGCCAGGGTTACATTTCTTCAGGGTTTCAAAACAACAAAAACAACAGGACATACACAGTGAGTCAGCATGGCCTTGACATGTGGGAAGGGAGTCTTATCATCAAAGGAGGACCAGCACTGGTATCCCAGGAAAAGGGGCATTTTTAATCTTTATTTTTAACATGGACGTTCTTTACTTTTGGTCAATGTGCCCTTTTTCTTTAATAATTAAAGCAGATGTACAATGTATGTTTGATAGGCCCCAACAGGCTATTTTAGTTAGCATAAAATTAAACTCATGTATAAGGCAGAATGACTTCCCTATATCGCAATATGTGAACATTTCTTTTATCAGCCTCCTTGCGTCAAACCTTTCTGTCCTTGTTATGGGGATGTCAACTCCATGACGGCGCCCCCGTCCTTGGCCAGGTCCCGAAAGAGACAGCCAGGGTGGGCAGTGAAAGCCTTCAGCCAGTGGTACCTTGGTCCTCGAACTTTTAGTTTTAACCTCTATGGCAAACTCTAAACCAACTAAACTCCCAGCCTCCAATTCAATTTTCTGCCCTTTTGTCTTTGTTCACACCAGTTCGTGGGCCAGGACAGCCGTCGTCCCTTTTTTCCTGCCAATTCACTCTGAAACTTCCCCTGATCCCCTTCTTTATGAAATAGCCCTTCTTTTTCTCCAGATCTCTTCATTTTCCTCTGAATCCATGTAATATTAAACCCTTTCCTAAAAAACAAAAAAACTGTATTATCATTCTGCATCTTATTTTTTCTTTTAATGTATTACGGAAATCTTTCCATTCCATTATATATGGCTGCCTCATTGTTTTAAACATATACATAATAGCTCATTCTCTGGGTGCACCTTTATGTATTTAGTCAACAGCCCATACAACATTGGCCATACGTGTGTTTGTACACTAGCATCAGTTTTTCCATAAAGTAAGATCCCAGAAGTCCAATAGCTAGGTCCAATGATGTGCACAATTAAAATTTTAATAGATAGTGCCAAATTTATAACCCAAAAGGAGGGTACCAGTTATCTCTTCTACAAATATTCCTCTGTTTCAACATACCCCTTCCAGCAATGAATATTATAAATCTCTTTAATGTTTGCTAATCTTATTGGCAAAAAATAAATAATAAAATCCTCACTATTGTTTAAACTTTTATCTCATTTGTTATAATTAGGGACTACTTAATAATGTATTGTCCAAAGTGGAAACTTTTAAGACTTTTTATGACGCTAGTCATAATTTTACTGGAAGAGCACATATAAACCAGGCCTTTCCTGGGGAAACAGGACTATATGATTACCCCAAATGGGATGGAGTTAAAGCAAACATTAATTGGCCTTTTGAATTTTTTTCTATTAATTATGCAGAGTTGGCATTTGCTTATTTTTAAATGAGTTATCTGTCTCTTTTATTTGTAGGCACATTATAAATAATGAAAGTTAAACTTTTCTCTTTATTTTCTAGGAGAATGTAAGTTATAAAAATTGATTCAAAAAGTTGTAGGAAACATGAATAGACTAAATAATTATAGAAAAAATTGAAAAAGTTGTCAAAAATCTACCACCAGAGAGATATTAAACCAATACAGTTCTATTAGGCCTATAAGGACTTCCAATTTCTGTTATGTTAAACTATTACTGAATTTTTAAAAAGAAAAAGACAAAGCACTTCCAAATTTATTTTAAGACCAGCATTAATGAAATCCAAGCTTGACATTTTTTTAATACAAAAAAAGGAGAGCTATAGACTTTCTAAATAATATACTGAACTAATATTAAATGAAAACATAAAATTACCCAGTAGGTTTTACATAAAATAAAATAATTTTTAACATTAAAAAACTTATTATACTTATTATATATAGTATATATATCAATAGATATTGGAAATGGATTTAATAACAATCAGTTCTTCTGATTTAAAGTCATAATTAATAACCTAAGAAATGGAAGGAAATAGTGTTACCATTATTGTGCATATACAGTAGTCCCCACTTGTCCACAGTTTTGCTTTCCATAGTTTCAGTTACCTGCAGTCAACTGCAGTCCAAAAGTATTAAATGAAAAATTCCAGAAATAAACAATTTATAAATTTTAAATTGCATGCTGTTCTGAGTAGCATGATGAAATCTTGTGCTGTCCCGCTCTATTCTGCCCAGGACATGAATCATCCCTTTGTCCAGCATATCCACGCTATATACACTACCTGTTCGTTAGTCACTTAGTAGTCATCTCGCTTATCTGTATCACAGGGATTGTATTCAAGTAAACCTTATTTTATTTAATAATAGACACAAAGTTCAGGAGTAGTGATGCTGGCAATTTGAATACTCTCTTACTGTGCCTAATTTATAAATTAAGTATTATCATTGCTACGTATGGGTAGAAAAAACATAGTATATGTACGGTTCAGTACTATTCATGGTTTCAGGCATCCACTGGGGTTTTTGAACATATCCACCGTGGATAAGGGAGGACTACTGTATAAATGTTGTATGTATAGATTATGTTAAAATACCTCCACAAAACATAAAGTAAAACACATATTCATATTTAATAGTGAAACATGAAAGTATTCCAGCTAGAGTCAGAAAAAGAATAGATATGCCTAATAACACTATTACCATTTAATACTCTTCTATAGATTCTAGATAATGCAATAAGATAAGAAAGATAAATAAAATAATAAATAGTGGGAAAGAAAAGATTATAATATTTATTGATAATATGATTATCTTTTTTTTTTTAGATGTTGGGGGTAGGAGTTTATTAATTTATTTATTTTTGCTGTGTTGTGTGTTCGTTTCTGTGCGAGGGCTTTCTCTAGTTGTGGCAAGCGGGGGGCCACTCTTCATCGCGGTGCGCAGGCCTCTCACTATCGCGGCCTCTCTTGTTGTGGAGCACAGGCTCCAGACGCGCAGGCTCAGTAGTTGTGGCTCACAGGCCTAGTTGCTCTGCGGCATGTGGGATCCTCCCAGAGTAGGGCTCGAACCTGTGTCCCCTGCATTAGCAGACAGATTCTTAACCACTGCACCACCAGGGAAGCCCAATATGATTATCTTGCTGGAAAATCTAAGAGAAAATTATTAGACCTCTACGTTGATTCCGCAGAGTGGCCAGATTCAAAATCCAATAGCACTCCTATGCACCAATAATATCTACTTACAAAATGTAATTTAAAAAAGACCCAATTCCACAGTAGCAACAAATAAGCCTTAAGAAATTTACAAGACATAAGTGAAGAAAAACTATAAAATTTCACCAAAGGGTGGGCAGCAGGGGAAAGACCTGAAAAGAGAGTCTGTGTTTCTGGATAGGAATATTCAAGTGTTTCTATGTACTTAACGCAGCTTCCATCAAAATTTAAAAATTTTACCAGACAAATTGAATCTAAAGTTTATCTGGAAAAATAAATGCTGCTTAAAGCAAGAAATCTGGGGGGGAGTGGAGTATAGCATGGTGAAGGAATTACCCTACCACTCACATAAATGTAAATGCACTATAAAGTTATCGCAATTTAAACGTTTGGTAGTGTCTCAAGAATCAGTAGACTGATTGATAGAATAGAAACAGACTAGCTCTAAGTGAATATTGACATTTTGATAAAGTTAATATTTCAGAACACTTATGAAATAATGTATTCTTCAATAAATGGTACTGGGATAATTAATTAGTTAACTATAGGGGAAAAAATAAAGTTAGATTTCTGTATTCATTTCTGATGGCTGCTGTAACAAATTACCAGAAGACTAGCAGCTTAAAACAACATAAATTTATTCTCTTGAGGTTCTGGAGCTCAGAAGATTGAAATCAAGATATACATTCTAAAGTATGGGCAGGGCAACTCCTTCCAGAGCTCTAGGGGATAAGACGTTCCTTGCTTGTTCTAGAGGCTAGAGCTGCATTCCTTGCATTCCTTGGCTTTTGGCCCCTTCTTCCGTCTTTAAGGCCAGCAGCATAACATCTTCAAAACTCTCTGTTCTGTCGTCACTTTGCCTTCTCCCAATCTGTGACAGGTCTCCCTCTGCCTCCTTCCTACATGGACATTTGTGATTATATTTAGGACCTACCCAGGAAATCCAGGCTAATCTCCTCATCTCAAAATCCTTACTTTAATCATGTCTGCAAAGTCACTATTGCCATATAAGGTAACATTCACAATTTCTAGGAATTAGGATTTGAATATATTTAGGGGTTATCATTCAGCCTACCACAATCTCTAACTCACACAATCTAAACATAAATTCCAGATTGATTTAAAATAAACCACAAAACTTGAATAAATTTTAGGAAAATATTTTCAGGATTGAGGATGGTTAAGGATTGGGGTAAAAAAGACTCTCAGCATAAATCTAGGCTAGAAACAATAAACAAATATTTATAAAACAATAAATTTTATACAAATAGTTTTAGCTGCCTTTACAATTAGAAAATGACTCTCTTATGGTTTTTAATAGAATTTAAATTTTACAGCGTTAGTGAAGACATGAGGTACAAATTTCACAAGTATTTCTCTAAGTGCTCCCATTTCAAAAAACATTTAAATTTGAATTATGAAGAAAACAATAATTTGATCTCTAATAGCAAGGGTTTCCATTTATTGAGCTGTTAAATATTTCACGATCCAAATTGATTACACGTGCTTACCATCGTCCTGCTTGATCCTCATTTACATCTAAGGACTTAAATGTGAGCCACTCCCCCTAGTTTAGTACACTCCAGACAGTCTGGTGTTTTGTTTCTTGATCCACCAAGCTTGTTCTGACCTGGGAGACCTTACTTGCTGAGTTCTCTGCCCAGAACATTCTTCCATTGGGTCATCAAAAGGCTGACTCCATCAGCTTTATTCAGGCTTTATTCTATTCAGCTGTTTGCTCAAATGTCACCTAATCAGAGGTCTTCCCTGACCACCCATTCTAATTTGGTACTTGCCCTGATTCTCACCCCCATTGGTAAACAGAATTGACTGGGACAGCTGCGCCTTTTAGTTAGCTATGCCTTGCTCTGTGATACAAATCCCTGTGGAAGTTTTGCATTGAGTTAAAGAGGACAGCTTTCCCAGACAGAGTACAAAGTTTCTTTTGCCAAATGAATATGAGCTGTAACGCCCTCCTGTTTAAAGAAACCCCATGATCAATTACTTTGGAATGTGAAGAACTCTTCTGTAACTGAATTTATGCAATCCTCCAATTTACCAAGCTTTTGGGGATTTTCATATTTCAGGTTTTCTGAAGTGGTACACACCTGCAAACTTATGCTTTGAAAATGCCATGACCTCATTATTATATTTTATAATGAAATTGATCTGGAAAAATGCAATGTGATAAACCCTATATTAGACAATGACTAATATTTATTTGAGATGATGATATAAGAATAGAAACTATTATCTGTAAATATCACAAAGGGAACATTTAGGCCACTTGTATTCTCTTATTTTATTTAGGAGTTTTAGATGGACTTAATCTCAGAGGCAAAGGCTTAAGTTGTATAAAATGATTTTGTAATATTTTTCCTCACATTCCTAACATATTGACTATTTTTATTCAGTCCTAGGTTTTGGAAGGAGTTTAAATAGCTAGGTGATGTGCTCAGCAAAGATAAGCTCTGCTGAAGTAAAAGTCTAGGGAGCATCTTCCTCATGTCCTCTCTCCGAGGCTCACTTACAAATCAGTGAATGTAGCTTTCCTTTCTACCTCCCTTTTACAGTCCCTTTTACAGAAAGAACAATCAACCATATCCAGGTTCGAACCCTGACTCCGTCACCAGCTAGATGTACAAAGGCAGGCAAGTTCTTAATCGTTCTGAGACTGAAAGTTCCTAAAAGCTATTAGTTCTCTTCCTCATTTAAAAATAAAATTTTTTTAAAAAAATTGTATTTATTTATTTTTGGCTGAGTTGGGTCTTCATTGCTGCGCGCGGGCTTTCTCTGGTTGCGCGAGTGGAGGCTACTCTTCCTTTCAGTGCCCAGGCTTCTCACTGTGGTGGCTTCTCTTGTTTCGGAGCACGGGCTCTAGGCACGCGGGCTTCAGTAGTTGCAGTGCATTGGCTCAGTAGTTGTGGCACACGGGCTTAGTTGCTCCGTGGCATGTGAGATCTTCCCAGACCAGGGTTCGAATCCCTATCTCCTGCATTGGCAGGGCGATTCTTAACCACTGAGCCACCAGGGAAGCCCCAAACTCTTTTTTTTTTTTTTTTTTGCGGGACGCGGGCCTCTCACTGTTGTGGCCTCTCCTATTGTGGAGCACAGGCTCCAGACGCGCAGGCTCAGCGGCCATGGCTCACGAGTCTAGCCGCTCTGCGGCATGTGGGATCTTTCCGGACCAGGGCACAAACCCGCGTTCCCTGCATCGGCAGGCGGACTCTCAACCACTGCGCCACCAGGGAAGCCCCCCAAACTCTTTTTTTAACGAAAGGAAATACGTTCAGAATACTGCTCATCCAGGTACAAATAAACTTCCTAACTTCTATGTTAACAAAATCTCTGGACTTGCCCCTAAATGTTGAAATTATAGGATCAACTCCCTTAGATATCTTCTAAAACTCCTTAAAAATGTGAAAGCTCTGAAATTTTTATATGCAGAGAGGAATCTGAATGTTTTATTAATACAGTCAACAAATACATATGAAACTCACCTTGCACATGGCACATGCTGGAGATCATACTTGGTACAAAATTGAGGAAAAGCCAAGCCTTTTCCTCAAAGACATCATAGTGAGAAGAGATAAACCTCTACATGAATATGTGTAATACTATAGTACAAGGTAGTAATGGTGAAAATACGTAATATATTCAATAAAGATTAATATCTTCAATATGTTGCAATATATTCAAGAAAGATTAAATTTTTTACTTTTATTAGTTATATTAAATAATTCAAAAATCATTCACTCACATCCCATTGTTATAGTTCTATTGTTTTACTATAAACCAGACAGTCTTCTAAGTGCTTGGCATGTATTAACTCACTTGATCCTCACACAATCCTGTAAGGTAGTTACCATTACATCTTCATTTCATAGGTGAAAAAACTGAAGAATTGGGCTTAAGAAATTTGTCCAAGTTTACACCACTAATAAATAGCAGACCTGGTCTTTGAACCTAGACCAGACTTCAAGGTCCACAATTTTAATTACCCTGCTACACCACCCCTTCAGATACTTAATAATATATCTTAGAGGGCTTCCCTGGTGGCACAGTGGTTGAGAGTCCACCTGCCGATGCAAGGGACACAGGTTTGTGCCCCGGTTCAGGAAGATCCCACATGCTGCGGAGCGGCTGGGCCCGTGAGCCATGGCCGCTGGGCCTGCATGTCTGGAGCCTGTGCTCTGCAATGGGAGAGGCCACAACAGTGAGAGGCCCGCATACCGCAAAAAAAAAAAAAAAAAAATATATATATATATATATATATTAGAGATGTATCAATATATTTAAAACTTATTTGTTCTTTTTTCCAGCTGCATACTTTTCCATTTTATGGCTGTATCATAATTCATTAAATTAGCCCCCCAATGATGAACATTGATTTATTTCTAATTTTTTTGTTATTATAAACTATGATTCCATAAATTTGATGGTGATATGTTTTGTAGCGTGTTGCTGCCTACGATTCTCTGAAAGGCAAGTCCTTGACTATTATAGGACCCTAAATTGGCACTTCCCTCATTATTGCATCATCTCTCATAGTTATAAGGTAGATTTACTAAGTGCAATGAGAGATGGAAACAAACTGAATAAGTGATAAAAGAAATCATAGAATGCAATAACATTTGAACTAGACCTTAGATATGGAAAAGTTAATTTACGCAGGTAAATGAGATACATAAAGACTTCATAGTAATGAAACAATCAGAGGCATTTTTCACAGACATTAGGATAATAGAGTAATTCTATATCTTAAGTGAATGCAAAGATTTGAAAACTTAATATTGAACAACATCGGTTTTGCAGTTAATAGTTAAAAGAAACACTATATACATACTACAAGGGTCAGAAGTTAATCTTCGTGGTACCATAAAAAATTTCCTAAACCACTGACATAGCACACTAATGCATTCAAATATGCCCATGCAGCTGGAGCAGATACGACCACAACAGCTGGGATAATCACAGGTGGAATGACTGTAATAGAAGCATAAAAGCAAAAGAGAATAAAGCAGAACCAAATGGCCTTAAATCAGGTGGTAAAATCATTCAATTTTAAATCTTGTAGTTCAGAATTCAAACCAAGGGCCCATGCTTGAGGAAACTAATGGAAAATTTACTAGAAGTCATTCAAAAGGCACTGAAAAAGAACACTGCATTTATAAGGGAAAAATATCTCAAATCACTTTAAAGTTGAATGTTAGCAGAACAGTTAAGGAAATCATGGCACTACAACTTGAGGAAATATGAACCATTAAATATTATAAACATGAACACTATTTTCTTAAGCAGGACTCTTTTTTGTTGCAGGTGAAAGAATCCATGTCAAACCTTCTTAGCAAAAAATAAATGTAAAAAGAAAGGATGTGGGGGAAGAGATTTATTGACAAGGGTTTCACTGCCCTTAGAGGTGAATGGATGTAGGGATTCAAATGATTCCACCAGGATTTTCTCTCCCATCTTAAGCCCTGCTTTCTGTCTGTGTTGGCTTCATTCTCTTGAACTGCCAACAAACCGATGACATAGCTGCAGGGAGCTTCAACTTTACATCACAGTTTGGCAACCCAAATGAAATAGAGTCTTCCAGCAAATTCCCAGGAAAGGGCTCTGATTGGCCCAACTTGGTTGATATGCCTATCACTAGGACTAATCACTGTGGCTTTGGAGATGGATTATTATGACTGGTCAGGCCTGAGTCCCTTGTGTACCCTTTGGACAAGGGGAAGGATCCTAGAATCAAATGATTGGACTAAGGGAGATGCGGTTCCACAATGGACAAAGGGGTGGTCTTACTGGAAGGAGGAGCAGGGAATCTTAGGTAGACAAAAACAACAAATATCATACAGTAACAGTGAAAATACTTATCATGAAATAAGTAAAAATAATAGAAGAAAAATTGTATCTATACTGTGATTACAACTACATACAATTCTGAATTCATATTGACGTGGAATAAAAGGAGGGTTAATAAATAAAACAAGAACCACTGCCAGAATAAGAAGCATTTGGCAGTAGTTCTCAATCAGGGACAATTTTGCCCCCAGCCCCCAGCCCCCAGGTATATTTGACATTTTTGATCGTCACAGACAGAGGAGTGTTACTGGCCTCAGGTGGTTAGAATCCAAGGATGCTGTTAAATATCTTACGATGCACCGGACAGCACCCCACAACAAAGAATACCTAGCCCAAAGTGTCAATAGTGTAGCTATTGAGAAAGTCTGGCAGGAGTGTAACAGAAGTGAGTTAAAAAAAAAAAAATCTGTTGTTGCCTGCTCAATAAAAAGGAGAAAAAGGAAGGACAGGAAGAATTAGAAAAGAAAGGAAACAAAAGGGATGGATGGTGATGGCAGAGAAGATGAGAGAATCAGAGACATGAGGATATTGGAAATCAAGACGTCTTATTTCTAGTCCCACCTTTACAATTAACTGGCAGTGTAACCTTGGCAAATTACAGACTCTTTAAGACTCACTTTCCTTACTTCTAATATAAGGAATTAAGCTAGCTAATTTGCCTCTGAGGTTCTTCTAGCTCAAAAATTCGGACATTATCTTGGATAGTTAAGCAGACTCAGGAAAATTTTAATGATCTATGTGTTCATGGCTAGTTTTAAATCCTGGCATTCCTTGTTATTACAGACACATTATAGGATTTCTCCTTTTTATCAACATTTTTTATATAAAATGAGTCATGTTGCTGGACTGAAGAAGTTAGGCCCAATAGTTAGGTTTATCTCAGGCACTGGCAACAGAAAAAGTAACACACCATCCATTTATCAGTGCTCTTTTTTTTCAAAATTTTAATTTTTTTATTAAGACAGAACACACAGATCTGGACTCTTCAAAAAATTCTGTTGTGAGTGTAAAAAGACAGGGAAACTACTTTAGGAAAAAAATGTTAGAGACATAAAAAAATGCAATGTGTAAAACTTGATTGTACCCTGGATTTGAAAAGCAACGACACAAGAAATATCTTGCGGACAATTAGGGGAATGTGGATATGGACTGTATATTAGATGATGTTATTAAACTAATGTCACATTTTTAGGTGATATAATTGTATTTTGGTTGGGTGGGATAAAGTCCTGTTTTTAGGAGATGTATGTGGAAACACCTATGGTAAACATATCTGCAACTTATTTTCAGGTGGATCCGGGGAAAAAGTCTTCTTACAAGTGTATATAATATCAAGAGAAAAATGTGGCAAAATGTTAATATTTGGTGAACTAGGTGAATGGTATACAGGTATTCATTGTTTTCTTCTTTCAACTTTCTACAGGTTTGAAAATTTATTGTGAAAACAAAAAGAATAAAGAGAAAGCACATATATCCAGCATCTCAAGGTTGTAAAGGCTCTTAAAGTTCTAAGCAACTTCTTCAAAGTAATTGAGAATAGACTGGAGTGTGAATTGGAAAGTCTCAATGGCCTGCTTTACCCACAGAACCTGCTGATCTGCGTGACTGCATGTTATGTTGTAAAAGTCATCCACTAATACCACTGATAAAGGAAATGGATCATTAACTTAAAATTAAACGTGATTATAAAGGAAATTTGATAATCACGTAAGGCCTGATTGCCAAGCAAACAAAATGAACCGGAAAGATACACTTAGAGCATTTTTTCACACTTACAACATTTTTTCAGGAAATATACTTGCCCAATTATCCTTATTATTTCCATATGCCCAATTTGTAAGGGAAAAAATTCTCTTTTTTCCTGAATCCAAGCATTGAAAATCAATGTAAAACATCTCCGGATATTAAATACTTTCTTTATACTAACATGTGATGAGTACTATTGTATTCTGTATTAGAAAACTTGACCTTTTTTGGTACATGATGTCTATGTCATGGAAATGTTAGGTAAGTTTTCACACAGAAAACTGATTTAGAAATACATCAGAGGCATAGAGTGCACTGCAACTTCAGCATTATTTGTTGGCCAGGTTAATTACAAAGGGAGGGAGGTGAGACTATGGCTTACTGATGCAAATATGCCATTGTATTCAATGATACAGAATTTCTTTCAAATCAAAGACATGGAGAGCCCATCCTTTAGCCTAGCAGCTGGAGTAATAATGTGCTACAATTGATAGTTACACTGCCAGTTAATTGCAGAGATGCGACTTGAACTGCTTCCCCAAGTCACCCAAATAAAATGCCCAGAGGATTAGTGTTTTATCTTCTAGGGATCAACAGATTTCATTCTCTCTGCAAAAAGGTAACTAATGACATCTGCATTCATTTTGAAAACAAATGTTTATCTCTTAGCAAAGGTAGGAGGTAGAATCTATTTTAAGATAACTTTAAGATGGGAGTCCAAGGGGACTTCCCTGGTGGCACAGTGGTTGAGAGTCCGCCTGCCGATGCAGGGGACACGGGTTCGAGACCTGGTCCGGGAAGATCCCACATGCCGCGGAGCAACTAAGCCCGTGCGCCACAACTACTGAGCCTGTGCTCTAGAGCCTGCGAGCCACAGCTACTGAGCTCACGTGCCACAACTACTGAAGCCCGTGCGCCTAGAGCCTGTGCTCCACAACAAGAGAAGCCACCGCAAGAAAAAGCCCGTGCACCACAACAAAGAGTAGCCCCCGCTCGCCACAACTAGAGAAAGCCCGCGCGCGGCAACGAAGACCCAACGCAACCAAAATAAATAAATAAATAAATTTATTAAAAACAACAAAAAAAAGATGGGAGTCCAATATTACCCATATGTGTCCCCGCTGAATGACTGTTATAAATCACAGGATTAAATAAATTATTTTGGACCAACTTTAACCAATCTAAATAGGTCCATTTAGATTATAAATTTCTCAAGGGCAGGGACCATATCTTACACTTCTTGGTGTCTCTCTCCCTAACAGTGTGCCCTACGGATTCAATAAATGCTATCAGTGATCATGCTTGCAACAGTGATGATGTTGATGATAACTTCTTGCAATGAAAATAAAGGAACATACTAAATCTATCAAGCCAGCAGAATTTTTGGACAATAATCAAGTTCTTTACAATTATTTGATATTGCCTGAGTAAGATTCTATTGTTTGAAGAGTTTAACAAAGGTTATAAAATTTAATTAACTCAGAGAGAGTGAAGAATACTTGAGAAGATTTTATTTTCCCTTCATAATTGCAATCGATATGATAAAATTGTCCTCAAGCAGTCATTCCTGTCACATTAGCATATATAGTTACTTTGAAGTCCCAGATGATGTATTCTCCCGTTGTTTCATCTTTCTTGACTGTTAAGGTTAATAGAAAAGGCCCACGTTCATTAGAATAAAATTGTACTAAAAATATAATCTGACCCAATTAGTAAAAGAAGCTCTTGTCTGGGATAAGTGGTAATTCCAGTTGTAGGCAGCAGAGGTAGTTGTTTTCACAGAAAACATGAGATACTCATATTTGAGTTTCTCTTCTAATCATAATTTCAAATGTTAAAATCTTATAAATTATTGATCTTAAGTATTATAATTCCTTCTCTCTCTCCTTTGCCCTTTCTTTAGAAAGTATGTTTTGCTCTAGGTCAACACTATCACTTGTTTTTTGTTTTTTGTTTACTCCGTGTTTAACTCTAATTGGGTCCTCAATTACTCTGACAAGCATAAATATCCCAGGGTGGACACTATTATAATTATATCACTATTATAAAATGACTGTTTCCTGTTGCTCCTGTAAGAAGATTTTAAATTAAATTTAACAAATATTTATTAAATAATCATGATGTACAATGTACCGTGGCATGTGGCATGGGAAAAATAAAGATGAACACGTGTCTACTCTAGGACAAGAGGTTTAAAGCAAGAGTCTAGGGATAATGAACACAAGACATTCACCTCTGGAAACCATTTAATTCCAGATACTCTCATGTGACGACCTTAGGGCCTTTGTGTCCTGAGATGAGACTCTAGTGTCAACATTCAAAAGGACAAGACCAAATCCACATTGACCTATTTGGTCCCTTCTTTCTCCCTAACTAATGTTGCTGGTAGAGCAGTTAGCGCCATTTACTGCATGATTAGTGGGATGCTGGGTGAGTTATTTAACTACTCTCACCTTCAATATGTCCCAACAGTCAAATGAGGATAATCACACCAACTATAGTGGATTATAGTGGTGACCAAATGAGATGTGGAATGTGAAAGTATCTGTACAGTGCCTGGCACCTAGAGGTGCTCAATAAATATTAGTTCTTTTTCTTGTTCTGAGTGTCTCCCAGCAACACACCTACCCAACTGGAATATCTAGACATTCTGGACCACAAGGAAGTGTGGTGAAGATAAATGATAATACTAAGCTGATGCCAGTGATAATTCTAGCTGCTACTATTAAGAAGCTGACTTCAAAACTAATGTGCCGAAAAACTTTTTCTATTTAATTTGTGTCTGTTCCACCTGCTCCCCTTACTCCTCGACCCCAGCTGCCACTCTCAGGATCCCAACAGCCCAAGGCTCATTTCCCACTGAGTATCTTACTTTTATAAAGTTCACTTGTTAAAAAAAAGTTGAAGCTATAAACATAGCAAAGCACACCAATGTTGATGAAGGAATAATTTAGATGGTACCTTGAGAGCAAAGACGGGAATAATACTAATAGCAATTTAACATATTTCATTTTTTTTCTGATATGTGGAAAATTGGGCAAAATTCATAAGAGAGAACAAGTAAATTTGATCATTTTAAGTACAGTAAAAATCATTTTAAGACACTGCCAAAGAGTCAAGAGACGGTGATAATGCCCTATTATACTAGGTTGTATTTGTTTTTATCATACTCAGGACGAACTGTAGCATTTTTACTATACTCAGTAGATACGAGTGTGTGCTATCTACATATGTTTGAAACCCTAGTCAAATCAGTAAGAAAAGCCCATTGTTTTTACCCTCTTTAGACAGAGGGAACAAATAAATAATTCAACCCCAAACTGGTGTCTGTTACACTGATCATGCATTCACTTAAAAATAAAAATAGAAAAATCCCTGATATATACAACATGAAAGCTATATTGGGGCTGTATTAGGGAAAACCTTTGCTTTGTCTTGATTAAAGTAAAGGAATTGTACAAAAATTGAAGCCGCAAATGCTAACATAACATTTTGGAATATGTTTACCAAAAACATACTTTCCTGCAGTATTTTTATTCAGTGAATTTTTTGCCTAACAAGATAATATTTCACAGTGAAAATGTGTGACCTCATTTTATTTTTTCTACCAAATTCAAGGGAATACAACTAAACCTAATAATTACCAGAGTTCAGCAATACTAAAATAGCGAAACAGCTGCAGTGGTATTGATTCATTATTCATGAAAATGTAATTTTGATGATAATTTTTTTTTTTTTTTTTTCTGTACGCAGGCCTCTCCCATTGCGGAGCACAGGCTCCGGACACGCAGGCTCAGCGGCCATGGCTCACGGGCCCAGCCGCTCCACGGCATGTGGGATCCTCCCAGACCGGGGCACAAACCCATGTCCCCTGCATCAGCAGGCGGACTCTCAACCACTGCGCCACCAGGGAAGCCCTGATGATAATTTAACATTATTTAGTAAAGGGCTCAATTTCTTATCCAAAAATTATTATTTCCAATTAAAAAGTCTTACTCCAAATAATTTTATGTTTTTTATGTAGTAGCAAAAAATTACTTGCTGGATGCAAAAATGGAATAACTCTGAGCCCAGAAAGTCATAACATTTCAATATAATCTAATGAGTAGAGTGAATCAGTAATGCAGAATCATTGTCAACTGTTTCTGCTCCTCTCCCTGGCACCACAGTGAAGCACAGGGATTGGGATAGTGAGCATTTCAGGCAAAAGGCAAAGTAATTTAAATTTTTATTGCTACATTTACTCCTTGGCTTTAAACAAACCAAAAGAGAAGTACCCTCAAAAAAGTAATTTACTAAATCGTGGTATCAATCAAATCATGAAAAATCAAATGGCAATATTTGGCTTTCCTTTTTGTGTTGCTAAGACATTACACAGGTCTGACTGACAAGCAATATTTTGCCCTCTTGACGAGGCTGAGGATAGGGGCAGAGAGGCTGAGGCTATCTTCTTATTTTGTATGTAAGATGCCTTTGCTGCATTTCCTCTTGCTTTAATTGCCCTCAGGATGATTCACTTTGGTTCCAAACTCCCAGTCCACAGGCTAATCAATTTGGTGAGGCTCCAGTAAACTTGCTAGGCAGCTTGGGCAAATGACCACCAAAAATTCTATGATTCTTTGGGGAAGTCATCAAAGAATCAAAAAGTTGGTCATCAGGGTAAAACACACACACACACACACACACTGCAACAGTGGTTTTAAAATATAGCATAACCTTTTTTTTTCAATTGAAATCTTTTTTTAAAATTTATTTTATTGAAGTGTAGTTGATTTACAATGTTGTGTTAATTTCTACTGTGCAGCAAAATGATTCAGTTATACATACATATACATTCTTTTTCATATTCTTTTCCATTATGGTCTATCATAGGATATTGAATATAGTTCCCTGTGCTATACAGTAGGACCTTGTTGTTTATCCATTCTGTAGATACCAGTTTGCATCTGCTAATCCCCAACTCCCAGCCCATCCTCCCCCACCTCCCCACCCCCTCCAGCTGAAATCTTGAAATTGAATTCTCTTCATAGAGCATCTAAAGAATCAGAGAAAATAATAAATCTAGATGCATTTTAAAAATCATTTAAAATGTATTAATTTTCTGCTATATAATAGTTACTGTGCTGGACCCTATGAATATAAACAATAGTACCAACAGATAAATATTTACTGAGTGTTCCAAACACTATTCTAAGTTCTTTGCATGCATCAATCATTTAATCTTTACAACAACTCATATAAGTATGAATAAGGCATGGTTCCTTCTCTTAGATTTGGGCAAGAAAGCCCCAAATTTCCCTCTGGTTGTACCACTCTCTGCAGGACAAGGGGATGTGCCCATCTAGACCTGTCACCTCCCTTCTTAACCACTTTAATTACCCAAGGTCTTGACAATGGCCAACTAAATAGCCCAAAGACTACTTCAAGGACTGTGTGACACTTTCCCTATTGTCCACCCTCCAGAGAGTGGACCATGCCACCCTATTGCACTGATAAGCCCTTTGATTGGCTTTGAGAATTCATCACTCTCTTCTCTTTGACATACTTTCTTCACACAGCTTTTGGCTCACCATTCACCCTGGTTTTTCACCTAACTCACTTACCTGTTTTGTCTCCTTTAGCTATTTCTTCCTCATACCCCCAACATCTGAAAGTACCCCAGGACCCAGTCTTCAGTCCTGTTTTGCCTTTACGGTCTATTACTAAATGATATCATTCTGTCTCATGGTTTTAAATAACATCTATGTATTGACAACTCTCCAATTTATATTTCTAGCTCTGACCTTTCCCCTGAAATCCACCCTTGTATATATAACTGCTTACTTGATATTTCCACTTAATTTTCCTTTCTTTTTTTTTAATTTTTGGCTGCACAGCGTGGCATGTGGGCTCCTAGTTCCCCGACCTGGGATCGAACCCACGCACCCTGCATTGGAAGGTGGAGTCTTAGTCACTGGACCTCCGGTGAAGTCCCTCCACTTAGTTTTCTAATAGGCATCATAAACTTATGTCTGAACGTGCGCAAAACTAAACTTTTCTTTACCTACCACCTCCATCTACTTTCCCACAGCCTTCCCCATTTCAGCGAGTGGCAACTTTATTCTTTCAGTTGCTCAGGCCAAAAAACTTGGTCATTCTTATCTCCTCTCTTTCATTTCATATCCAATTCATTGGCAAATCCTGTAGGTTTTATGTATAAAATGTGTCAAGAATGTGATCACACCTCCTCCGTTTATAGCTATCACTCAAATACACTTCACTAGCCACTTTCATCTGGGTTATTCATCTGGATCAGGGATCAGCAAACTCTGTCTGTAAAAGGCCACAGATGAATATTTTAGGCTTTGCAGGCCATATTATGGTGCCTGTTGCAACTGTTCAACTCTGCTGTTGTAGGCTGAAAGCAGCTGCAAACAATACTTAAATGAATAGGTTGCCTGTGTTCCAATAAATTTTTTTTATAAAAACAGGCAGCGGGTGGGCCCGTTTGGCCCATAGACTGTAGTTTGCTGACTTCTGATTTGAATTACTGCATAGTTCACTAACTGGCCTCCCTGTTTCCACCCTTCCTAAAATCAAGATATAGATGAAGGTGATAGCCTTGGATAGAAAGAAGGAAGAAGGGAAAGATGAGTAAAAATATAGATGACTGTGAATGTGAACAGAAAAATATATTCTCAGCTGAGTAGAACAAGGTTCAGCTGCTGATCTTGAAGGGACTAGAGTTGGCTGAAATTATGATTACAGTGACCTCATCTCCTGCAATATTCCTCCCTACCCCATCCTACAAAGACATTCAATCTGTGCTCCAGGCTCTCACACTGAATTCTTCTTTTATGTAGGCTTTTGAGAAGGCTCTTTCCTCCCTCTGGAATGTCCTTCTCTCTACGCTTTGCCTGAGTTCTGTCTATTGCCTACTCATCTACCCAAAATCAACTTAGATAGCACCGATTTCAAGAAGGTTTCTCTGACTATCTTCTTGCCTTGTTTGGATTCAGAAACTCTCCATAGCTCCTGGTACGGGGGGTTCTCGATCTCTGTTCATCCTGAAAGCCCTCGTGTGATTTGTAAGTCTACAGAAGGAACAAAGCCGTAAAACCTTCTCCTCTGGAAATGGATAGAGCTTTCCTGAGGGAGAGGCGAGTGGTGTTAGAATGAGAGGCTTAGTGAGGAGGTTGTGTAAAGCAGAGATCAGCGTAGCCAGTCAGGAGGAGAAAGAGTGAAACCTATTGGGAGAGCTCCATGTAAAGATCGAAGAAGTCCAAAAAGATTGTATTAGTCAGGGTCCCAACAGGATCTTTCCTGTCGTACTCTCAAATTAAGATAAAATAATTCAAGGAGGATTTATTCACAGAAGGAGGCTAGGGGTGAGGGGAACCATAAATACAGTGTGGGAAACCCGGGTCTAGCAGCAAAAGAATCTGTATTACCTCTTGGGACGAGAGGAGGGAGAGGTAACTGGAGCCTAGAAAAAGAGAAATGCGTGTGAACTCGAGACAAACAGTGACAACCAGTCAAGCCGATAGTTGGCCCAAGACAAATTCCTAGAGAGGGAGGCAGGGGTATAAATACTGTGATGGATCTCACTTTCCTCTATTCCTCCCTTCTCCTGCTGGGCTCCTCATTGGCCAAACCCATCAGGAAGCCAGAGGGCACATGACTCCAATGATACAGCCCATACAGATGACCTTCCTCAGGCAGAGAGGAGAGTGAGGGTGGAAAATGGCTCTAGAGGGACAAATGGAAGAGATCCCATACAAAGACCTATGCTAGAAAGGTCAAACTTATGCTGGGAAGACCTCACATTGTGACTGTCCCATATGTTAGCAGATTAGCAGAGGCAGCCCTTTCAGAGAAGAAGAAAAAGAGGACATAATTAAAAGTGGGCTTACAAATAAATAAATATCCTGAAGAAGGATAAATAATAGAATTGCTGTATGGTATCGAGACCTGAGTTGAGATTTGATGCTTTATTCTAAGTGAGGGAGAAGCGCTTAGGGGTCCTGTTGCAGGTTGAGTTTTTTGGCAAGCACACTCCAAAATGGAGTTTCACGTGCAGACGTTTATTAGGAAGTGCCTTTGTGATCCATCCCCTATGGAAGGGAGGGGAAGGAAACATGATTAGGCAGAGGGAGAAGTCAGGCTACATTGCAGAACTAATGACAGACTCAGCCAACACCACCAAGGGGTTTGGAGCAAAAACAACCTGTAAAGTTGTCCTGCCAGATGAATGGATAAAGAAGATGTGGTGTATATATATATATAGCCATAAAAAAGAATTAAATAATGCCATTTGCAGAAACATGGGTGGACCTAGAGATTATCATGCTAAGTCAGAGAATGACAGCATATGACATCACCTACGTGTGGAATCTAAAATATGATACAAATGGACTTATTTACAAAACAGAAACAGACGCACAGACATAGCAAACAAACTTATGGCTTCCAAAGGGGAAAGTGGGGGAGGGATAAATTAGGAGTTTGGGATTAGCAGATACAAACTACTATATATAAAATAGAAAAAAAACAAGGTCCTACTGTATAGCACAGGGAACTATATTCAATATCTTGTGATAATCTGTAGTGGAAAATCTGAAAAAGACTATACATATATATATATGTGTGTGTGTGTATATTTACATAACTGAATCACTTTGCTGTACACCTAACACAACATTGTAAATCAACTATACTTCAATAAAAAATTTTAAAAAATTTTATTTTAACTGAGAAAAACAAAAGGTGTCCTGCATTGGGCTAAAATGGTAGTATGTCTACTCCCTCCTTCATCAGTCATTGGATGTAGGCTTCCCTGGAAAGGGTATGACCTTGGGCATGGTAGCTCACTGCAGCTGAGGCAATCCCTCAAAGGGCTGATTGCTCAAGGCTATTTGCTGATTGCACTGCCATCAGCTTGGGGCAATGAGTCGTTCCTTGAAGGGGAATCCACCTGGCCCATCTCAAGGTCTCCCTCAAATCTCTTAGCCTGGGACACAATTTACGTGTGGTAAGAGGCCCTATAGATATGAGCAGAGGTCTGGAACAAGTCTGTGTATGTAGACAAACAAGAGTTCCCTTAGAAGAACCACTTCAAAGTGAAGGGCTCAAAAGCAGAACTCAGGGAACAGTTAAAGGAACTAGATATGTTTAGTCTGCAGGAGATAAGTCATTGGGTGATGTAATAACTGTATATCTTCAAATATTTTAAAAGGCTTCCAGGTAGAGAAAGGATTAAGCTTTCTCTGCATGGCTACAGTAGAGAATCAGGACTAGTGAGTGGAAGAGACCTGATAGATACAGTTTTCTAGTCATCATAGCAGGACTGGCTTGTCTTGACCAAGAGTGAATACCCTGACACTTGAAGTATGGGGTCATGGGCTAGGGTTAGGGGGGCTGGGGAGACAGGGGGCAGTAATCATATGAGGATGATTTTAAGCATTGGAAGGACAGTTAGACCATATAATGTTTGAGTCTACTCTAGTTTGGGGAATCTAAGAGTAATTCTTACTTTAATAAAAATAACAACAATAGTCATCACAATCTCAGGAGAGGACATTAAATCTGGCTTATGATAAGTTAAATCCAATGAAAATACAAAAAATTTTGTCATTGCTTTAACATTCACTTTTTATTCTGCCCTCTTTCATTTTCAGAAATGAATTCATATGAAGCAAATCTATAAAGGAGAGTGGCAGAGGTGAAAATACCATGGAAAAGGCAAGTCGTTTGACTAGTAAACTCATTGAATTGAGACGAGTGTGAAAACTCATTACAATCTGAATTTTTCACACATCTCAGTTTCCCCTCTCTTTCAAACTTCCTAATAGAAAAAGTTGAATTCACATTACCGGCAACTCTGCTATTTGCCTTCAATTCCATCAAAAAAATAAATAAATTGGAAATCCCACCTTTTCCACATTTATTTTAACCTAGGATGTTGTGATCCCTCAAGAATTCTTTTATGGTTTCTCAAAAGACCAAGTCTTACAAATCTCACTCTTAAACCCATGGGGAGTATGTCTATTTCTACTTTATTTGGGCAGATGAATTGAGAGGGGATGGGGTTTGATTTAACACCTGTTAGATTCCATAGACACGTATCAGAGGTGTTGCAGAAAAATTAAATACTGCAATAAAATTCTATTTTATTTCATGTTTGAAGATAATGTTACCACTATATTACTTGTATATTAATGAAACTGAAAAAAATGACTTGATAATCTCATCAGCTTTTATCAGTGATATATTTTTCTTTCTCCAATACAACATCTTGCAAACTCTTTAGGGGCTGAAAAAAAATCTTTTTTTTTGGCTGCGTTGGGTCTTCGTTGCTATGCGCGGGCTTTCTCTAGTTGCGGCGAGTGGGGGCTACTCTTCCTTGTGGTGCACAAGCTTCTCATTGCGGTGGCTTCTCTTGTTGTGGAGCACGGTGTCTAGGCCTGCAGGCTTCAGTAGTTGTGGCTTGCGGGTTCAGTAGTTGCAGCGCACGGGCTTAGCTGCTCTGTTGCATGTGGGATCTTCCTGGACCATGGGCTCAAACCCATGTTCCCTGCATTGGCAGGAAGATTTTTCACCACTGCACTACCGGGGAAGCCCAAAAATCTTTTTTTTTAATCACTAAATCTCTGACAAATCACAGGTAAAATGGCAATGATTCAGTGAGCCCCTCTTTTGTGCCAGATGTTTTATAAACATTATTTTTGGTCATTAACTGCTTTTTATTTACAGATGAGAAATCTGATGCTTAGGGAGTTTTAGTTTTACTTTCCAAGGTCACATAACTAATAAGCTGTAGGGCCTGGATTCAAAGTCTGGCTTCTGTTACCCCATCCAGCACTCCTACCAACTATGTTACACTCCCTGCAAAGCTTGTGACAGGAGCTGTTTTTGCTTACCAAATATCCATTCTCTCCCTCTTTCTTGTTGTAACAGAACTCGGATTTTTAGCTAAGCACATTGCCCAGCTGAGGCTGTTTTCCAGCCTCCCCTGCAGATAAGGATGAGCATATGACTAGAAAGTATACAAAACATATATTATGTAAATGGAGTGTTTTATGGAACTTCTCCCTTCCACCCCGCCCCCGCTTCATGACATGTAAATGTGACGTCTGGAGCTTTAGCAGCAATCTTGGCCCATCGGATCACCTTGAGGGTGGATGCCAGGGCTGGAGGTTGAGGAGCATATCCTAATGTTCCCTCAGGACATCATGGAGATGCCATGCTAATTCTAGTCTGCCCATGCCTGGACTTCTTTTACATGAGCAAGAAATAAATTCCCATCGCCTCAAAGCCAGATGAATTTACTCCTAACTGCTAGACATAGTACATCACGCTCAGTATCTTTTTATGGAATTGAATTTGATTCTTCCTACCTGACACGCTTTTGAGGCTCTTCTCTAATCTTCTTCCTTTAAAATTTAGCGTCAATTTCAATGTATCTCTAAAGCCTTCCCTAACCACCATTTTCTCTATGGTGAATTTCAAATAATTAGCTCCTTTTTTTTTTTTTTGCGGTACGCGGGCCTCTCACTGTTGTGGCCTCTCCCGTTGCGGAGCACAGGCTCCAGACGCGCAGGCTCCGCGGCCACGGCTCACGGGCCCAGCCGCTCCGCGGCATGTGGGATCTTCCCGGACCGGGGCACGAACCCACGGCCCCCGCATCGGCAGGCGGACTCTAAACCACTGCGCCACCAGGGAAGCCCGCTCCTTTTTAAAAGCTTTTAATTATGGAAAATTTCAAGCATATAGAAACGTAGGATAATATAATGAAGGAATTTTTTACAAAGGGTGTTTCCCTGCTAGTTCTAATAGTTGATTTAGCTTCACAAGCTGGGTTCCCACTCTCACTCTTCCTTGTGCCTCTTTACACAGCTTGGGGGGCAGATTAAGAGGAGGCCTCTTCTAGACATTTAAAAAGAGCCAATTGTAAAATACTTTGGAAATATGCTATTGTTTTATATATATATATATATATATATATATATATATATATATATATATATATATATATATATATACCAGATAGTTTCTACTATCCAGTTTAATGGTACTAAAAAGTGTTAGATTAGGTAAGACATTATGAGAATTGGCCCTAGTAATCCAAACTGGGTGTGAACCAACCAAGTCTAAAGTATAAGAGTGATATGTTGGAAAATGCACACTTTGGTGAATAAATTGGCTTGATATCGTCAAGAGACCACAGGAATGAAAGTCAGAGGACTGTTTCAAGTCCTAATGTGGCCACGTCACTTTCCTGGGCCTTCATCTCCTCACCAATAAGATGAGAGAGTTGGATTTAGCCATGCTTTATTTCATGATTCTCATTTGAATTTCTGCAATGGGCATTGCCAAGCAGAGAAAATCTTCAGTGATTCCAACTCCACTGATTCAATATTTGTAGACTAGGGCAAGTCACTCGATCTCATTTGTAAGATGGAAACTTCAACCTAGTTGGTTTTACATTCTGTGGTTCTACCTAGTTTTATGTATATTGATGTTATTTTATGATTAAAGTCAAGAGAATGTAATTGGCATTGCCAAACGACAGTGTTGGGATCTTCTACATGAGACACTTAATACTGCTGTAGATAATGCTTTGTGAGGTGTTTTCTTCCCTTCTTGCTCTCAGAGCCTTTTCAAACTTCACCCACTGCCCTTGCATTAGTCTAAAACTAAATTAGCCATCAGGACTGAGTGACACGGGGAAAATTAGTCAAATGTTTCTTAGATGCCACTCACAGCACAGACGCTGAGTTTGATGCCGGGAAAACAATGATCAATATGGTTGACCCAGCCTTGTTTCCGTGGGGCTAGGAGTTCTGAAGTTGACCCCAGGTTTCCCCTCAATGTCAGGCTAAAATCACATGTTTTTAACAGGATGACAAGCCTGTGGAATTCATGGAGAAAACTCAGACTATAATGTAACTAATACGAAGTATAGTAGGTACTACTTTAAAAAAAAATCTTTCTATGTAGTTTATTAGGTCAAAGGTTCTTAAGTTTTTGCATGCAATAAGCATGGATTTTTTTTGCAATAAGCTAGGATTGCAGAATCCTAGGCCCAAGATCTAGAGAGTCTGACTCATTTGGTCTAAACGGTCTTTGTTCTTAGCAAGTACTCCCAGACATTCTAATGTTGATGCCTCATATTCCAAAACTTTATTAGAAACTGCTATTAAATCTTTCGTGCCACATTTTTTTTCTTATGGGCTTAGCCTTTGGTTAAATATTGCTGAACTGGATAATGCATAAACTATATAACTGTAAAATATTACTTAGTTGCTTCCTTAAAATAGTGCCCCATTAATGTAGGGTACTTCCAGTTTGGTCACTTGGAGATTCCCCAAATGATGACTCTCATCACTGCATGTTCTACAGAAAATTTTTTTAAAGTTTATTTGAGTGGATAATACATTCTCCTGGTTTAAAACTCAAAACAATGTTAAAAGATATAGATTAGAAGTAATGCAGTCACTCCTTGCCCTTTGTCCCTTAATTCTCTCAGGTTTTTGTGCATCCTTTCAAGGTTCCTTTATGTTTGTCTTATACCAAAGCTAAGCTAGAGCACAAACTCTCTGCACCTTGCTTTTTTCAAGTTAACACATCTTAAAAATCTTCCCTTCATAGCGCATAGAGATTGTTCTCTTGTTTTTAAATCTGCACAGCATTCCACTGCGTGGGTGTGACCGGTTTATTTAAACAGTCCTCTATTGATGAATACATTGGTTGCTCTAACTGTTTTTGCTGTTACAAATAATGCTGCAAGAAGTAACATTTCTAGTGCTTTTTTTTTTTTTTTTTTTTTTTTTTTTTGCGGTACGCGGGCCTCTCACTGTTGTGGCCTCTCCCGTTGCGGAGCACAGGCTCCGGACGCGCAGGCACAGCGGCCACAGCTCACGGGCCAAGGCGCTCCGTGGCATGTGGGATCTTCCCGGACCGGGGCACGAACCCGCGTCCCCTGCATCTGCAGGCGGACTCTCAACCACTGTGCCACCAGGGAAGCCCAAGAAGTAACATTTAGTTAAACGTAGAGTTGACATACGATCTAGCAATGTCACTCCTAGGCATATACCCAATAGAATACATTCACACGAAAACTTTTTACACAAATGTTCATATCAACATTATTCATAATAGTCAAAAAGTGGAAACAACACAAATGTCATAACTGAAGAATGGATAAAGAAAATGTGGTATATCCATACAATGGGTTATTATTTAGCCATAAAAATAATACTACAACGTGGATGAATCTTGGAAACATTATGCTAAGTAAAAGAAGCCAGACATAAAAGGCCACATATTGTATGATTCCATTTCTATGAAATATACGGAGCTGGCAAATCCATAAAGACAGAAAATAAGTTAGTGGGGACTTCCCTGGTGGTGCAGTGGTTAAGAATCCGCCTGCCAATGCAGGGGACACGGGTTTGATCCCTGGTCCAGGAAAATCTCAACTGCCACAGAGCAGCTAAGCCCGTGCGCCACAACTACTGAGTCTGTGCTCTAGAGCCCGCATACCATGACTACTGAAGCCCGCTCGCCTAGAGCCTGTGCTTCACAACAAGAGAAGCCACCGCAATAAGAAGCCCGCACAACGCAAGGGAGAGTAGCCCCGGCTCACCGCAACTAGAGAAAGCCCGCGCGCAGCAACTGGTTACAGGTTGGGGGAATGGGAAGTGACTGCTAATGGGTACAGGGATATTTTAAGAGTGATGATAGTGTTCTGGAATTAGACAGTGGTGTTGATTGTATAAACTTGTGACTATACTAGAAATCACTGAATTATACATTTTAAAATAGTGAATTTTAGGACATGTGAATTGTATTCCTTTTCTTTTGGCTGCGTTGGGTCTTCGTTGCTGTGCGCGGGCTTTCTCTAGTTGCGGCGAGCGGGGGCTACTCTTTGCTGTGGTGCGCAGCCTTCTCATTGCGGTGGCTTCTCTTGTTGGGGAGCACGAGCTCTAGGCGCACAGGCTTCAGTAGTTGCGGTGCACGGGCTCAGTAGTTGTGGCACACTGGCTTAGTTGCTCCGCGGCATGTGGGATCTTCACGGACCAGGACTCAAAACCATGTGCCCCGCATTGGCAGGCAGATTCTTAACCACTGTGCCACAGGAAAGTACCTGCATTTCAATTTAAAAAATAACTTTTGTACGTATCATTTCATATAAGTGTAGTTATTTTTGTAGGATAAAATCCAAGAAGTGGAATTGGTGGGTCAAAGGTCATATGCACTTTTAATTTGTGATTTTCATAGATTTTGCTGAATTTTTCTCCAGGTGTGTATATGCCAGTTTTTTCTCCCATCAACATGTACAGGAGGGCTTGTTTCCCCATAGCCTTGCCAATGGAATGTGTTGTCAAAGTTTTAGAGTTTTATCACTCTGATAGATTTTTGAAATGGTATCTTGGTGCAGTTTTAGTTTGCCGCTCTCCAATTATAAGTGAAGTTGAGCTGCTGTTGGAGGTGTTTTTTTTGCTATTTCCTACAAAACAAATTAAATTCATTGAAAATGCTTGCTTGTACTGCTGTGTTTTGCTACGTAGGAATCTGTAATTTCTATGGCAGGAAGGAGTGTGCTCTGTTTCCAACCCTCTCAATCAACCCCAATTTAAGTTCTACCCTACAGTTCAGTATACAATTATTCAAATTAATGATGACTCTCTGGCAACAAATTGAACCTCTACAGAAAATGGACCAACTGCCATAAAAGGAAAATAAAAGCTGAAATTTTAACGTTGGAATCTGTATTATTGAAAACCAAACAAAAGGTTGCAGCCTTGCCAAACTACTGATTACACAAAAATTTGAGTCCTGACATCTGATTTTTTCCAATGTTAAATAAATGAATTGTAGCTCTTCTAGCTAGAAAAATAGACATATAAACACTGTTCATTCTTTAAATACGTTTATTTGCATAGTTCCTTCCATCACTGAAGATTGTCTTCTCCTCTATAATAACTTGCATTACAAAATGTGCCCATTTTCTGGGTGGAAAAACAGGTTTTGATGAGAATTCCCATGTTGAGACCAATGGCAAGTCTGCTTGCCAATAAAGTATACCTATTTCAATTTTCAGTAGTAATACTTTAGAATCTATTACAATTTCAAAATGTATTTCAATGTAATCTCAAATATTATTCATTAAATTCATTTCTAAGCAGATATGTAATTTAAAAGTTGTGTTTCATACCCAATGTTCCTCTTGGTAGCATTTTTCCCTACCGAGATCTGACGTCCTAAGTCTCTGAGTCTTGGGAAGTTCGTTCAAGATTGAAGAGAATGAAAGCCAGAGCTGGAATAACAGTGAGAGCTGACATTTATGGAACACTTCTTGTGTGCCAAACTTAAAGTTCTAGGAACCTTAAGTATGTTAACTCATTTAAATTTCACAGCAGCCTAAGAGGTATGGATTTTAATTATTCCCCTTCTTACAGGTGGAGAAACCAAAGCACCTGGGGGTTAAGCACCTTGCTAAAGCTCACCCAGCTGGTGACTGTTACGAGTCCAACCTATTGGCTTGGCCAAAAAGTTCGTTCGGATACTTCGTGGTTGTAACAGAAAAACTTGAATGAACTTTTTGGCCAACCTAATAGAACGTCTGATTCTATTGCCCCTGCTCTAACCTCTATACTATTTTAAACCTCCGGGGCAACCTGGTCCAACATCCATTTTAGAAGCAAAACTGTCTGAGGCCCAGAGAGGTGAAATGCCTTGCCCTTGAACTCTAACCCCCTGTTCTTGGTACAATACACATAAGAGAGAGTGGGACAATAATTTCTCTGTCAAATCTTACATGGATTATAAATTAACTCAGTCTGGCTGAGTTCAGAAAAATGACAATATAATTAGTTTAGGAAGCCATATATCTAAGTTTGGCAAATTTAGTAAATAAAAATACAGACATGGGATTAAAATTGAATTTCAGATCATTAATGGACAACTTTTTTATATCCCATGCAATATTTGTGACATATTTATACTAAAAGATTATTCACTGTTTAGCTGAAATTCAAATTTAATGGGGCATCCTGTATTTTATCTAGCACCTTACACATATTAAAAGGTAAAGTGCTAATTGTGTGTTTTGAGGGGGGAGGTGGTATTACTTTCCAGGAGCTTTTACTTCTTACCTTATCAAATTCTATATCATTTGATTTATTTACAGTAACTGAGATTCTCAGAACCTTTCCCCAAACCCCCAGCAGACCTCAGCTTATGCCCAGGGCTAAACCAGTCTTAGCCAAGGATAATAGGATGACTATGACTCGCTGGATTTACTCCAGATCAGGAAATACTTAAGAAAATATATTGGGGTTATGTTAATAATAATAAATATTATTAAAGCTAACAATTTTTATATACCAGACACTTTTGTAAGAGCTCTAGATAAGTTAATTTACTTAATTCTCAAAATGAACCTGGGAGGTAGGTATTATTATTACATCCAGTTTACAGGTGAGAAAACTTGAATAACAGTGAGATTAAGTAATTTTCCCCAAATAATTTATAATCTATTAGGTGCTGTACTGTCAAATATGGTAGCCATGAGCCACATGTGTTTATTTAAACTTAAAATTAATTAAAATTTAAAATTAATTAAAATTTAATAATTAAATAAATTAAATTATTTTAAATTAAATAAATTAAATTATTTTTAATAATTAAATAAATTAAATTATTTTAAATTAAATAATTATTTAATAATTTAATAATTATATTAAATTATATAAATAATAAATAATTGTTTATTAATTATTTTTATTTCATTATATTATTATAATATATATATTATTTATTATTTATATATATTATATATTATATATATAATATATATAATATATAATATATATAATATATATAATATATAATATATATAATATATATAATATATAATATATATTATATATATAATATATTATATAATATATATAATATATATTATTATATTATATATTATATATATATTATATATAATATATATAATATATAATATAATAATATATATATTATTTATTATTATTTATTAAATATATATTATTTATTATATTATTATATTTATTTTATTATAATTATTAATTTAATAATTATTAATTAATAATAAATAATTATTTTAAATTAAATAAATTAAATTATTTTTAATAATTAAATAAATTAAATTATTTTAAATTAAATATTATTAAATAATTTAATAATTTAATAATAATTAAATAAATTAAATTATTTTAAATTAAATAATTATTTTAAATTAAATATTTTAAATTAAATAAAATTTAATTTAAAATAAAACTTAAAATTAATTAAAATTTAAAAAATTCGGCTCCACAATTGCATTAGCCATATTACATTAGTGTATAAATGCCGTACGTCTCGTGGCTGCCATATTCAATGGTTCGATCATGATAAAAGGGACCACCTTCATGGGCATGCACAGGGCCCCAAGCTTCCAAGAGCCCATGTTTGGTTTAATGCTTTGCTGTTGCTGTCTTGAAATTCTTAATAATTTTAAAACAAAGGGCCCAACATTTTCATTTTGCACTAGGACTGGCAAATTATGGAGCAAGTCCTCATGGCAGAAAATTGCACTGGATAACACTGCTGTGCATCAAAGTAAAGAAGACAGACTATAATTAGAAAGACCTTACTGAAGAAGGAAGATGTGAACCATTCTGTGTTGCCAATAGCTAGTTTCTGCAGCTTGGAGTAAAAACACTTTTTCCATCCTCCCCTCTCCCCAAAGGGCCAACCAGATGAAAATCTTCACACAGGATTTGTACGCACATGCAATATAGCTGCGTCCTGAGCCCCCCTTGGAATTTCCTCTTGAGCTGACCAGCTGTACCCATCCCACTCCACCCCATGTCTGTCCTGGATCTAACCCTAGAGAAAATTTCCCAAAAGTCACTCCTAAAAAGAAAATCTAAATTCAGGATCAATGAACAAGTCTTCAAGTGAAATAATTCTCATGCGAACACAAATATCATTTGAATCCAATTTTCCCATTGCCTGAATACTCCCAAATAAAGAGGCAAGGTGAGAAGCAGGGCCATACCTAGATTCATAGCTGCCCCATAAACTGCAACAACCTAAACATGCCGACTTATCTTGCCTACAACACCCAACCTTAAAAGTTCATCTTCCCGCACCAGAAAGTTTTCACATGATAAGAGAGGTGAAAATGTTCTATATTTCCCGCTATGCTAACATGCAAATGCTATAACTGTTTTTCCACTGAACAGCATACTGAAACTTACCCCATTACGGTGACAAGAGCTTTTAGAGAAGCATGGAGTAACAGAGAGAGCATAGCATCAAATAAAGATCCTTCTGAGGTTGTTTCTTTGAGGTTTTGCAGTTAGGGAACTACCATTTGTCAAAGAGAACATAGGGATTTCCAGATATAAATTATTGGTGAATTTATCTCAAAGGGTATTGAGAAATGAATAATGAAACCAGCAAAAGCCATGCCCCTGGGAGGAAAACTTCAGGAAAATAATTAACACGATTATAATGCAAACCAAGTAGTAATTGGCTCCTTTGGTTAAACTAATTAAGTGAGCAAAAAATACTTTTAGAAAATAAAACTTCAGATGTTTAATAGTAAACCATTTTTACTTAGATTAGCTCTGAGAACATGTAAGTGCAACTTAGAGGATAGTTCTCTGTATAAGGAAGAAGTAAAAGCAGGAATAAATGTAAAAAGCACATTGAAAGCTGCACGCAATTCACAAATCCATGCTTTGCGTTAAGTATGCCAGAGGGTGCTCATGTCTAATGTCATATTTGAGTCTTCATTAGATTGTTATTCCTTTTGAGCTTCTGTGACTGACTATTACACAGCCTTTGGCTGGAGTTAGCCCAGAATATTTTCCCACCCAAATTGTTGAAACTTGTGCTGTTAATCATTACTCAACACAAAGATTAAAAGAAGTGCCTTATATTGGAATTATTTTGTACTTTCACAACTAAATTTTCCTGGATGGAGACCTTATATCCATCCATCTATCCATTCATTCATTTGCTCTTTCATCAAATACCTAGATGCCCATCTGTTCTTTGCCAGGTGCCAACCTAGGACCTAGGGTTACAAAAGCAAATAGGATAAGGTCCCTGTCTGTCTTCAAGTGGTTTACAGTCTGGTTGGAGACACATTTGTAAACAAATTGGTGTCATTAGTTATTATGGCTTCTGGGTTAGAAGTACCTCCGGATTTGGTGGGATATGAGGGAAGAGTGGAGAATGAGGGAATGGGCGAGCATGGGGTAGAAAGTCTATTGAGGAGGAAATGCTGGAGCTTTGGCCTTTTGTCCCCCTTTTTTCATTCTGTTCCCTCTTCCTATGATACCCTTCCTTCATTTCTTCATCCGGCTAACCTTTGCTCAAAACTTTAAAAAATAGTGTATACATTTTCTTAACCAGTTATACATGAATGTATTTCAGTTTATTAAAATGTTGAAATACAAAAGTATGTAAACAGTAGAAGTCTTTCTTCATCTTGTTCCCCATTATTCTTCTACTTAGAGGTAGCACTTCTTTTTTTTTCACATCTTTATTGGAGTATAATTGCTTTACAATGGTGTGTTAGTTTCTGCTTTATAACAAAGTGAATCAGTTATACATATGTTCCCGTATCTCTTCCCTCTTGTGTCTCCCTCCCTCCCACCCTCCCTATCCCACCCCTCCAGGCAGTCATAAAGCACCGAGCTGATCTCCCTGAGAGGTAGCACTTTTAACACATTGTATGTATGTTTCCAGAACTTTTTCTGTACATTTACGTATATTCATATATTTGCATTTACTTATATACATGTATGAACATATATGCATATATAATTATATACAAATGATAAAAATAAATATTGCTTTTCAATTTGTTTTTCATTTAATAATTGTCATGGGTATTGTTTCATTACAGTGCTTCTATATCAAAGTCCAGAAGTTGGAATTATTATATTTATTTAGCCAATCCCCTATGGGTAGAAATTTAGAATTTCCTCCAAAATTTTCACTATTATATATAATGAAATGAGCACCCACAAACATTCTTCTGCACATGTGTGTTTCTGTAGACCATACACCTAACAGTGGAATAAATAGTTTAAAATCATGATAAATGTGGTCACATTGTCTTTCAAAACACATGTAGCAATATGTATACCCATCAACTTGGTAGAAGACTGCCTCTTTCCTCACACCTTTACCAGTTGAGAGCATTGTAAATCTTTTCTGAAGACTTTTTTTAGAGTAGTTTTAGCAAAACTGTGAGGAAAGTACAAAGATTTTCCCATATACACCCTACCCCCACACATGCGTAGCCTCCCGCATTACCAATATCCCCACTAGAGTGGTATCAATACATTTGCTACAATTAATAAACCTACATTGACACATCATCATCACCCAAAGTCCGTAGTTTACATTTGAGTTCACTCTTGGTGTTTTACATTCTATCGGTTTAGACAAATGCATAACATATATCTATCGTTTTAGTATTATATAGAGTACTTTCACTGCCCTAAACATCCTCTTTTCTCTGTCAAACCATCTTCCACCTGCCCCCAATCCCTGGCAACCACAGATCTTTCTACTGTCTCCAAAGTTTTTCCTTTTCCAGAATGTCAAACAGTTGACTTAGTTGGAATCATACAGTATGCAGCCTTTTCAAATTGGCTTCTTTCGCTTAGTGATATGCACTTAAGGTTCCTTCATGTCTTTTGATGGCTTGATAGCTCATTTCTTTTTAGTACTGAATAATTTTCTATTGTCTAGATGTACACAATTTATTTATTCATTCACCTACTGAAAAACGTCTTGATGACTTCCAAGTTTTGACAAGTATGAACAAAGCTGCTGTCAACATCTGTGTGCAGGGTTTTGTGTTGACATAAGTTTTCAGCTCCTTTGGGTAAATGCCAAGAAGAGCGATTGCAGGATCATATAGTAAGTATATGTTTAATTTTGTAAGAAACTGCCCAACTGTCTTCCAAAGTGGCTGTACAATTCTGCATTCCCACCAACAGTAAATGAGAGTTCCTGTTGCTCCACAGTCTTGTCAGCATTTGGTGTTGTCAGTGTTCCAGATGTTGGTCATTCTAATAGATCTGTAGTGGTACTTTATTGTTGTTTTAATTTGCAATTCCCTAGTTACATATGATGTACATCATCTTTTTGTATGTTTATTTGCCATCTGTATATCTTCTTTGAGGGAGTGTCTGTTAAGGTCTTTGGCTCAATTTTTAATGGGACTGTTTGTTTTCTTATTGTTGAGTTTTAAGTGCTCTTTGTGGTTTGAGTATGACTTGCATATATATAGATTTTTAGGCATTTATCCTGCTTGGTGTTGTCTGAGGTTCTCAGATCTGTGATTTGGTGTCTGATATTAATTTGGGGGAAATTCTCAAGTCTATTTTTTCTAATATTTCTTCTGTTTCTTTTCTTCTTCTGGTATTCCCATTATGTGTATGTTACATCTTTTGGCCCACAGTCCTTAGATATTCTGTTTTTTCAGTCTCTTTTCTATTTTCTTTTCAATTTTGGAGGTTTCTGTCAAGATATTCTCAAACTCAGAGATTCTTTCCTCAGCCATGTACAGTCTACTAATAAACTCATCAAAGGCAGCCTTCATTTCTGTTGCAGTGTTTTTCACCTCTAGCATTTCTGTTTGGTTCTTTCTTAGGATTTTCATCTCTCTGCTTACTTTGCTAATCTGTTCTTGCATGTTAAGGGCATGGGCCCTTAACATATTAATCATAGTTTTTCTAAATCCCTGGTCTAATAATCCCAACATCCCTGCCCCATCTCTGGCTTTGATGCTTGCTCTATGTCTTCAAATTGTGTTTTTTGCCTTTTGATATGCCTTGAATTTTTTTCTTGATAACAGGACATGATGTATATGGTATAAGGAACTTCTGTAAACAGGCTTTAGTAAATGTGGTAGTGAAGTGTGGGGAAGGGGAAGCGTCTGTAGTCCTAGGATTAGGTCTCAGTCTTTTATTGAGCGTATTATCTCTGGACTGTGAACTTCACAAGTGTTTCTCAGTTTTTTTCTCCCCTTTTAAATGGAACAAGTGGGCTGGAGTTGGCTATATCCCTTCTTCCAGGTCAATTAGGCTCTGATAATACCCCATCAGGTTAGGCTCTAGTTAATTTGTTTCTCCTGAGGGCAGCCCTTGTTAAGAACACAGTGCTCTGGCATTACAAATTGGTTCAGTTTCCCCTCCTTCTGCCAAAAGCATGAGGGATTTTCCTCTGATAGTCACTGTAAGAACCTGGTCGAGCTCTTGGAGGCAAAAGTATGGAGGCTCCCTAATGACTGGGTCATCCTGGAGTATTTAACTGTCAGACTTGTCCTCCTTGAGTCTCCAGCAAGTCATCAATTACCATTCAGGTTTTCCTACCTGGGCACTGGTTCCCTTGGCAATTTCTGCTTGTGAGTCTCTGCTCCAGCAAGCCACCACTCACCGTATTCTCCTGTCTCTCCAGTCTTGGGGGCAGTGGTTTTCTCTGTGTCCTCCTCTTTTACAGATCCAAGGAGAACTGTTCATTTTTCAGTCTGTTCAGTTTTTTACTTATTGTTAGGATGGAGTGGCAACTTCCAAGTTCCTTACATACAGAACTGGAAACCAGAAATAGAATGTTTAAAATCTTTTAATATTTTGATTGTCAGATAAGGGAAAACTTATTTTTTAAAGTTTTCACTTCCCTGACTTCTGGTGAGATTAAGCATATTTTATATATGTCTTTGAATCTAATCTTAAAAGATAAATCAGTGTTCAGCAGAGGGCCAACTGTGAGCAAAGGCATAGATCTATTAATTGCACAGTATCAGGGTGTTTTAGGGGGGCTGAAATTGCTTCACATGGGGATGAGAGTACGACTTCAAGAAAAATGAGGCTTAGAGAAGTAGACAGTTGTCAGATGACAGAGGGCCTACAGTGCCAGTTGTTTGGACTTCAGCCTGTTCCACAATGGAGGGCTGTTGAAAGGCTGTAAACAGGGCTGCAAAAGGCCATAGCTTTCAGCTGTGAGAAGAGAGGAATGAAGTGAAAGCACAGAGATTGAAAAGAGGAGAGCAAACTTGAGAGAATTGCAGTGGTTCATGGAGAGAGAGCAGTGGTGCATAGTCTGGAGGTGGAGGAGAGGATGGGCAGACCAGTGGTACTGGGTCTGGAGAGGGGTGAGGAGGACAAGCCATGGTACCATCTGCACATCATCTGTGAGGACGAGGAAGAAGGAAACCAGCATGAAAGTCAGTTTTGCATCAAGAGTATTGATGTGAGTGGTTTTCCAGGAACCTGCTCTAGCGAAAAAAAAAAAAAAAAAGGAAAAGTTGCAGGGTGGTTCCGTTTAAACCAGTGCAGTGAAATTTCAGTAAGGTTTTCTACAGAGATGAATATTTAAAAGAAAATCAGAAAAAAATGTACTTACTTAAGAGAGAAAGAAGATATTGGTTGAAAAGAGCCAGGAATAAATGAGTCTGAAAGGAAAAATAATGAAAAACTAAGAAAAGAAAAATATTTTTTAAACAGATGGAGGAAAGAAAAAGTAAAAGGAGGGTCGATGAGGACATGAATGAAAAACTGACGGGTTTTAATTTTTACATACAGAACTTATTTTTTATATTTCCTTTTATATACATTAACATTATATTTCCTTTTATATACATTAACATTATGCTTTGAAAATAATATATTGAAAATAGAGAGCATTAATTCATGGAAGAGAGTAGATTCGGGACCACATGTTTGATACAAATCTCAAAGTGAGACTGCAAGCAACCTCCACCTCCCCCACGTCGTTGAGTTGTCTTGAGGACCAGAATTTCACCAGGCAATGCCCTCTTAACCTCCTGATGTTATTTAACCTAGAAAAGAAATCATTATCTCTACTTTATAGAATAGATTCCTGAGGCATGAAAAAGGTTACATGTTACTAGTTAGATATTTGATTCTGTTAATTATTTACTATTAGTCATTTATTTGATTGCTGAGGTAATTTTCACAAGAGTTCTGAAATCCCCTGACATTCCAATTCTCTTTCTCCTACACTTAGTTTGCCCTCCTCAGAGTCTCTTTCTTAGACACAGCAATTATTGCTGCTATTTCTTTACATCTGTACATGCCAGTCTTTAGATGAATAATGATTTGTTTTGGAATCAGTGACACGTTTTAAATGTATGTCTGTAAAAATCATCTTTGGTTGAAGGGTTCTGTGTTAAAATATAATGCTTTGCTATTATCATCTTCATAAAACTGCCATGGAATAAGTAAACAAGTATTAACAGGGAAGGAATGTATAATGGCAATGTTGGGTATTCCTGTCATTTTAATTGTATAATTTAATTTTTGGAAATTTAGAAAATATAGAGAAACACTGCTATGGCCTGAATGTTTGTTTCCTCCTCCAAAATTCATATATAGAAATTCTGATCCTTGAGGTAAGGTGTTAGGAGGGGGGGCCTTTGGGTGATGCTTAGACCATGATAGTGGAGACTTCAAGAATAGGATTAGTGTCCTGTGCAACTAGAGATTATCATACTAAATGAAGTAAGTCAGAAAGAGAAAGACAAATACCATATGATAGCACTTATATGTGGAATCTAAAATACAACACAAATGAAGCTATCTACAAAAAAGACGTACAGACATAAAGAACAGATTTGTGGTTGTCAAGGAGGAGGGGATTGGGGGAGGGATGGAGTGGGAGGTTGGGATTAGCAGATGTAAGCTATTATATATGGAATGGATAAACAACAAAGTCCTACTGTATAGCACAGGGAACTATATTCAGTATCCTATGCTAAACCATAATGGAAAAGAATATTAAAAGAAAGAATGTATATATATACATATATATATATATATGTATATATATATATATATATATATATAACTGAACCACTTTGCTGTACAGCAGAATTTAACACAACATTGTAAATCAACTATACTTCAATTAAAAAAAAAAGAATAGGATTAGTGTTCTTATAAAAGAGGCACCAGAGAGATCCCTAGCCTCTTTCACCAAGTGAGGACACAGCCAGAAGCTGCTGGCTATGAATCAGAAAAAGCGTTCTTATCAGAAGGTGGCCATGCTGGTACCTTGATCTTGGACTTCTAGCCTCCAGAACTATAAGAAGTAAATGTCTGATGTTTATAAGCTACCAAGTCTATGGTATTTTGTTATAGCAGCCCAAATGGACTAAGACAAGCCCAGAGAAAAAATAATCATCCTCCATATTCCCACCTTCCAGAGCTAAACACTATTATCATATTGGCATTTTTTCTCACATTTTAAAAGAAATATGAGTCTATTTTCATACTTATTATAGGAATTCACATAACAGAATTGCACAAAGTTAAAAGTTCAAAAATCACTCCAAAGTTACCACGCAGAAATAACCATTATTACTTTTAGAAGAATATTACTGTATACATCTTTCTAAACACATACACAAATAGAAACAATATTTTTGTAAACTTGGGATCACACTATTCATATTAAACATATTAAAGTTAATCTTACTTGAATTTAATGAAAGAAAAGAGAAGTTGAAGGAATTGTTGAACTTCAAATAGATATTTCTCTACCACAAGATATATTATTTTCTAAAGGATTCTAAATATTTTAAAATGTTAAAAGGCTAGAGTCACTGTGCTTAAAAAAACAACAACAACCCATTTCAATTGGATGGATCATCAAGGACCCTCTGCTTTAAATGATGAGAACATTAGTATCCTCAGATTCCTATCCTCCTCCAGTTCAAGACATTTACCTTCTGTCGTATAATCATAATTCTCACAATTTTGAGCAGGCACAGCAAATGTACTGAAAAATCCTCTGTGTACGCCTCTGCCATTCTCGAGCAGCTGCCCCTGAAAACCCTATCCCCCCACTGTCAGCTCCCAATCAAGACCTTCCACCGAGACCACGTGTCAGCTGCTGTAGATGTTCTTCCCCTCCCCAATCTCTCTAACAGGCCCAGAAGAAAGGTAAGTGGAAAAATGCCTAGAAAATGAACAGCTCCAGAATTTTAATTAGCTTGTGGGGAGAGGGAAAGAAACTGTGAACACTCATGCATTAATAAGTTTAATCCTCTCTGACTTAAAAAAATTTTTTTATTGATGTACAGTTGATTTACAATGCTGTGTTAGTTTCTGCTGTACAGCAAAGTGATTCAGTTATACATATGTACACATTCTTTTTCATATTCTTTTCCATTATGGTTTATCACAGGATATTGAATATAGTTCCCTGTGCTATACAGTAGGACCTTGTTATTTATCCATCCAATATATAACAGTTTGCATCTGCTAATCCCAAACTCCCAATCCTTCCCTCCCCCAGCCCCTCTCCCGCTTGGCAACCACAAGTCTGTCTTCTACGTCTGTGAGTCTGTTTCTGTTTTGTAGATAGGTTCATTTGTGTCTCTATGACTTTTTATAACACTCGAATTCTCTGGAATGACAGATGTGAACAGTTGAACTAAGGTGATACAACTGGCTTATGAGAACTTCCTGAGGAAGTGAGAGTGGGAGGTCCAGGGAGAATAGGGTCAAAAGGCAAGGAGTGAGGGGAAGGGTACTCTGTCTCCGGTGTTAGCAAGCCTGGCAGAGGGGCCGCACCCTTATCTCAGAGGAGAGCCACCAGTCTCAGCTCCAGAAAGCTCAACACTTAGAGCTAAACATCTGGCTTGACAGCAGGGAACATTCAATTAACGGTAGTTCAGAGGAATTGCTGTGTTTGCAGCTGCTTCTTCTTGATAAAATAACTGTTGTTTCAAATAAGGAATTATTATGTAGAATCAGAATCGAATGAAAAGTGGTGTCTTATCACAGCTTGATTTAGTGGTATATAAATAGGTTTTGGAAAAGGAAGGTATAACATTAAAAAGTGAGATCATTATAAATGGTAGATAAGCACTTTTCATAAAAAGCAAAAGGGAACAATGCCAGAGAAATGTGACATGTGACTGAAGAGGCACAGATCACATGTCAAATCGATGACTACACACATTTTCTAACGCTTTTTCACAGAAAACACATGCCCTTAAGACTGGTATTTGGTAATCTGTTTTGCCCAAAATGAAAGCTCTGCTGTTACTGGAAGGCACAGGAAAGCTGGTAGGAACAGCTATGTGTATGATTTTAAAATATTTCGAAGGCCTTGTGTCAAGTGTCAAGCTGTAACTTGCCTGCAATTAAGTATTACTTGAAGAAAATTAATAAATGAATGATGGTTTTTTTTTTTTTTTGTCCGTTTCTACAAACAGCAATTGAGAGAATGCAGAATGACTTAGGTCCTAGGGTAAGAAGGGAGCCTGGGAGAAAGGAAGAGTAGTTAAGTGAAAGAAACAGAGGTTGGGAAAGAGATTTCAGAACATGCTGCATGCCCTGAGTTTCTTTTCCGATTATTCGTGGCCATGATGAGGTCCGTAAATGGGCTATACATTGAAAATTCATAGGTCCTATGTTAAAAGAGCAGAACAGGGAAGGACTTGATAAGTATGGGATAGCAAGAATCTCAGAACCTGGGGAGCCCAGTCGTAGAGTCTGGGTGAACTGTAAACTGTTTCCAGGTACTGATGTGGCTCTGCTGGCTGGGAGCACAGAACTCTCCTTAGGGTTCCTTTATCTGGGCATCGTTGGACCCAGAGAATTCCTCACCATGTGTCTTCACCTTGATGCATCCCAAAGAGGATCTGAAAGAAGTCACCAGAAGGTCTTGCTCACTTAATTGTATCTTTTGTTTATGCTTTTCACATTTCATTTTGATTTTTTTGCTTGTTTGTTTGCTTTTATTGAAGTATAGTTGCTGTACAATATTATATGTTACAGGTGTACAATATTGTGATTCACAATTTTTAAAGGTTATACTCCATTTGTAGTTATTATACAATAAAATATTGGCTATATTCCCCATGTTGTACAATATAACCTTATAGCTTATTTTATACCTTACAGTTTGCACCTCTTAACCTCGTACCCCTACATTGCCTCTCCCTGCTCATTTTGTTTGTTTATTTATTTATTTGGTTGCATTGGGTCTTGGTTGCGGCAGGCAGCCTCCTTAGTTGCGGCTTGCCAGCTCCTTAGTTGCAGCTCGCCAGCTCCTTAGTTGTGGCATGTGAACTCTTAGTTGTGGCATGAATGTGGGATCTAGTTCCCTGACCAGGGATTGAACCTGGGCCCCCTGCATTGGGAATGCGGAGTCTTTTTTTTAATATATAAATTTATTTTATTTATTTATTTTTGCCTGCATTGGGTCTTCGTTGCTGCACGCAGGCTTTCTCAAGTTGCGGCAAGCAGGGTCTACTCACTGCGGTGCGCGTGCTTCTCATTGCGGTGGCTTCTCTTGTTGCGGAGCACGGGCTCTAGGCACACGGGCTTCAATAGTTGTAGCACGAGGGCTCTAGAGCGCCGGCTCAGTGGTTGTGGCACACAGGCTTACTTGCTCTGCAGCATGTGGGATCTTCCCAGACCAGGGCTCGAACCCATGTCCCCTGCATTGGCAGGCGGATTCCTAACCACTGCACCACCAGGGAGGTTCCTCATTTTGATTTTTGATAAAATTTGTGACAAAACAAGTCACAGTCCATCCATTTCCTTTTTGTCATTCTATTCCCAAACCCAATCTTCTCAGACTTGGCCCTGAGACACCTAAAACCCCTTTCATATTTTTAGCTTCTGATCAGTGTAGATTCAAAATAATATACACTCCTTATTTCATTCGTTAATAATCCTATTTTGCCTCATTCTTTCCATATTGTTTTGGGTTTCTTGAGATTGCTTTTTTCTCCTCAGTGCCAGTTAATGGAATCCCAGGTGTGGCCTTTAAAAACTGGAGGCACTTGTGACTGCTCCCTCTTTCTGCAGCTGAAGAGAAAAGCAGATAGTATTTTGCATCATAAAACCACCCTTGCAGAAGTTATTTCCATCAAAAGAATCTTCTCTTTCTTAAAGGTCCAGACAGTAAATATTTGAGGTTTCCAGGCCATGTGGTCATTATTGCTACTCCTCAATTCTGCTAATGAAAAGCAGCCAAATGAATGGGTGTGGCTATGTTCCAATAAAACTTTATCTACAAAAACAGGAAGTTGGACTGGGCAGTAGTTTTCTGACTCCTTTAGCTGCCAACTCCTGTTAAACATCTGGGCTCAAGATTGTTGCTATGGCCTGTGAAAGCAATCCTTAATCCTTAAAAGTTTATAAACTGGTTTTCTTATTAAGAATGTGTTGCCTAGTAATAAGTACTTAAATTGACATCCTTGGTTTCCAGAAGACATAAATACTTGTGAATTTTCTTTGTTGAACAGAGGATTTTGGGGCTTCTCTTTTTTCTCTCATGCACGAAAGGTAAAACAAAATGACTGTATCACAACACAGGTTAGGTTCTCTAGAAGCAAATAGTGAGGCAGAGCTTTGGAAGCAAGTTGTTTTATTAGGAGCACTACTTGTGAAGAGCAGGGAAGTTACACAGGACTGGGCAGAGAGAGAAGCAGAACTACTATACTGGTCCAAAAACTTCATCCGCCCTGGTTTGGAACTCTGGGAGACTAGGACCCCAAATGGTGAAGACTTTATATCCCTACCTCACTCAGTCACCAGATGCACGCTGCCCCAAGAAGAGGGAGGCTTCTGGCAAAGCAGCTCTCTGGAAAAAGCTCGGAGCTAGAGGCTGCCTGCTGGCTATACTCCCCACTGCTAGGCATAAAGTCCTTTCTTGAAGAGGGGTCTGGACAGAGGCTCTTCATATCTGCCATAGTCAGACATTTTTATTTAAACAAAAAGTCTGAGGGTGTGCCTCATATAAGTTAAGACCAGTAACACAGCTGTAAGAGTAAGTACAGCTGTAGAACTATTTAGCATGTTAATTTCATCCTTATTATTCTGTTTCCATGTTTATATGTAGCAATATCTCTTAGGGGAGGGAAAAAAGACTATGGGACACCGATATCATGAAGAAGAAATAACTGGGCATCTTTTTTTTTCTCCTTTATTTCTGTACTTACCTTCCCTATCTAGTGATCTATCATCTTCTGTTCTGCCTTCTTCCATTCTACCGCTTACCTTCTGCTTTCTCCATCCTTCATTTATTGATACTAACTTAATTTCTATACAAGGCTGTAGAATAGCTTCATATATATGTAATACCTAGGGCTTGTGACGGAGGAAAATTTTACAACCTGCGTTCAATTTTATTTCCTTGATTTTGACCACTATGTATAATGCTGCTATGAACATTCAGGTACAAGTTTTTGCATGCATCTATGTTTTCAATAATCATGCTTATATACCTATGAGTGAGATTGCTGGCTTTTATAGTAACTCCATGTTTGGTCCTTTGAGAAACTGCAAAATTTTTTCTAAAGAGGCTGCACCATTTTACATTCCCACCAGCAATGTATGAAGTTTCCAATTTCTCCACATCCTCATCAATACTGATTATTGCTCATCTTTTTAATTATACATAGCCATCCTAGTGGGTCTGAAGTGGTATAACATTGTGGTTTTGATTTGCATTTCCCTAATGACTAATCATGAGCATCATTTCATGCCTTTTTATTTTTCTTTTTTAAATTAATTAATTAATTAATTTTTGGCTGTGTTGGGTCTTCATTGCTGTGCACGAGCTTTCTTTAGTTGTGGAGAGCAGGGGCTACTCTTCGTTGCGGTGCATGGGCTTCTCATTGCGGTGGCTTCTCTTGTTGCGGAGCATGGGCGCTAGGTGCACAGGCTTCAGTAGTTGTGGCACACGGGCTCAGTAGTTGTGGCTCGTGGGCTCTAGAGTGCAGGCTCACTAGTTGTGGTGCGCGGGCTTAATTGCTCTGCGGCATGTGGGATCTTCCCGGACCAGGGATCGAACCCATGACTCGCATTGGCAGGCAGATTCTTAACCACTGTGCCACCAGGGAAGTCCCCATGCTTTTTTCTTACAGTCTCTCTTACTATATTGTTTTTTGAGTTACTTTCTTAGTGGTTGCCTAGGAAATTACAATCAGTATATTAACTTGCAACAATTAAGTTTAGATCAATAGCAACTTAATTTTAGTAGTATACAAAACTTTGCCTCAATATAGCTCCTTTGTGCTATTATTGTTATATACATATACATTACATGTTTATGTATTATAAGCCTATGAACGTGATTTTATAATTATTGCTTTGTGCAACTGTCTTTTAAATCAGGAGACAAAAAAGCTATAAATAAAATAATTCATACAATCTTTTATATTCACCTAGGTAGTAAACTTTATTGGTGCTCTTTATTTTTTGGGTGAATTTGAATTACCATCCAATGTCCTTCCAGTTCAGCATGGACTCCCTGTAGTTTCTCTTGGGCAAGTTTGCTAATGAGAAATCTGCTGTTCTGCATTTTTTTAATTGGCAATGTCTGAATTTCTCTTTATTTTTTAATTGCTCCTTGGATATGTAATTCTTGGTTGACAGTCTTTTTTCTTCAGCAGTTTGAATATATTATTCTACTACATTCTGGCCTCCATAGTTTCTGATGAGAAGTCAGCTGTAAATTTTACTGAGTACCCTTTGTACTTGTGAGTCACTTTTCTCTTGCTGCTTTCAGGAGTCTCTCGTCTTTGTCTTTTGACAGTTTGCCTATGATATATCTAGGTTTGGATCTCTTTGAATTTATCCTACTTGGAATCCATTGCACATTTTGGAGGTGTGGATTAATGTCTTTTATCAAATCTGGTTCATTTTTGGCTATTATTTTGTTCTCTCTGCCTCTTTCTTTCCTCTCCTTCTGAGATTTTCCTTATACATATGTTGGTATGCTTTATGAAGTCCTGAAGGTCTCTTAGGATTTGTTCATTTTTCTTTTTCTTTTCTTACAAAAGTGTAATCTACTTACAATATTATATTAGTTTCAGGTGTACAACATAGTGATTCAATATTTTTACATATTATGAAATGATCACCGCAATAAGTCTAGTTACCATCTGTTACCATACAAAGTTATTACAATATTATTGACTATATTTGCTGTGCTGTATATTACATCCCTGTGATTTATTTTATCTGTTCATTTTTCTTCATTCTTTTTTCTTTCTATTCCTCAGACTAGATAATCTCAGTTGACTGATTCATTCTTATGCCAGCTCAAATCTGTGGCTGAACCCACTGAGCATAATTAATAAATAATTTTATTAAAAAATATGAATATATATGTACCATACATATAGTGAATACTCACTTTTTGTTACATTGCCATGCAATACTTACCAAAAAATATCATACTTTAGGCCAAAAGAAAATATTGCAAGGGGTATAATTTGTATTGGCTAAATCCTCAGATCACAAAATGCAGTAAATTCTAACCATTTTGAAATTTAGAAACACCCTCTTAAATAACTATTGGGTTCAAAAGATAAAATTAAAATGGAAATTACAGATCATTTGTATTTGTCTTTATCTAACTTATTTCACTAAATATAATACCTTCTCCATCCTTCCATATTGTTGCAAAAGGGAGAATTCCATTTTTTTTATGGCTGAGTAATATTACATCATATATATTCATATATATATATCACATCTTCTTTATTTATCCATTCATCTGTTGATGGACACATAGATTGCTTCCATATCTTAACTATTGTAAATAATGCAGCTATAAACATTGGGGCGAACGTATGTTTTTGAAGTTCTGTTTTCATTTTCTTCAGATATATACCCAGTAATGGAATTGCTGAATCATATGGTAGTTCTATTTTTAGCTTTTTGAGGCACCTCCACATGTTTTAAATAGTGACTGTGCCAATTAAAATTCCCACCAACAGTGTACTAGGGTTCCGCTTTCTCTACATACTTGCTAACATTTGTTATTTGTAGACTTTTTGATGATAGGTGTCACCTGTTCTGACAGGTGTGAGGTGATAGTTCATTATGGTTTTGATGTGCATTTCTCTGATGATTAGTGATGTTGAGTATCGTTTCATGTGCCTGTTGGCCATCTGTGTAGTATATTTTCTTTGGAAAAATGTCTATTCAGGTCTCCTGCCCATTTTTTACTTGGGTTGTTTGTTTTTCTGATATTGAGTTATATGAGCCATTTATATATTTTGTATATTAACCTTTTGTCAGTCATATCATTTGCAAATATCTTCTCCCATTCAGTAGGTTGTCTTTTTGTTTTGTCAATGGCTTCTTTTGCTGTGCAAAAACTTTTAATTAAGTCCCATTTGTTTATTTTTGCTTTTGTCTCTTTTGCCTTAGGAGAGAGATAAAAAATAATATTGCTACAATTTATGTCAAAGAGTGTTCTGCCTATGTTCTTATCTAAGAGTTTTATGGTTTCAGATCTTACCTTTAGGTCTTTAATGCATTTTGAGTTTATTTTTGTATATGGTGTGAGAAAATGTTTAATTTCATTTTTTTACATGTAGTTTTCAGTTTTCCCAGCACCCCTTATTGAAGAGATTGTCCTTTCTCCATTGTATATTCTTGTCTCCTTTCTTGCATAGATTAATTGACCATAATTATGTGAGTTTATTTCTGGGCTGTCTATTCTTTTCCATTGATCTATGTGTCTGTTTTTGGGCCAGTACCATGCCGTTTTGATTACTGTAGCTTTGTAGTATAGTCTGAAGTCAGGGAGTGTGATACCTCCACCTTTGTTCTTTTTTCTCAAGATTGCTTTGGCAATTCAGGGCCTTTTGTGGTTCCATACAAATTTTAGGATTATTTGTTCTAGTGCTGTGGAAAATATCATGGGTATTTTGATAGGGATTGCATTAAATCTGTAGATTGCTATGGGTAGTATGGACATTTAAACAATATTAATTCTTCCAGTGCATGTACATGGGATATCTAGGAAACTACAGATAATTTGGACATTAATGATAATGACGATAACATACTTAAAACACATCAGAGTGGTTCCTGTATTTAAAGGCCAATTTGTAGATATAAATGCTTTTATCATTTAAAAGTTTTTTAAGATAAATAACTAGACATTCATCTCAAGAATCCAGGAAAATAATTGCAAAATAAATGTAAAAAATAGAATTAATAAAAGATACAGACATGAATGAATTAGAAAGAAGAAAAACAATCTATAAACTCCCTTTTAAAAAGTCATATGTTATGTTTTTGTTCTTCAAGATAGTTCTTTATGAAGACTAGTAAAATAGACATATTTTGGTCAAAGTCACTGTTTTGTAGATAAACTAGGCCATATCTAGGACTTTACATAGGCTACACTACTATAATTGCTCTTCTAACATAATAATGCTTAATATTCAATAGTTTCTATTTCATAACATTTCTGTTTCATTCACACAAATATTGTTGGAATAAGCCATATAATATCAATATGCCTGTATTTTCAGTCATCTCTAGGGTAGAGGTATGTTTATAAGCATTTCTATAGCAGAATCAATTAAATATTAATAGTATACTGTTGGAAAAGAAGTACTAATTGAAATAGAAAAACATATACATGTTCTTCACTCTAACTGGGGTTTCTGGACTTTGGACTCTGTACCACTAACTGAGCTTCTGGACAACTAACCACAAGAGAATTCAACCAGCCAAGACTCAGCCAGATTATAATCACACCCCAGTGTAAATGGTGCCTTGGGAAAATTGTTGAAACTGGAAAACCATTTGGGATAGTGGTGAGCAGTTTCTACATTCTTGAACTCTGGAATTTGTCCTTGAATCTGGAACCTCTCTCTTCCTTGTTCTGGTTGTGGCTGCTTTGGCGAACTTTTAAAATAGTTTTGCTGTAGACAAGTACCTGGCCATTGTTCTTATGGATACACTGAACCAAATGCAGATATTTCTGATTTAAATATTAATTTTTGTTTAGCAGTAAAAATTGCATTATATCTTTCTAGGATGAGGCCATTTCAGATGTAGGGGGAAAAAATCTTTCTACTAATTCAAAGAGAATTGTTTTTGATAGATGAGTACATTTTTATTCAGTTATTTCCTCACAGGAAATCATGGGACTAGGACCACACCGGAGGGGATGCATGGGTCTAATTTCCTCCTTTCTGCATACTGAAAGAAAGACTATGAAATGAAACTGCACTGGATTTTTTAATAATTTTTTTTTCATACAGCAGGTTCTTATTAGTTATCCATTTTATACATATTAGTGTATATATGTCAATCCCAATCTCCCAATTCATCATACCACCCCCCCTGCCACTTTCCCCGCTTGGTGTCCATACATTTGTTCTCTACATCTGTGTCTCTATTTCTGTCCCAAACGGCTCTGGATTACTGCAGCCTATCATGTACTGAATAATTAACGTCTCACATGAGGTACCATTTATAACTGAATGAGTCAGAGTTTGGGATGTGTACTTTGAACTACTGTACTTGTTTACTTTGTATAGGTTAAGGGGTCCAAAGGATCTGAGGTGAGGGTGGGGATATCTCTCCTGAAGAAAATGGTGGACCCATTGTTAGTTTCCTGGAGAAAGAATAAAAATAGTCGTGGATTAAGGAAGGGAGGACCTCATCCTCTCTCCTGGTTGGAGGCAGTGGGATGTAACTCTGGTTAAGGAGGACATGATAGAGATAAATGACTGTGGAAGATAAGATGGTGTTGGCTACTTGTTTCATGCTACAGGCTAAAAGGGAAATGGCTCAAGTGGATCCTCAGTGCAGAGCAATGGCTGATTGACTCTAGTACTAATATCTAAATTTCTATTTTACATGTTTTCTTTTGTATGTTCTAAGTCTCCTTTAATATTTTTCAGCCTTCACTAAAATTTCAAATGCTATGGTCCAGTGTTATTCATGTTGTGGGGCATTAGGAATAAGTCTGTGTTCACTGCTGAAACGGAGTGGTGGAGGAATGTGAGTTTTCCCCCATTCTGCCCTCTCCTCTGAAGTCAGCTTGGTGGTAGTCAGAAAATTGAATGGACCTCTTGACTGAGTAGAGAGTATTTGTCATACACCAGGCAATAGCTGAGTGCAAGTGGCCACTACATTACCAATGTGAGACATCTTCCCTGCTAATATTCCAAAAGGAGGAAGTTGGTCAGCGTTGGGAGATATTCTGATATCGTATACATGAGACTATCTAGCCAGTAGATATTTTAGTTACAGTACGTCCATCACATAGAAAAAGTCATTCATGCCAGTTAGGATATCTTGGCAATTAAGCTGTACCAGTTTGTGGTATTCAATAACTACCACAGAAAATTCAATGAAGAACTAAATTACTCATGGTTAATAATAAAATAATGAGTTTATTACCTTCTCAAAAATGTCTAATGTTGAGAAAGAATATGACAAGAACAGAAAATTGATTTTATACCAAAAGAAAACCAGATTTAAAGTGAATGCAGCCCATAGGATTTTTTCCCTATAATCTCTTTGACTAGAATAAAGGAACATGTTGACCAAGACATGTGGACAAATGTCTATATGTTACAGAAAGATGTTATTTGGCATCTCTTTGTTTGTGGGCCAAAGGTATAAATTCTTCCTGTTTCCTAGGAAAATTCTAGAACACTCAAGATTGTTAATAACCCAGTGTTTTCTGTGCTTTTTTTTTTTCTTGTCAGGATTCCTATTATGCTGTTCTAAACACATGCTGAGGGGATTATTTGCTTACTACAATAGCACTGTGGGAAAGTTAGGTTGATTTACAAAGTATTATAGTTCTTCAAAAGCACAAACACTAAGAAAATCTAATTGGATATGGGCAGGAAAGAAATGGGCACATACTAAAATCTATATATTATTTTGTTTTCAGCATCAGTTTTGTCACAAAAATGTTGCACTTCAGTTACTCTGTGTATATATAAAATATATATAAAATATATATAAAATATCTGCAAATTTTGACAATTACAGATTTTATTTTGATTGGTAGAATATTGTACTTGTTTGGACACAATTATGCATCACAGCAAAACATATGTGCGGAACTTATGTTGTACAGCTATTTTAATGAGCTAGAACAGGGGTTGGCAAACCCAAGGGCCAGTTCAGTCACATCCATTTGTTTACATATTATCTTCATGCCTGGAGTTATTCAAACTGCAAAGTTTGAAGGCACAGCCCCTAAGGACCACTCTCACTTCTGATGCCAACTGAAAGTTCGAGAGGTTCCTAAAACCACCCTCAGGTTTGATAATTCATTAGAAGGCTTCATAGAACTCACTTAACAGCATGGTAAGTCCCTAAGCATTTTTGTACCTGTTGATCAAAAATTAATTAATTAAAAATTTAAAATATAGTTAATGCCAGTATCAGTGTTTCGTTCTAAGACATTCACAGGCAAATGATACTGGTAACAAAAAGGATGATACATAGGGAGTCTCCTTGCTAAGGCTGGATTTAAACCTCTGAGCATTGTTTGTTTTGTTTTGCACCGAGTAGGGTGATTAAATTTTGGGAAAGAGCAGGTAGTAGGGACTTACCATGCTGTTAATAAATGTTTATCGAGGGCCTCCTTTCGGCAAAAGTTATTATACTCATGATTCTGGTTTATTACAGGAAATGACACATTAAAATCAGCCAAAGGAAGAGGCACATAGGCCACAGTTTGGGAGAGCTCCAAACACAAAGCTTTTGTTGTCCTCTCCCATGGAGTAATGACCCACTAACCTCCCAGCACTGATGTTTGTCAATATGCCGGGAGTATTACCAGGGAAGATCAGCTGAGCTTTTGTGTCCAGAGTTTTAATGGAGTTTTATTCCACAGGCATAATTGACTGATTTCTTGCTTATGTGGTTGAACTCAGACAACTGATACCATGTGACTCAAATCATGTGGTTCGTCTCTCTGGTATGGCCAGCTTGCATCCTAAACAAAGACAATCCTATTAGTTATGACATAGATCACCTTCCAGAAGCATTTTTGTACCTGTTGATCAAAAATTAATTAATTAAGGGCTTCCCTGGTGGCGCAGTGGTTGAGAGTCTGCCTGCCGATGCAGGGGACACGGGTTCGTGCCCCGGTCCAGGAAGATCCCACATGCCGTGGAGCGGTTGGGCCCGTGAGCCATGGCCGCTGAGCCTGCGCGTCCGGAGCCTGTGCTCCGCAGCGGGAGAGGCCACAACAGTGAGAGGTGCGCGTACCGCAAAAAAAAAAAAAAAAAAAAAAAATTAATTAATTAAAATTTTAAAATATAGTTAATGCCAGTATCAGTGTTTCGTTCTAAGACATTCACAGGCAAATGATACTGGTAACAAAAAGGATGATACATAGGGAGTCTCCTTGCTAAGGCTGGATTTAAACCTCTGAACATCGTTTTGTTTTGTTTTGCACCGTGTAGGGTGATTAAATTTTGGAAAAGCGCAGGTAGTAGGGACTTACCATGCCGTTAATAAATGTTTATCGAGGGCCTCCTTTCGGCAAGGTAACTGCCAGGCATACAATTCTCCAACTTTTACATATTTGTTCCAGACAATGCTGGAGAAAAAGGTGATTTTCTAACTAAGGCACAGAATTATTTGATTCAAAACTATTTATTCTAGATCTGTAAAGTCATTTGTTTTCAGATCTAAGCCCTGCGAAGATTTGGTGTTGTTTTTTTTTACACAATCATCTAAGTTAAAACTAAGCCATATTCTTTCTCCTGTGCAAGTTGTTAACATAATGGATGGTCATTGAATAAACAGAAGGCAAAGTAGGAAAAGAAAACAAATAGTCCATTGTCTCATCTATCTTCTAATTTTAGGTTTTAAAAATGAAGTTGTGGGCTTCCCTGGTGGCGCAGTGGTTGGGAGTCCACCTGCCGATGCAGGGGACGTGGGTTCGAGCCCCGGTTTGGGAGGATCCCACATGCCGCAGAGCGGCTGGGCCCGTGAGCCATGGCCGCTGGGCGTGCGCGTCCGGAGCCTGTGTTCCACAGCGGGAGAGGCCACGGAAGTGAGAGGCCCGTGTACCACAAAAAAAAAGAAAAAAAAAATTGAAGTCATATCTCTACTCTTTATATTCAATATATATTATCTTTCCTCCATTCATCATTATACTTGTTTTTTCAAGTTATTACACATTTTTAAAAAACATCATTTTGATGGTTATATAATAATTCTTGCATGGATTTAGCATTGTTGATTTTACCATTTGACTTTAGTTTTCTATATTTTTCTCAAATAATGTTTTTATTTCTTTGTTTGGTGGGATAATGCACCAGAATGCCACTTCAAACATTTTTTTTCAAATCTATGCAAACCATAGGGTAATCCAGAACCTTTCTTCTAATAGATATCAATTGCTTATATAATAAAACACATGTATTCACATATGAATTAAATTTAATAATCAAGTCAAATAAGCTTTCTTATTTATAATTTTCTTCACCTTGACAAATACTAAGAAATATTTAATGCTATGTCTCATTTGTATGTTTAATCAAATCAAGTTTTCAGAAGATTTCCACATAAGGAAGGAACAAAAATCAATGTTGTCTAGTAAGGAGTGATTGTCTTGGGCAGTGTGGATTGGCCTGAGATGGGCAGTCACCAGGTTAGAGGGTAAGAGGATGTTCTTCATGATTCTGCCACCCAGAAGGCAGGAAGTGGGGTTTTAATCTCAGCTCTGCCTCCTAGCTGGTGGCCTGGATGCCTCCACCCTTCCTCTTGATGTACTACTTTTCTCTGTAGGTCATTCCATCATGACCTCCCTCTTCTTCTGCTTAGAAGTACATGACGTTGCACGCCTGTTGCTCAGCCTAACCCCTTCTCTCCGTTCTCCCAATATTGGCAAGGTTCTTGGTTCTGAAGTGAGGTTATTTGTTTCCTCACGTGACACAGAGCTATCTGTTCTCAGTGTCTTGCTGTGCTTCTAGTGATAATAGTTCTTTATTTAGCTTCCTCTCTATTACAGCTTTTCTCTCCCTAGGAGTTTGGCATGAGTTTCCGAGGGCTGGGTGGGAAGGCAATCAAGTGCTGCTTCTCATGCTGCATCCAGATTTGTCCTCCTTCTCAGACCTCATCCCTGTCTACTTAACAAGCCTGGTTCTCTCATTCCCTCCTCTGGGGTAGAATTCTTTCCCCACCAAGTACATTGCCTGTCAGAGGATAAAGGAAGAGTTTCTGCTCCCCAGTGGTTTCAGGGCCTCAGGCCTAGAGGTTGGCTGTCAGCATCTCCCACTGTTCTTCCCATGATGCTCCTCGGTCCTCTTAAAGTTGTGCTCTGGTGAGCCTGTCTACAGGCTACCCTGACATGTTTAGACCTGTCTGAGTTCTCAACTTCTCAACTTGAGCTAATGTTCTGGGACCCTCATTCCACTATTTAGAAATTATTGGACTTGATTATTCTTTTGTTAACACTAATTTTAAAATCTCACATCACTAAATCTCCACTGAGTTTATTTTTCAAATTCATTTGTGTACCAAACTACAATTTAATCAGGAAACTGGTCTAATACCCTTGTGAAAATGTGATTAATTTTTTTGGAACCTTGACTGACGAAGTAGATGTTTTCTGCTTTTATTTTATGTTCACTCTTCTTCCCGTGCCTTTTATGGTGAAAAGTGGGTGACAAAGCAGGCAAAAGGAAGGGAAATAATTTTTTTAAATTTTTATATAGAAATTTCATTGTTCTTAAAAAATCTTTTTAGAAACTTTTCCTACAGCTTTTATGTACTATGATAAAATGTAGCCTTTTTGGCAAAGCTTCAGAAGGTATGGTAAAAACTACTATTAAAAAAGCAAGTAATAAAAAGAGGTTAGAAAAGCTGTTAGGTGAGTGCAAATCTCATGTGAAAGAAACTACTTTCTTAGCTCCATCCATCCATCCATCCATCCATGCAGTCATTTAGTTTTCACATTATGCCAGATGCTGTGCTGTGTATCAAGGATATGAAAATGATCAAGATATGGTGTGTGCCCCAGAGAGATATATAATCTAAAGGGGGACAGAGATGTGTCAAGAGGTATTATAGACATTGTTGATGCCCCAGGTCACATTCCTTTGGCCACCTCTAACTTGAGCTGTGGTAGACAGTGCCATGTATGTTGAAGTCTTCTTTTTTGTTTTTAATTAATTAATTAATTTTTGGCTTAGTCGGGTCTTAGTTGTGGCATGTGGGATGTTTCGTTGCAGCACACAGGTTTCTCTCTAGTTGTGGCGCATGGGTTCCAGAGAGCGTGGGCCCTGTAATTGCGGCACGTAGGCTCTCTAGTTATGGCACATGGGCTCAGTTGCCCTGCGGCATGTGGGATCTTAGTTCCCCAACCAGGGATCGAACCTGCGTCCTCTGCATTGGAAGGCAGATACTTAACCACTGGGCCACCAGCGATGTCCCCATGAAGGCTTCTCACTACTAGTGTCCACTGAGTTTCTCAGCTTTACTGCCTCAGGGACCTCCCTGAAGCTACTCTCTGCCTGTGTGTGTGTGTGTGTGTGTGTGTGTGTGTGTGTGTTGGGATTGAGTCCTAATTACCCACGGTTGTAAACTGCTTAATAATTCCTCCTTTATTGGTTTTCCCTTTTTATCTGTCTCATCCTTCCCTCTTCCTCACTCTGGCTTCCTGGGAACACCACCCAAATAGACTATGCGTACTCAAGCTCCTCGTCACTTTCACCCCAGATCCTGCTTTTGGTCAAACCCAATTCTTGTATTATTAATACAAGGTAATAATATCTGTAGATGATGAAGGTATAAACAGAGTTCTCTTGTTCTACAGAGGATGGAGCAACTAATTCTCTCGGTAGGAGTTGCCAGGAAAGACTATTTGCAGGTGCCAAAGAAAGGGAGAAATTCGAAATTGATAGTTGAAAGATAAAGCTCTCCAATTTCTTTAACTATAGCTCAATATGAGATATATACTTCTGGGATGATATAATAGAGGCTACTTTGCATATCTCCTGTTATTTGCGTGACTTACACATGCCTGAGACTTTCTAGGCTTTCTGGAGGAGTGAATGATAAGGTGGAGCTAATGCCCAGTTCTCAGACTAAGTAGCTTTTAGAACTAAGAAAAGGAACAGTTCTATGCTTTGACCTTAGAAAGCAACCCTGGACCAGGGAGGATGCTTCGAGGTAGGAGAATGTCAAGATATCCAGGCTTGGTCCAGGGATAATGGTGGTGGTCAGGGATGAAAGGACAGTTTGCTTGCAACACTGTGTGGTGGCTTTCTGTTGTCTTGTTACCAAGCTCCCAGGAGAATGTGTGTCAGGTTCCATGAGAGAAGGGCTGTAAAAATTTAAAGAGAAGGTCAAATGGAAAAGTTGTGATTCATCAAATCATTGTAAAAAACCCCTAAAATTATGAGAACCTCCCTGGGGAAGGCCCATCCCCCAGGAAAACCCAGTGCTTTGCCTGAGACCTCTGGAGAGTATGAGGTCTGAGCAGGTCCATACTGGTGTTGATGGGAGGAACATTGTATTCCCTCGGCTCTAGAGCCTCTAACCATGCCAAGAGGCAGGCAGAACCATCGAAGTTCCTGAGGCCACAAATGGCGGGAAGCCAACTGTGGCAGCTGCCCCACATGAACTGGGCAGATGAAGGCAGTTATGCAGTGGGGGTTGGGTGAGAGCTCTGGTTCTCAGACTCAGAGACTATGAATATGGTTATCCACAACCCAGTCACCATTTCTCCCTGGTCATCTGGTAGCTGGACACTGGCCAAGCATGAGTTACCATGTCATATGCTTAATGAACCAACAAGACTATGCTACTTCTTTAAAAAAAACCAACATGGCCTTCTCCATTTGGGCAATATAATAAAGCCTAATGTAGAATGCAAGGACAAACAACACAAACCCCCAGCTTTAGGCCTCTATTTCTCAACATAATTCTTAAAATAATTAAAAAAAAGGGAAGTTGCAGAACAGTTGTATAATAAGGTCCAACATACATAAAAGACGTGTGTAAGAGTGTAAAGGCGTTGAAAGGGGACTGGAAGGGAGCTGCCTGTTTGTTGACAGTGGTTACCTGCAGGGAGGCACTGGGAGCTGGGCGTGGGAGGGAATGGTAAAGGGGACTTTATGTTCTGTTCTGGATTATCTGAATCCTTTACATATGATTTATGTAACCAAATAAAAAGCACACAGTTAAAAAAAATTACTTTCAGATTCACTCACTTCTCTGAATTTCCATTTTCTCATTTGTAAAATGGAAATAATAATACTTACTTCCCAAAGGTATGTTGCATATGAGAAAATGTCTGTTGAGCCTCCAGCATCTCAGTGCCTGACATATACCAGGCATTCAAGAAATTTTAGCTGTCTCTACCCTCTCTTCTCATGAGGTAAGGAAGAGAATAGCCATTTTAAATAAATCTGATTTCTTTCTTAAAATTCTCAACATTAAAGTAAAGGGAGAACCTGAAAGCAATCTTTCTTTCCTTAAAGTCCTAATCATCAGACTTGGGGTATTTCTTTCAGGAGATCAGAAAATGGGCCACACCACCGTGAACGTACCCGATCTCTTCTGATCTTGGAAGCTAAGCACGGTCGGGCCTGGTTAGTACTTGGATGGGAGAAAGTGGGTTAGATTGCTCTGATTATTTCCTCACTTATAAGAGTCCCCCTGAAAATTTATGCCTAATTTTGCAATGTAAGCATTATAAACTGTCCTTACTTTGAAGACTTTTATGAAATTGCATAGACATTAGGTCATATCAAGTATGGTTATATAATTGATGGTTCATGAAAAAACCAAAATCAGTTTTCTGAAAATGTACCTAGATAAAAATGAGTAGTCTTCTTTCTGTCTGTTCACACAAGAACAAATAGTATATCCAAAAAAGTCACAGGACTGTAATGCTTCTTTTACTATTTTACTACATTTATATGTTACTGTATATATTACTACATATTACTAATATTGCTATATTTATATATTTTACTATTACTATATAATTTACCACATATTGTAGTATACATTATATACCATACAATTTACTATATAATTTATATATTTCACTATAATACTGTTTTGCTTTTTTTTTTTGCGGTTCGCGGGCCTCTCACTGTTGTGGCCTCTCCCGTTGCGGAGCACAGGCTCTGGACGCACAGGCTCAGCGGCCATGGCTCATGGGCCCAGCCGCTCCGCGGCATGTGGGATCTTCCCGGACCGGGGCATGACCCGTGTGCCCTGCATCGGCAGGCGGACTCCCAACCACTGCGCCACCAGGGAAGCCCAGTGAAACTTTTGAGGTAAGAAATATAACTAACTTGACATTTTCTCAATACTCACCGGCTGTCAGTATAGAAAACATGGAATTCAGATTATAGCCCTTGCCCAAAGGATTCACAAATTAAATTTGTCAGACTGAGGGAGAAGCAGCATGATGGTGGGGTGAAGCATTCCCTAAGGAGAAAAAGGAACAGAGTTAGGGAGGGGTGGGTCACTGGCACAGATTAACAGAATGTTCTAGCTGTTTAAAGGACCCGAGATACCATTTAGCCATGTTCTGGGCCTTTTAGGAAGTTTCTTGGGAACAGAGCCTCCCTTACAGCTTGTTCACTGCTTTACCCCCAACACCTAAAACAATGTTCACCACTTTGTAGGTGCTCAGTAAATACTTGTTGACTGACTAGTACGGAAACTCAGGTCAGAGAGGTGAACTGATATGATCAAGGTCACTCAGCTGGTTTATGGTAGAGCTGGATCTAGCAAGTAGTTTTGACTCTTCATTCTTTGCTCTATCAAACTTAGGAGGCAGCTCCTAAAAAATGAACTACTCCAACGAATGAAGCCTCCTGTATGCTTTCTCTCTACCTTGCACATAGCATTTCTTCTTCCTATATGAAATATTACCAACCAAATATATCAATTTAATGTCTGAAATGTGAGTTGGGAGACTCGAGTTCTGTTCCTAGTTACTCCGTTCACTTCCTTTGTAACTGAGGCAAATGACTTAACCTGTTCAAACTCAGTTTCTTTTTTGGCTGTGAGAGGGGCTAAAGGTTCTTTCAATTCTCCTATCCTGTGATTCTAAATTTCATGAAAGGTTCTAATAAGCTCACCTGTGGACTGTATGTCTGAATATCCTTATATCAGTGTCCTTGAAGTGTGGTCATTGCATCACCTCTATCAGAATCACCTGGGGTCCTTTAACTATGCTGATCTGGTAATTGTTAAAAAGAATAAATTAGACACGTGGTTATTGATTTGGAGGGATTTCCATTAAGCTATGCTTCCTAACACTTTCCACCTTTATAGTAATGGTACACATAAAAAGTGATAATATTTATGTGGTGTACTGGGGTAAGAAACTTTAGACTGTCTCTGCCAATTCCCCTCTCACTGAGAAACTGTGCCACTGAGTGAGAAAAACAAGTTGCAAAAAAAGAAAAATGATCCCCTTTTTGCAAGACAATACCAAAATTCTGTATGACTATGTATAAGCATGTCTGCATGCATATGTATTATATGTTTGTATATGATTATGTGAGTTACGTTATGTGCTTGTAGATATACAGTATTATAAGAATATTGAAAGGAACATACTGGGTTGTTAACATATGGGAGAGGAAGGAGGACAAAAAATAAAAAAAAATTTTAAAAAGGTGAAAACACTAGTGTGTATGCTATGAACCCATTTATGCATTTATGTAAAGGAATATATTCATATATAAAGACATTTAAAATAGAATAAAAAATGCAGATCCATGGCCCCTACTGTAAAGCCAAATCTCAGGGACAGGAGATATGGAGAGGTGCATCATTAACAAATATTCCAAGTGGGGGCTTCCATGGTGGCACAGTGGTTGAGAATCTGCCTGCTAATGCAGAGGACACGGGTTCGAGCCCTGGTCTGGGAGGATCCCACATGCCACGGAGCAGCTAGGCCCGTGAGCCACAACTACTGAGCCTGCGCGTCTGGAGCCTGTGCTCCGCAACAAGAGAGGCTGCGATAGTAAGAGGCCTGCGCACCGCGATGAAGAGTGGCCCCCACTTGCCACAACTAGAGAAAGCCCTCGCACAGAAACGAAGACCCAACACAGCAAAAATAAATTAATTAATTCATAAACTCCTACCCACAACCTCTTCTTTAAAAAAAAATAAATTCCAAGTGATTCTGTAACAATGAAATCTGTAAATCTTTGCATTAAGTGCTAATATCATTAGCTGTAAACACAGCTTCCTTGGAAATTTCCATCCTGCAATGCAGGCTCAGCTGATCTTCATTGTCTTGGAACATAGTAGATGCATAATAAATAGCTGCTGATTATTTGAGTCATTTGGAGGACAGGTGGAGGGAGTGAGGGCCAAAGTGGTGGGAGAAGTCGATCAGCTGGGCAAGGTCAAGCTCAGGAGCCATGAGGTAAAACACATAAGAACAATGGACTGGGCTCCCTTGGCATTTTCAAACATTCAACAGGATTTGTTAGGCACTATATACATGCACGGCACTTTTCTCTATCTCATTTCATTTAATTCTAAAATAACCCTTTACAAACTCAGAGAGGTGACGTGGGTAGCACAAGTAGTATCAGAATTGGGATTTGAACCCCCCGCATATTTTGAGCACTCAGCTATAAACTAGACTCCTGACAGCTGCTGAGGATAGGAGGGCAAGCACAATAGACGGTTTGCTCTTTTTCATGTCCACAATCTTGCAGCTCGGCCACGATCATTCCAGTCTGTTGTCGATTATTAGTTGACAGTCCTAGTCGGCTGCCTAGAAGCAGCTTCTTTGTCATATATCCCAACCTGGATCCCGCCAAAGAGAGATTACAGCAGATGTGCTTTTTTGTCTATCGTCACTAGCTAGTGTTTTCACAGTGGGGAGAAACTATTTCCCAGATGATTTTGAATAGTGCAAGAAGACCAAGAAGACTAACTCTAGTTCCTTCCAATTCTTGGGCACCTATCAAGGGAAAATAATTCTGGCTTTTTATAGCTTTATCTGCTAAGTGTTTTGCTGTTAGAGCAAAAGGAAGGTGAGAAGTGGGGAAAGAGATGCCCCCTCATTAAGTTCAAGGGTGGGGCAACGAATGGTACAAATAAATTCCACACACATACTCATTTTTTGGTAATCTCTGGTGTTGGGTAGTGGATAGGAAAAAATCAGAAGTGTATATTTTGCGCCTGAATGCTTGAAAGAAAACAAAAACGGCATCTTTTTGTCACCCACTAACATTAACTTAAGGGTCTTGATCTTTGGACCTGTGCCACCCCGCGATCATTTCTGGAGAAGTAGCCATTTTGCAGATTCTGGAGAACGGTACCAAGGGCCGGACCCTGGTACTGAATCTCTCTTTCCCAAACGTCTGCGGAGCCGGTCCGGATCGGTAGCACCACGGCTGGTCTCCGTGATTTAGCAACAACATAGAGTCGGAAAAAACCGGAAGACGGGAGGCAGGGATTTCCAGGTGGAATCAGGGGTGTGCGAAATTCATTAGTGAGGACAAGGCCCCACCGGGCATTATCTGTGGTTACAGGTGCGGAGCTTCTCTAGGTCTCCGCGCCTCTGAGCCCAGTTAAGCTGCCACTCCTTCCCCAGGTGTGCAGCCTGCGTCCCAAGCAGCCTTCCCAACCTGGGGAAGTGGTCTCAGTGTACGTCTTTCTTGCCAACAAAGTGCCACCTCTCCCGTAACTCATGCTTGGCCACACGGCGCCGATTTTAAATCGATAACACAACCAAGTCCAGCCGGACGCTCCGCTCATCCAAATGCGCTTAACACAGAACACCTCCGCGCTTCTTCCACTGTTCCCAGCTTCCTTCGCCCCTAGTTCCTACTCGGTCGTACTTAAAGCCCGGAGTGCTGGAGTGCGGCTCGGAGGAACGGGATGGCGAACTAGGAGCGGCGCCGGCGTCCGGCAGCCCGTCGCACCGGGCATGCTCAGTGGCACGGCCGGCTGGGTGGCCTCGCGAGCTGCACCCGGATCTGCTCGGCGGCGGCGGCGGCGGCTGCGGCGGCGACGTGAGCGCGCAGGGGGGCGGCGGCCTCGCCTCCTCTCTGTCTCTCTCTGCGCCTGGGTCGGGTGGGTGACGCCGAGCGCGAGATGTCGGATTTTGATAGTAACCCGTTTGCAGACCCGGATCTCAACAACCCTTTCAAGGTGAGCGTCGTCCCCAGCATCTCCCGCCACCGTGACGCGTCGTTGTTTGTTTAAACCGACAAGTTCCTTCGCGCCCGCCACTCGGCCCCCTTCAGCCCCTTAAGACAGGGGCTCGGGGCCGCCGCACCCCTCGGCGGGGTCGCGCTCCGGCCCACGCGTCACTCGTTTTGGGGTCGGAGTGGAACCTACCGAGCTCCCCATACGGCCGGCCCTCCCCGCGTCCCCGACTGGAGAGGGTCGTGCCCTGGCTCGGGAGCGAGGGTTCCCGGGGCTTCGGGGTTCCCGGCCCGCCTCTCGGGAGCGGGGAGAGTGAGAGCCTAGAGCAGGTGGAGTTGTCACCTGTCAGGTAAGTGTGGCTGGCCGGGCAGGGGCGGGGGCCGGGACGCGGCGGAGGGGGGCTCACCCTTGGGAGGGGTTGTCATGGGGACCCGAGGCGGCGCTGAGAGGAGCTGCGTGGGTGATGGCAGAGATGTGGAGGAGAGGTGAGGGCACCGAGTACGCTGCAATTAAAAATAAAAGGTTTTTGTTTTTAATTTTTAAACTTGCGTTGCGCCCAGGTGCCACCAGCGGCGCTGCCACCCCTCCTCCCCACCATTTGCCTGAGGTTGAGGGTACTGATAACAAAGCGTAAGTTAAATATAAATAAACACACCTGGAAACAATAGTGCACGTGGACGATCATCTTCCTTCCTAACCGCTCTTAGTAAGGTAAACGACGGGATATTTTCCAAGCTCCTTGTGCGTCAGCTGTTCTCTGGGCTGTATGAGGATACCATTTCCCACATGAGCTGCTTTCTTTCTTGGAGTATACCTTTTGGATCCCAGCTTCGAGAGGGCTTGGCATAGAAACCGGCAAAGGAAGACGACTAAGGTGTTCATTATCTGCGCCTAAGTTAATGCAACGTCTATATAAATACCTTAAAAAGTACCACTCCAGGTTTCTTAATGAGTGCTGTTGTTTAGCACGTGTAATTTGTTTCTGTTGCTCGAAGTTGGTTAATTTCTCCTGGTTAGGTACAATAGTAACTTTAATTTGTGGTCCTACAAGGGTCACTTCTGGCTTGTTGAATTTACATCTCTTCTTTTACTCCTGGTTTTATCTCTTATTAAGAATTCTAGAAAAGGAAAAACATCCCTCTTCTGATCGTTTGCCTGTTAATTTCATGGAGGATTATCTTAAGTAAATAATTCTGATTATTATTGACAGCTTGACTCACTGTAGAAATGTAGAATAGACTCAGTCAGCTATTCCTTTGCCTCTAATAGCACTTAAGAAAATTCTCTACACCTGGCCTGAAACTTTTAGGTTTTAAAGATGATATGGTTATACTTTGAGTAGAATTTTTTCCCCCCAGAAGTTTAGTATTCCATCATCCCATGTTGTGGAAAATCGGATTATTCTTAAATCATAAACATTCTAAAGAGACATCTCATCACTTGCCAAACGGGTATTATTTTAGAATATTTTGAGGTTATAACATTAAGAACCTGTTAGCTCTTCCTAATTCAAATAATTCATTGGTGCTGTTTATTCAGCATCTGACAGTTTGGCTGTTTTCTGTCATTCCATTTCCTGGCTTAATTTACGTAGCTAGTTCTCTTGTTAGGGCGAGACATTGTCGGCTTCTTAGCCCAGACTGCTTTTTTGTGACAAGTAATGTTGCCATGACACTTTCCTCTTCTGCTGTACAGAAGGTTGCTGTAATAATTCTAAACCCAAAAGTAGCTTTAAATACTCATTGTGGCATAAAATTATAAACTTTTTTGTTCTTTATAAGTGGGTGCATTCAGAGGACAGTGATTATTTAGGTTCATAAAATGCCTCAAAGGATGGATAATTTAGGCCTAAAGAAGACTTGGTTGTACACGTTTCTGTTTATGATCTTTCCCTATTTTCAGTGACTGTCAGAGCATTGTGTATCTGACCTTTGATTTTTCTACTTAAATTCAGCTGCCCTTCCTCCTCTCAAAGTAAAGCTTTACATTTATAGCATATTCTTTCTTCTTTCTACTGTTGGTTTCCTTCTATGTAAATGTGATTCTTGAAATAGCATTTCTGGTCCTCTCTACTTACATATAAAAAGTTCTCAGGTGCATCTTTGTGTTACCTTATCGTCATCTTTCTTCTCAAATCTGCTCTTATTTTCAATATTTGAAATATTTCAGTATTCAAAAATAAAGTTTGTATTTTCAAAATATATATTTCACATTTGGCAACCATCCTAATTTCTACTTAATTAAGAACTATTTGATTTCCGTTGCTAACTTGCCCATTGTCTTACATCGAGGCGTAGGTAGTGCAGAATTGGCATTGGAATTTAGGTCACCTGATTCCTAGTCAGTTGCTGATGGCACTATATATTCTCCGTTTGCATTTCTTTCACCAAAAGTCTTGTCTTGTGGTTGGAGCTTGGACTTGAGGCTCTCATGTAGTATTTAAAAGTTTTGGCTCAAGAGTTAAAACAAACAAACAAACAAAAAACCCAAAACTGCATTTAATCTTGGCTTTGTCACTGACCAGCTGTGAAACCTTGGAAAGTTACTTAGCTTCTCTATACCTTTAGTTTACTATTATGTAGAATAGAATAATATCAATAGTACCTTCTCCATAGGATTGTTAATAGGATTAGGTGAACATACATTTAGTGTGTTATCAGTGCTCAATGCATGGTGCCTTTAATTAGATAATAATAGGTAGTATTAATAGGAATTCAAGGAACTGTATTTAATTATAGTTGATGATATTATTCTTAGCTTATTAATTTGGTGAAGTTCATGTTACCTTTGAATCTTCTAGAGTGCTAATAGTAGCTGTTTGGAGGGTCATAGTTGAGGAATCAAGGCTAAAAATAATTAAGTGGTTTGCCCTAGGTCACCCTACTAAGAGTAGACCCAGGTTGTCTGAATCCTAGTGCTTTGTCACTTCACATGCTTCCTCCCTAATAAAAGAACTCTATATTAAAATTGAGCAACTGTCCATTTTATTTTGGCCTCAAACATTAATTCTCTATTGAAATAATCTACTTAAATTGGAGTACAATTCAGTGTTCTTATTTATCTTTTTAGTTGCAGTAATATCAGTGGTATCTTTAGTTGCAGTAATATCAGTGGTATCCTAACAGTTTAGTTGAAGTTGAAAATTGAAAACTTTGTCTTAAAAAGAGACCCATGGGCTTCCCTGGTGGTACAGTGGTTACGAATCCACCTGCCAATGCAGGGGACACGGGTTCAAGCCCTGGTCTGGGAAGATCCCGCATGCCGCGGAGCAACTAAGCCTGTGCACCACAACTACTGAGACTGTGCCCTAGAGCCCGCAAGCCACAACTACTGAAGCCCGCAGGCCTAGAGTCCATGCTCTGCAACAAGAGAAGCCACCGCAATGAGAGGCCCCCGCTCGCTGCAACTAGAGAAAGCCCGCACGCAGCGACAAAGACCCAACGCAGCCAAAAAAAAAAAAAAAGAGACCCATAATTCAAGGATGTTACCCGTTTTGTTTTCATTTACAATAAAGTGGATGCCACTCTTCCCTTAGCCATTTAAAATTTTAAGACTGGAGATTGGATAGCAACAGGAAAGGATTTTTTCTTTATCTTTCAGCATTAATCTGGAACATAGCGGTAGTAATTTATGGTCTGTGGTATTTTATGTTCATGTGAACTGCATGAGTTCCCACTGTCTTTTCCTCAGGTTGATATTTTTAAAAAGAGTCCATTGAGCTGCTGATTATATTTTATCAAATTAAGATGCATCATTATTTTATTTACCTCTGTTTCAGTTACCTATTGCTGTGTAACAAATACATGCAAAATCCGCAGATATGGAGGCCGACTGCATTACACCAGTTTATATAAGGGACTTGAGCATCTGAGGATTTTGGTATCCAAGGGGGCTCCTGGAACCAATACCCTGCTTATAGCAAGGGACGATTGACTGTAATCCCAAAATGTAGTGGCTTGAAACAAAAATTACTTGCTCAGTATTTTGTTATTTGAGCTACATTTAGCTGGACAGTTTGTTTTTAAATGTTATTGTCTAGAGTCACTCATGTGGCTTCAGTCATCCAGCAGCTTGACTAGAGTGGGATGGTTTAAGATGTCCTCGCTCAACTACCTGCCAGTTACCTGGGGCTGTCAGTGGGGGCAGCGATTGGTGCTCTTTCATGTGGTCTTTCCTAGGAATAGCCTGGGCTTTTTACGTGGTGGTAGTAGTGTTCCAAGAAGATGAGTGAAAGCCACAAGGCTTCTTGAGTCAGTTCGCTTCCACTACATTCTTTTAGTCGAAACAAGCCACAAAACCAGCCCAGCTTCAGAAAAGGAGTGGGAGGATTAGACTTCACATCTTGATGAAAGGAACTCTGTCCCTCTTGATATAGACCTAGGAACTGAAAAGATAAACCCAGTGTAAAATGGTGAGACAGGTACAGGATAACCTCAATAGAACTCCCATCAAATGGAGGAGTGGGAGGCATGTAGCAGTCGCTGGTACAAACAGCAGGTCTGAAATCCAGCCAGGCTCATTAGTCAGGGTCCCCTACTTTGGGGGCAATGAGAGTTCTTTGATTAGGGCCCAGTTCTACTACCTTGGAAGTCTTTTTCTAATCTTATTTTCTTCTGCTTTTGGCTCTACCCTCTGAGAAGTCCTTCTCTTCTGTAAATTACTCCAGTTTGTAACTGGAGTAGTATTTTCAGTCTGCTTCCTTCCCATTGAAAATTGGGAGCCCAGAAACCTCTTTTCAATTTGAAATATCTCTGTTTCTTTTAGTCCAGGCTGGTACAACTCTCTTAACAATTTGTTAATCTTATATAGATTCAAACTATCGCTTAAAACACATCTGTAATTCTCTTTGAGACGGTCTTCTTTATTTAGGGTATAGTGTCAGGGTGCTATGGATCGACGCTCTTTTTTTTTTTTTTTTTGCGGTACGCGGGCCTCTTACTGCTGTGGCCTCTCCCGTTGCGGAGCACAGGCTCCGGACGCGCAGGCTCAGCGGCCATGGCTCACGGGCCCAGCCGCTCCGCGGCATGTGGGATCTTCCCGGACCGGGGCACGAACCCGTGTCCCCTGCATCGGCAGGCAGACTCTCAACCACTGCGCCACCAGGGAAGCCCTGGATCAACGCTCTTAAGATATGTGAAAACCTTTTGTCTAGATTGAGTATCTCCTACGGCAGTGTAAGCTCCCAGGCAGGTACAATGGGAGGCTGCTAGTGTGGGTGGGGTACCTCTCACAAATGCTGAAAGACAAAACTAGTGTTTGAGCATGTTTTATTTTGGTCCTTGGCTTTTACAATAATTGTAAAAGAAATGATGGTGAGTGTGAAAATTTTGAATGTAAACTGTTCTTTTGCTGATGTTGCCCCCCACCCCGTCCCCGCAACCAGAAAGGTTTTTTGGAGTGCAGTTAATATTTACTAGTGTCGAATGCAGATCCAGGAAACTTACTGGATATTTTCTTAATATGAATCACAGTGTTATGTAGTTCCTGAAAATATATATTGGATTAATGAAGTTAGTGACCAGTTCTTAAAAATGAATCTACAATATTCTGTTCTTGTCCATCCAGTGAATATTGTCTTCAGTTCCCAGTGCGTATTTGAAGACTGGTTTGAACAAGATAGGTTGTTCCCAAGAAGAAGACAGAATGACCATGGGTCTGGAATCAAGTCCTAGGAAAATTAAGTTTACTCAATGGGTTTAGTCTACAGAAGGCTAAAGCGAAGTTTGAGATATACAGATGCTTGAAGGGTTCTTAGTTGGTTGAATGAATAAATGTGTTCTTGCTTCAGGAAAAAAAGGCCAATTGGCAGAGTTTATATGAAAATAGATTTTGTCCTAACATAAAGATTTAAAAAAATCTATTAGAATAGCCTGATAATGCTCTTTTGGTATGGAGTTCCCCAGCACTTGAAGGAATTCAAACAGAATTTCAATGACCTATCACAGATGCTAAGGCAAGAGATTTGTGTCTCAAGTTCTTTTTCTACTTTAAAACTCTCTAATTGTTACATTTTTGTACCCTTATGGACCGTTTTGTGAATGCGTAAATTCTCTCATGTTTTAATCTACTGGATATTGGAATTGAGTCTGATCATCTCAAGAGAAGAGGGTTTATGTTCTAGGATGCTATGCTCTGAGCCCCAGCATCTACTGAGGGAGCAGCCTGAAGTGATTACTTACACATAGGTGATCATGTCCTTTACTGTGTGATACTTGCCATGCTGGTCTTAGCTGACTGATCTTATCAAGCAGAAGCCAATCTTTGAGCTGATCAGGAGCAGATAAGATCGCTTGGTCCAAAAACTTTGCCCCAACGAGAACAGTGATAGTTAACTGAGCTATCTTTCTCAGGAGCTATCTTTCTCTGTGAGAGCACAGAGAAAAAGTCAGGTAGTTGTAGCGGGAATAACCACGGAAAGACATGAGGAAAGAGCCAAATTATCTATCATGCAAATCATGAAGCACTAGAGTAGGAATCGTCTGACCAGGGCTTCTGGTCATTTTATAGAATTCCAGTCCCTTATTCGAGCTGCTCTTGCACTACAAGAGATATTGCCATGTTTTGAAGAATTCCAGCCTCTGTGAAACCTGGCATCCTTCTTTCTGTGTGCAGAGTCTGTTTCTTTCAACCAGAATTGCCTAAAGGTAAATGCAAAGCAATATCTTCTTGCCCAAATAGTGATAGAATCAAACCTGTAGGGACTTCCCTGGTGGCGCAGTGGTTAAGAATCTGCCTGCCAATGCTGGGGATATGGGTTCGATCTGTGGTCGGGGAAGATCCCACATGCCGTGAAGCAACTACGTCCATGCACCACAACTACTGAGCCTGCGCTCTAGAGCCCACGAGCCACAACTGCTGAAGCCCGCGCGCCTAGAGCCCGTGCTCCACAACAAGAGAAGCCACCGCACTGAGAAGCCTGTGCAACAAAGAGAAAGCTGCGCGCAGCAATGAAGACCCAATGCAGTCAAAAAAAAAAAAAGAATCAGACCTGTATTTAGGGACTTCCCTGGTTGTGCAGTGGTTAAGAATCCACCTGCCAATGCAGGGGACATGAGTTTGAGCCCTGGTCTGGGAAGATCCCACATACCACAGTGCAACTAAGTCTGGGCACCACAACTCCTGACCCTGTGCTCTAGAGCCTGCGAGCCACAACTACTGAGTCCATGTGCTACAACTACTGAAGTCTGCGTGCCTAGAGCCTGTGCTCCACATCAAAGACAAGCTGCCATGAGAAGCCTGTGCACCACAACGAAGAGTAGCCCTGCTCACAGCAACTAGAGAAGGCCTGCGTGCAGCAACGAAGACCCAACGCAGCCAAAAATAAATAAATTTATGAAAAAAGAAAAAGACCTGTATTTAGACCGAATGCAGATAAAAATGATAGAAGAGGTCTACGTGATATAATTAAAGTTGTACTTAGTTTTTGGTGGTAATGAAAGTGCAAACGCTATGGGATGTTTTTAAGTCACAAGAAGGAAATTTCCCAACTTTTAATAGGTATGGGCATAAAAGACGGTGTGGAGGTTGTTTGGATTTGACTTTGTACCAAGTGTCTTCCCTGTGCAAGAAATGCCACAAGAAATCCTTGTAAGTGTGCATGCAGATAGCAATCTCAATAATCTCCTCCCTGGCGTTTGGCATGGGGTGCTTATAAGAATTAGTAATGCCAGTTCATCAGTTGATGGACATTTGGGTTGTTTCCACCTTTTGACTATTATGAATAATGGTGCTATAAACATCTGTATACAAGTTTTTGTTTGAACACTTGTTTTCATTTCTGTTGGGTATATACCTAGGAGTAACATCTCTGGGTCTTCTGGTAACAATGTCGAATCATTTGAGGAACTGCCAGACAGTTTTCCAAAGTGGCTGCACCATTTTATATTCCCGCCAGCAGTGTATGAGGGTTCCGCATTCTCTACATCCTAGTCAACATTTGTTGTTACCTGTTAATAATTGTAGCCATCCTAGTGAGTGTGAAGTATCTAATTTTGGTTTTGATTTGCATTCCCCTGATGACTGTATGATGTCGAACATATTTTATGTGCTTATTGGCCATTTGTATGTCATCTTTGGAGAAATGTCTATTCAGATCCTTTGCCCATTTTAAAATTCGGTTATTTGTCTTTTTAGTATTGAGTTATAAATGATTTTTTAAAATATATTTTGGATATAAGTCCTTTATCCAGATATACGATTTACAAATATTTGCTCCCATTTTGTCGATTACTTTTTTACTTTCTTGTTGATGTCCTTTGAAGCACAAAAGTTCTAAATTCTGATTAAGGTCAAATTATCTATATTTAGTGGCTTTTGTTTTGATATTATATCCAAGAATCCTTTGCCAAACCTGAGGTAATGAACATTTATCCCTGTGTTTTCTTCCAAGAGCTTTATAGTTTTAGCTCTTAATTTTAGCTTTATGATTCATTTTGAGTTAATTTTTGTATAGGGTGTGAAGTAAGGTCGAACTTCATTCTTTTGAATGTGGATATCCAGTTGTTCCAACACCATTTGTTGAACAGACTGTTCTTTCTCCTTTGAATGGTCTTGGCACCCTCGTTGAAAAATCTCTATTCTTAATCTGTGTTCTTGCAAAAGAAATGAAATATTTTAGTTTAAAAAGCCCTTCATATTTCATGCAAAATGGCACCCAAATACCTGCTGAAGTCCCTAGAGTATATATATTAGCTCTCCCAGCTTCCCAAATTGCCAGAGCTAGTGTTGCAACTCCTTCTAATCTCTGCTTGTTTCAAAACTTAAAAAAAAAAAAGTGTAATAGTGGGTTTTATACTTGTTTTTAGAATGTAATTCTAAATACATCAATATTACCAACTTGATACTTTTCCTTTTCTTTAAAAGAGACACTTCTATTTATTTTACAGAGTACAGATGAATTAGTGAATTTTTTTTTGCATGTCAGCAGAACTGTTGGAACCTCTTAAAAGAATAAAGCAAATAAGTGTATATTATAAAGTGTAGTGCATTTTGAGTATTGGTGAGATCAGACTAGGAAGAAAGGATTTGTGATAGGTATGCATTATAATTCTAAATTGATTGTTAATAGAAGAAAAATCAGACATTTGAATGCAAGTGATTTAGTATATGTAGCTAGTAAAGATTTTTTCTTATCAAACACAACCAAAACAATGCACATCATAGAAAAAACAATATGTACACAACAAATACTGGATGTTTCCACTTTGTTCAAGAGAAATAATCAAAGGCAGAGTTGTATATATGCTACTGGCAGTCATTTTATCTGTGGGAACCCTCCAATGGTGGTTAGAATTCTCATATAGTGATGAGGAATATATGTGGAAGGTGGTAGGTGATAGGAAAAAAGCATCAAGAATATGGGCCAGTCACGGCAGGGGCTGGTGTACTAGTGTAATTTTACTACCATTTAGCAATTTTCCCGAAGCTGTTGATGCTTCTTGTGGTTGATTTAGCCAGTCTTGTGGTTTTATTTATGGCCTAGCATACCTAATTTTTGGCATCTCAAATAGTCATAAATTTTAGTGAATTGCTTACAAGTAAGTGGCATATTATAAAAATGTAAATTAATGTATTCCCTAAGCTTCAAAGAAGTGTTACATGCTTTTTCTACTTGATTAAAAAAAATTTTATGGAAATGTTTATATTTGAATCTCAGGGGGAACTTAACCACCATTTAGAGTTGAGTCCATAAGAAAATATTCCGTGAGCTATATATATTGCAGACAAACATTTCTGTGTTCTTAGCCTGGTGCTGGGGGCTTAGAGGAAGAAGTTAATGAAGTTTACAGAGGTGGCCCAGGGGAGTTGGTAAAAGGGTGGCTTTGGAACCAGGCAGCCTAGATTTGCTTGTTCGCCTCCTAGCTAGGTGACCTTAGGCAAATTGCTTAATTTTTCTGCCTTCAGTATTTATTTTTTTATTTTTTTACATTTCTTATAGTTCCAGAAGTTTAGCTTTTGGATTAAGACAAAGATGGGAAGCTCTTAATATAACAGATAAAGGAAATAAATTATGGTGCAAGATTATCTTTGGTTGCAACATGTGATTATTTATTCTTCTCGTTTATTTTATCCCTAAATTGCCTATGTTTCCTAAGGCAGACTCTAATTTTTATTAACTTTTAAACTTTTGGTATTAACAAATAGCAACAAAAACAAAACATAGAAATTACTGGTTGTCTTACAAAGTGTGGGGATTTTAGAAGCTATTATATATCACAACTTGAACTGAGGGTAATAATAATGAGAGCTCATTTTATTTTTATGACAAATCACCTTGTGATGTAAACTTTGTTTAAATGTTGGAAAGTTGTACACTTGGTTGTTTAATGTTGATGGTTTTTGAAAAGGATATCTAGTGTTCTTTTTATTATATTTGAGTCTAATATTTTTTAAAGTTGTGATTATGATTGCTTTTTGACATCATGGGAAGCTAACAGGAGATGAATCCCTGGTGTCACAGTTGGAACTCTGAACATTTTCTCCCCATGGATATATTGTTGTAGATTTGGATTTGGTGGTATGATTTTAATTACTGGTCTGAAGAGCTTAACCACTAAGTTAACAAGAGTAGGTCATTTAGCCAGAAATCATTTCATAAGAAAATGTTTTGGGGCTTCCCTGGTGGCTCAGTGGTTAAGAATCTGCCGTCAGTGCAGGGGACACAGGTTCGGGCCTTGGTCCGGGAAGATCCCACATGCCGTGGAGCAACTAAGCCCGTGTGCCACAACTACTGAGCCTGTGCTCCGGAGCCCACAAGCCACAACTACTGAAGCCCACGCCTAGAGCTCATGCAACAAGAGAAGCCACTGCAGTGAGAAGCCTGCGCACTGTGATGAAGAGTAGCCCCCGCTCTCTGCAACTAGAGAAAGCCCGTGCACAGCAATGAAGACACAACACAGCCAAAAATAAATAAATAAATAAATAGATAAATGTTCTGTAAAACATATGTTTAATCTGAGATGGAAAAACTACATTTAAAAGTTGACTGCCGCAGCTCATGCAGCTCAATATCAAAAAAAAAAAAAACAACTCAGTCCAAAAATGGGCAGAAGACTTAAATAGACATTTCTCCAAAATGTATTGTATTGCCAACAAACACATGAAAGGATGCTCAACATCACTAATCGTTAGAGAAATGCAAATGAAAACTACAATGAGGTTATCACCTCACACCAGTCAGAATGGCCATCATCAAAAAATCTACAAACAATAAATGCTGGAGAGGTTGTGGGGAAAAGGGAACCGTATTGCACTGCTGGTGGGAATGTAAATTGATACAACCACTATGGAGAACAGTATGGAGGTTCCTTAAAAAACTACAAATAGAACTACCATATGACCCAGCAATCTCACTACTGGGCATATACCCTGAGAAAACCATAATTCAAAAAGAGTCACGTACTACAGTGTTCATTGCAGCTCTATTTACAGTAGCCAGGAGATGGAAGCAAGCTAAGTGTCCATCGACAGATGAATGGATAAAGAAGATGTGGCACATATATACAATGGAATATTACTCAGCTATAAAAAGAAACGAAATTGAGTTATTTGTAGTGAGGTGGATGGACCTGGAGTCTGTCATACAGAGTGAAGTAAGTCAGAAAGAGAAAAATACTGTATGCTAACGCATATATATGGAATGTAAAAAAAAAAAAAAAAAGGTTCTGAAGAACCTAGGGGCAGGACAGGAATAAAGATGCAGATGTAGAGAATGGACGGGGAAGGGGAAGGGTAAGCTGGGACGAAGTGAGAGAGTGGTATGGACATATATACACTACCAAATGTAAAGTAGCTAGCTAGTGGGAAGCCCCACATAGCACAGGGAGATCAGCTCGGTGGTGCTTTGTGTCCACCTAGAGGGGTGGGATAGGGAGGGTGGGAGGGAGACACAAGAGGGAGGAGATATGGGGACATATGTATATGTATAGCTGATTCACTTTGTTATACAGCAGAAACTAACACACCATTGTAAAGCAAATATACTCCAATAAAGATGTTAAAAAAAAAAAGTTGACTGCCTATAATATGACCAAAATACTAAGACTTTTAAAAATTTTTTCACAGGTCTTTGCTTGCCACATTTAGCGGTAATTGTTTTGCTATTTCAGTATTTAATATGAATGACAGAAAACTCATTAATCTTGGTGGAGAACCACTATGTATGATAAACTTTTTGTTGCAGAAATCTCTTGAGAGTTTATTGGAAATAAGGGATGTCCTCCCATCCTTAGGATATTAGTTCAGTGGCTCATTCATTAGTGGTCATTTGAGCTTGGCAGTCAGTTGAACAGACATATGACCAATATTTTCCTGTTCTTTGTGATCAGCCTTTTTTTTTTTTATGTCTGTGCATTAGTATTGGGGCGCCTAGCTCTTTTAGCTACCCAATTTCTCAAATTTCAGAAGAAATTTTCATGAGTCCATATAACAGAATGCTAAACTAAAGTATCCAGTTTGTAAGTATTCAAACTCTGGTGTCATTGTAGTCCCCGTTTGCCAATCCCCCTACCCCATCCCTTTTTACTTTCCTAATGAGCATTTCTCTATTTAATGAGGGCAGTGAGCGATTTGGTACTTAGATTTTGAAGACATGGATTTATAGCTGGTTGGCAACATTTCTTCCAAGAAATGTTACATCTGATTATTTTTTTGATTATCTTTTTAAAACACAACTTTGAGATATAATTCATATTACCATACAGTTCACCAATTTAACGGGTACAATTTAGTGATTTTTAGTATTTTCACAGTTGTGCAGTCATTACTACTATCAATTTTTGAACATTTTCATCACCCCAAAAAGAAACCCCATACCCTTTAGCAGCCATTCCACATTTCCCTCCCAACTTCTCCAGCACTAGGCAGCCACTAATATTCTTTCTGGACATTTCATACAAATGGAATCATACAGTATGTAGTCTTTATGACTGGTAGCTTTCATATAGCATCGTGTGTTTAAGGTTCATCCATATTATAGCATGTATCAGGACTTCATTTTATTGTCAAATTATAATTCCATTGCATGGGTATACTACATTTTATTTGTACATTTGTCAGTTAATATAAATTTGGGTTGTTTCTAACTTTTGGCTGTTAGGAATCATGCTGCTATGAATATTTGTACAAGTTTTTTACAAGTGGACGTATGGATGTATACCTAGGAGTGGAATTGCTAGGTCATTTGGTAATTGCCAAAGTATTTTCCAAAATGGCTGTACCATTTTACATTCTTACCAGGAGAGTGTAAGGATTCTAGTTTTTTGACATCCTTGCCAATACTATCTTTTTTATTATAGCTATTCTAGTAGTGTGAAGTGGTATCTCATCATGGTTTTGATTTGCATTTCCCTGATAGCTAGTGATGCTGAGTGTCTTTTCATGTGCTTAGTGGCCATTTGGACATTTTCTTTAGAGAAATGTCTATTCAGATCCTTTGCCCATTTAAAAATTGTTGTCTTTTTATTACTGAGGTAAAGTTTTTTTATATATATTCTAGATACAGGTTACTTATCAAATATATGTGAAAATTTTCTCCAATTTTGTAGGTTGTCTTTTTATTTTCTTGATGGTGTACTTTATAGCAGGAAAGTTTTAAATTTTGCTGAAGTCCAATTATCGGTTTTTTTCTTCTGTTGCTTGTGCTTTTGGTGTTATAGCTAAGAAGACATTGTCTAACCCAAGGTCATGAAGATTTACTCCTGTGTTTTCTTCTAAGAGTTTTATAATTTTAGTGCATATATTTTGGGCTTTGATTCATTCTGAGTTAATTTTTGTATATGGTCAGAGATGTCAGTTCTCTAAAGTTACTTAACTTTTAAAACCTTTCTTAAGGATTTATTATAGATGTAGGACACTTTGCTACTATCTTAATGTTCAGTTCTTTACCCTGTTGGTTTAAGAAGTCATTTGTTCAGGTTTCTAGCCACTGCTCTATCTTTAGACATATTGTCTTTTTTTGTCTGGCTTTCATGTAATTCACGTAGCTCAAAAATGGTGCCACATAATAAATATGCAGTTTGGAATTGTAGGACCCCTTTACTTTCGTGATATCTCATGGCATTTGCTAATTCTTTTGCCAGTGGACTATTTTCTGTTATTTTGGTTAGATGGTTAATGTGGATCCAGTGGCATAATTTGAAAAACAGGCCAAGCATATTCTCAGTCTTTATCACCATTATATTTAAACTGTAGTATTTGCCGGTTTGATAAGGTCTTTATAGTTACTTAAAGTTTTTGTGTAATTGCTGTATTAGGGATTAAACAGTTTCAAATTCAGTTGTCTTTAAGAGGTTATTATCATTGAAAATGGAACAAGAGTACATTATTTATTTAGCCAAAAATTTATGGAGTACTGAAAGTGAATCAGACACTGTGATAGTCACTAGGAATACAGAGATGAAGAAGTCCCTGATGTTAAGGATCCACACTTGAGTTGGGAGACATAATGTGTGATTAAGTGCTTTGAAGGAGAAAGAATTGGTCGGTATTGTAGCCTCAGTTCCCCTGAATGCAGAGTCTGAGGCAGAAAGCTTAGGTGTTGTTATAGTTTGCCTCCCTCATCTTATAGATGGGAAAATTCAGACACAGAAGTTAATAGTTCCAAGTTTAGTCAGGAATTACAGAACTTGGATGAAAACTATTCCATGAATGGCTTTAATAAGGATAGAGGATTTCTTAAAGCAACTGCTCAGAGTGCTGTTGGCAATATAAAATAGAACATATATATACACAATATAATATAGAATAGAAAGCACCAGATCTCTTAATTTCATTTTCACTGTGGGCTAAGAAACTAGAGTTTCTTGCTTTCTATATTATTTAAGTCCCTTCCATAGATCATTAATTATCTGGATGAAATTTTCACCATATTATATTATGTTCAGAAATTATGTTTTGTTTCCAAAGAATTCTTCCTTGAGAATGTAGAGGGGCTAGATAGGGAAATAATTTTTTTTTGGCACTTAATGCTGGTGTTAACATGGACAAAAATTGCAATTTAAGGTGTGGTTTGTTAACTTTTAAGTTGCACTTATGAGGTAAATCTGCTTGGGTGTGTTTGCTTCAGTTGTTTCTAATTTACTAAGGAGAGATCTGGTCCATGAAAAATTAGTTTTGAGTCTCTCAGGTTTGAGTTAAGATTGTCATGACTTGCAGTGACAATGAATATTAATTTTTCAACATCATGATTTATTGAATAATTCCTAGTGATTATTAAGCACTCTTTATAATGAGTTATAGAAGTTTTGCTAAATGTTGTTTTAGAGTCTTGCGGAGATTTTTAATGGCTTCTTGTAGTAGTTCCCCCTCCCCCCTTGAAATTCTCAGTGTGTTTTAAATTCATATGATTACAATAGCTTTGAGAAGTATAGAGTAGGAAAAAAATTTTACTCTCTGAAGGTAGTACCTCTCATAGTCCCTAGTTTGGGACTTTTCTCGTTTAATCAAGTTGCCTAGTCTAGTGTGTAATAGTGATTGGATTAAGCAGAGCTATTGAGTATTTTGATTAAGTTTTGTGGAACAATGCAGTGTTTAATTCAGCCTTTTTCTTTTGAAGACATATTGTTTGAAACATAAATTTGTATTCTTTATCAGATTTTCTTCTAAAAACTTGGTCTTTGGAGTCAGATTTGAAATTGAATCTTGACCATGTCACTTGTTAACTATATGACTTTGGGCAAATTACTTAAATATCTCTGAGCTAGTATTCTCAGCAGTGAAAGAAAGGATATAGAATCTAAGTCATAGGGGTGATCTGAGGATTACATAAGATAATTAAAAAATCTAGTATTGTGCTAAACTAGATGAATTCTTTCTCTCTCCTTCAGTCTGTCTTGGCTTTAGCTGTCTTCAATTTCCCATAGGTTTCCTTGATAGAATTGTAAATATTCATTTTTTTTCTGAATTTTAAAAAATATTTAAATTATTGTCTTCTGGTATCGTGAAAAAGTGTGAGGAAAGTGAAGAAGTATGGTGAAAGTCTGCTACCGTGTTGTATAAGAACGTTGGCTTGGAAAACTTCTGATCAGGTCTCTTGTCATCTTTTGTATTTTGAAAAACTTCGAGGGAATTTAGCTTTAAGTCTGAGTTTTCCTTTTTGTAACATACTGAATTTGCCCAAATGGATGAAAGTGAAATTATTAGCCATTCTTGAATAAATTATAATGACTAGATCAGCACTGTAGAATGCAAATATTTGTGCCACATGTAATTTAAAATTTTGCAGTAGCCATATGGAAAAAAATCAGGTGAAATTAATTTTAATAATTTAGTTAACCCTGTATATACAAAATATCTTTCAACACATAATCAACATAACAGTTATTGATATTTTACATTGTTTTGTGCTTTGAAGTCAAAAACATGGTATGTTTTATACTTCCAGCACATTTCAATTTGGACTAGATATATTTCAAGAGCTACATGTGGCTAGTGGCCACTACGTTATATAGCAAAGGTCTACGTGGGTAAAATATAATATTACAGCGGTAGTGGGCTTTAGCTGTGTTTGATAAAAATGTCAGTGGTTATCACTGGTTTAAAGCTTGTCTTCGTGCCTTAGCAGTCATTTATGTGGATGGTAAGAATTTACCCATCTTTGCAATCTCTATCCCAATAAATGATTTTACCAGTTATTCATCGTCCATTCCCAAAGATTCGTAAATTTTCATAGGCCCAAAATATGCTCTTCGATTATTGAGAGCATAAACCAAACTTAATATATGTTCTCTTCACGTTCATCAAATCTGTAGGTGTGACATGAGATTGTATTTTGAGAAGCTCATCCTGGATCACTGTGAAGAATACGTTGGGGAAGGGGTCAGAAGATTGGGGGGAACAGTAAGAAGGCCATTGCAGTTTACATATGAGAAATACTGGCAACTAATGGGAGGGAGTGTGGGTTGGGAGTTGGAGAAGTGGAAAGAAAGAAGGGGGCTGATAGTAGCTTGAGAGTGATTGAAGGAATGCTTTTGGTTTTCTTTGCTTGTGTGCATTTTAAAGATGATTGAGACTTGAAATGTAGATGTGAGGCATCCTGTTGAGAGGAAGCAGATGAACATGTGAGAGAAAAGGGTAACTGATAGGGTGATTCTGAGAAAAGATGGGAAAGAGATGAAACTTGTATATAAAGAGAAGTTTGTTGTTGTTGTTGTTTTTAAAATAGGTTTTGTCAAGTTGGCTTAAACTTTAGAACTGTGGGGAATATCTATCACTACGAAAAATAAAGGATAAATTAGAGTTGTACTCTCCTCTCTCTCTTTTAAATTGGAAGGGAGAGAAGGTGAAATTAGAGTTAAATGAAGAAGTGATAGAGAACAGACTTGTGGTTGCAAAGGGGGAGGGGGTTGGGAGAGGGATGGAGTGGGAGGTTGGGATTAGCAGATGTAAGCTATTATATATGGACTGGATAAAAAACAAGGTCCTACTGTATAGCACAGAGAACTATATTCAGTATCCTATGCTAAATCATAATGGAAAAGAATATTAAAAAAAGAATATATATATGTGTAACTAGATCACTTTGTACAGAAATTGACACATTGTAAATCAACTATACTTGAGTAAAAAAAAGTGATTGAGCAGCAGTTTTGGATCAGTAAGTATGTTTGCGATCAGTGTGTATACTAGGCATCAGAAAATATTTATACTTATTAAAATCTTTCTCACCCAGAAGATTTTATTTAAATGTAGTTAATGGCAATAAACTGTTTTTCCATAAAGTTTTAATGGAATACAAAATGGCAAAGAACATTGGTTCCACCTGTTCTGGTTTTAAGGCATGGAGATGCACTCAGGTCACCTCAGGTGATGGAGGTCTGTTTGTTTTGGATTCTTGGGGAGGGAAGGAAGCCCAACACAGTGGATCTCTGCAGCTGTGATGAAACAGTTTCTGAGAGCTAACAAGGTGTTTACTCAATCCATAGCCCCTGCCCTTTACCTCCCTCCTGCCAAGCAGTGGAAACCATTTTCAGGTGAAATCAATATTTATAAAACATAAAAATTGAGCTTCACTGATTCAAGTGAAGGTTAGGGGGCTGATCTCTGCCAGCATTTTTCCCCTCTTCTGCCCCTCTGACACTTCCTCCTCCTTTTCCCTTCTTCCTGAGGCCCTTCTGAGGATCTATAGGAACATGTGAAAACTCCTCTAACACCAGTCATTCCTCATCAACTAGAAGAGCAGTAACTCCCTTGGCCCTCTTTTTGCTTTGGTGACTCACTGGCAACTCTAGTAAATGCCATTCCCCTCAGGTGCTGAACCTACTGCCGCTTTTCTGGTCATGTTCTTATGACGTAGCTTCTATTTGTCTTTTTTTATACCATGAACTAGTGTCATCTGCTGCTGCTGCTACTGATTATAGTACAATCTTTATGTCTCATATTCAAATAGGCTCTAATTGGATTGATTAGTTATTATCCAATATAGAGTCACTTCTGTTGGGGTCTGCTAGGCTCCCTCATGTCCAGTTCTAAAAATGGCTGCCGTTGGCACAGAGGCCCATTCTTCATCCTTTCACATGTAGCTAAGCTATTGGGGTCACATGACACAAGGCTAGGTGGAGAACTCTGATTGCTTTCTTCAGAAGGTGGCTGTGGTGGTTTTTTGGCCTATTCATTACATAGGATGGTCTGTACGTTTTTGATACCTCAGTTAATCAAAAATGGACAGCTTTTTCTGTTTGATCCTATTTTGTTGGTAATAATGATAACAGCCTTAGCTATCACACAAGTGTTTTCCATGTGCAGGAACTGTATTAAGCATTTTACATGTAGTAGCTCATGAGCTATGTGATGCATTTTACTGATGAAAAAACGGAGTCACGTTGAAATATGAAGTGCCTGTTCAATGTTTACAGCTTTTCATTAGTGGAGTGGGGAGGGTTGAATACAGGCAGTCACCTTTCCAAACAATAAAAGACTTGTAGTCTATAGCATAACATTTCAGAGCTGCAACTGACCAGGGCAGTCATCTATCATATTTCTCCTATTTTACATATGAGACAATTGAGAGTTTAGGTGACTTGCTTAAGGTTGCAGAGGCTAGTCATTTCCAGCGAACCCAGAGTTCCTAATTCCTAGACCTAGTCCTCTTTTCTGCTTTAGAACGAGTACCTAAGACACAAAGTTTTGAATGTTAATTTTGAAACCCAAACCTATTAAGTGTTAGCAGATACAGTAAGTGGATACATAATGTACAGTTGTACACAGTCATCCATGTAGGCTTGGTTTTTAGCCTACTGTTTAGCTTGAGGGTGATATATATATATATATACAGAGAAGAGACTGGAGTTATTCACAAGAAATATTTATTGAGGAAACCATTATTATTATTATTTTTGGCTGAGCCAGGTGGCATGCAGGATCTTAGTTCCCTGCAGAAACTATTATTGAATGAATGTCCTCATGTCTAGCAGAAGGTGAAAGTACTTTCTTGCCAGGTTGGAATCTTCCTGTGGTTATATGTGGCAGTGATTGAGAAAGTCCCACATATAAAGCATGATGGAGGAAATCAGTTGAAATACAGTGAAGGTGCACAACCCTGGAGGGTTTGGTAAAGAAACTTGGATTAAAGATAGAAAAGAGCTAATTATGCTAGATGTAAAATATTTGCTTATTCTCTTCTTTGAAAAAACATTTATTTCTTTAATGCATCTTGATTTTTAATGAAACATGACCATGGAGTTAAGTTGCTTACTAAAGGGTTAGCAGAATAGCCCCGGCTTGACTAAATGACATAACTTTATGGATAGTCAGGTCCAAAAAGGATATTTAAACTCTAAAGAATGTCTTGATTCTTGAAAGTTAGTAAAATACAGAAGTCTAGTACATTCCTCTAAGTCAATAAAATAAGACCAGGTCAGAATGCTTTCCTTGGTAGAAATGCAAATTCTCAGCCACCATCCTGCACATCAAGGTATGTTCAGAGTGGGCCTCAGCAGTTTGGGTTTTAACAAGTCCTCCAGGTGATTCCAGTGCTTGTGAAGTTTGAGAACCACTGTCATAGAAGCAACCAACTTAACAGTTACAACAATTTCATTTTGATTGTGTTGGAGAGGAAGTGAGATTTTCCTGCTAAAGTTTTAGAATCAATAAGCAACGAGCTCAACCAGTGTCTTCTCTGGATAAAGTTATGATTGTGGTAAACTGTTTTTTGTATATCTGATGGAAAGAGTATATATAGGCATTAGAAGTCCTGGCTTCGTAGTTTATCTCAGATATATGCTACTTAACCTTGAGGAAGTTTCTTTTTTAAGGCCATAGCTTCTTTTTCTGAAAAATGGGACAATACCATCCACCAGGGAGGATCATAGAAAGGGTTGGAAATAATGTAAATAAGTGCTCAATACTTAATAGGCATTGAAAGGTCATTCATTATTACTTAAATCATCAGTTTTGTTAGTTTTCTCCCAGTTTAGAGAGTATAGCTCCCTCAACACTGTTTACATTTATTAAAAACTAATTTGAAATGTTAATTATGTGATAATTCAGAGATATCAGTTCTTTATCTTCCTAAATCATTCTTTTTTCTTTTTAGTGAGTGAGTTTTTTTTTTTTTTAATTAATTTATTTATTTTTGGCTGTGTTGGGTCTTCGTTTCTGTGCGAGGGCTTTCTCTCGTTGCGGCGAGCGGGGGCCACTCTTCATCGCGGTGCGCGGGCCTCTCACTGTCGCGGCCTCTCTTGTTGTGGAGCACAGGCTCCATACGCGCAGGCTCAGTAGTTGTGGCTCACGGGCCCAGTTGCTCCACGGCGTGTGGGATCTTCCCAGACGAGGGATCGAACCCGTGTCCCCTGTATTGGCAGGCAGATTCTCAACCACTGCGCCACCAGGGAAGCCCCCTAAATCATTCTTGGCTAGATCATTCTTGGCATATAGTCTGCTGCTTGGTCACCTAATACTATGTTAGGGGAAATTCCAGACCGACTAGAATTGAACTCAGTTTACTTGAGACAGTGATTTTGGCAAACTGCCAGTTAACTTTCAGCCTGGATTAAACTTTTCTAGAATCTAAAAGGAAACAAGATCATTTAAATTATTGTAGTCACAAGTAGAAAATTGGAAGAATGATTTCATTTTAGGCCTCTTTAGAACTAAGTTGTACCTTATGTAGGATTAGAGAAAAAAAGAATTTAATGTGAATTTGAATTTTAGGACACTTGATAATTGGATATATGTATTTGTAGTATGAAAGTTGGAACTCATTGTACTTAAGTAGCATTGAGAGAATGACATTGATTGCATGAATGTTGGCTAAGCAGGATCCATCTTTCCGACCTTACATTTTGCCTCCCCCCTTTTTTCTTTTTGAATTAATTTTCTTCTGTAATTGTGGAAAACATTTTCATGGTTCCAAAGGAAAAACTGTAAAAGACGGTACATTCAGAGAAGTCTAGCTTCCAAGTTTATGCTGTCTGCTCACTGTTCTCTTCCTCTCCCTATAGGCAATCATTTTTGTTTGTTTTTGGTTTATTCTTTTTAAAAAATAAAGACACATTCATTTTTATCTTCCTTTGTGGATAAAAGGCAACATTATATTTACACTATTCTGCACTTTACTTTTTCACTATTCCATAGCATGTAGATCTTACACCACTTTACAACTGCATAATACTCAGCTGCATAGGACTTTGTCATATAGATGTATTGTAGTTTATTCTGCCATCTTCTATTGATAGACATTTAGTTTGCTTCCATTCTTTGCTATTACAAATAGTATTTTGCAGTATATCTTTGGAATAAATTCCTAGAAATGAGATTGCGGGTCATAGTTTAAAAGCAGATGTAGTTTTGCTAGCACTTGCCAACTTTCCCTCCATAGAGGTTGTAACAGTTTCTGTTCCTATCAGGAATGTGTGAGAATCCTTATTTCCTTACAGCTTTGTCAACAGAGTATGTCAGACTTTTGGATTTTTGCTAATCTGATACGTGAGAAATGATTACATCAGCATCCAATTGACTCTTGAACAACACAGGTTTGAACTTCGTGGGTCCGCTTATATGTGGATTTTTTTAATAGTAAATTTTATAGCACTACACAGTCTGTGCTTGATTGAATCTATGAATGCGGAACCATGGATGTGGAATATAGGGAGGGCCAACTATAACTTATACAAGGAGTTTTGACTGAGCCGAGGGTTGGTACCTCTAACCCCTGTGTTGTTGAGGGGTCAGCCGTAGTTTTAATTAGTGTTTCTCTTCTTATGAGTGAGAGTAAACATTAATTAAACATCTTTTCACTTAAACTTTTTGAATTAACTTCATATTTATGTTAATTTTTAAGGAAGTATTTCTTGGTTATTACTGCTGCTACTGTTGCAAATAATTATTCTGGATTCCCCCCCCCCCAGAGGTCGTAATAATAATCACTCAAGAAACAGTGTTACCTCTCATGTATGATTAAATAAAAAGGACCTATTTACATATTTCTTGTATTCAGAGATGTCACAGTCTAATTTGGGAAAAAAGACTTGCGTGAAGATCATCATGGTTCAGTGAAATAAATGCTGATGGAGATAAATACCAAGTTCTGTGGGAGCATTGAGATTGGGATGGAGTGACTTGGATATCAGGAAGGTATCAGGAAGATTATTGGTTAGCATATGAGGTAGTCTTTGGGTTGAGTCTTTAAGGAAGAGGAGGAGATTGCTAGGCTGAACCTGCCTGGAAGAGTATTACTGCCAGAGGAAGCAATGCCAAGGAAGAATATGGTGTCTGAGCATTCACAGGTTGCCTGGTTTTGTGGTGGGTTGTGGTGGGCTGGGCGTTGTGACGTGACTGCAGCTGGACCATCTGGATTTGCTAGGTCTCCACTTCTTGACCCTGAGCCCACTTCTAAATTTAAGCACAACAATGCCATCTTGATTAAAAATTTGATTAAAATATTCATGTTTCTATTTTCTTAATTTTCCCCCTGATGCATACATTCCCTCTTGATAATCTTCCTACTCATTTTTGAATAAACTGGGGAGGGTAACCCTGAGAGGAGGTAGAGTGATTTTTTTGCCTCCTTCCCATTTTATTGTTGAGCAGGCCTAAAGACTTTTTCATCTCTGCTGTACTTTTAATTTATACTTACCAATTGCTTATTGCCAAGTTCGAGGCTCTTTATATAGTAGCTTGTTGTTTTTTAATATTAACTAATTAATTTTTGGCCGTGTTGGGTCTTTGTTGCTGCACGTGGGCTTTCACTAGTGGGAACCGGTGTTACTCTTCGTTGCGGTGCGCAGCCTTCTCATTGTGGTGGCTTCTTTTGTTGTGGAGCACGGACTCTAGGCACGTGGGCTTCAGTAGTTGTGGCCTGCAGGCTCAGTATTTGTGGCGCACGGGCTTAGTTACTCTATGGCATGTGGGATCTTCCCGGACCAGGGCTCGAACCCATGTCCCCTGCATTGGCAGGCAGATTCTTAACCACTGCGCCACCAGGGAAGCCCAGTAGCTTGTTTTGTTTGGTTAAAGGAAAGGACTGGCAGGGTGTGAGGGTGGTTATAAGAGAGTTGATAAGGCTGGAAAGGTAGGCAGGGGCTAGTTGGAAACTTTGTATCTCATTTTGAGGAATGTATATTTTATAGTTGAGTCTCTAAAAATCTGAAATGGATAATGGGCAGAGGAGAGGGATTGGAGGAGGGGAGTGGCAAGATTAGCTTTACATTTTTGAAAGGTAACTTTGATGACTGTGTTGAGGAAGATGGAGTGGACAATGTACAGTGTAGACAAGGGAGCAATGGTCCCCAGACCAGCAGCATCACCTGGGAACTTGTTAGAAGTACAGATTCTCAGGTCCCACCCCGGACCTACTGAATCAGAAACTCTGGGAGTGGGGTGCAGCAATCTCTGTTTTATTTGATTCTGGTGAATGTGAAAGTTTGAGACTAGGGATATGAAGGCTGATGAGGCTGTATATTATGGTTTGCAAATGACTTTCACATTAATTATGTAGTTGATTTTGTTGAGATGGTCATTATATTTGTGTCTTACTTTCACAGTCAAGAGAAATAGAATAACTAGGATTTTGTGATTTAGTTACTTATATGAAAGCCTAGTACTAAGATTTGAAAAGCTGGGATAATGTGGTAATATATTATACTTGGAAGAGGGAGACAGTCTAGGATCATGTGGAACAATAAATACAGTCATGGGGAAGTACTGTAGTAGAATAAAACAAATAAGAGGTGCTTAATCTTGAATGCTCTAGATGTTGCCTGTACATGACATTGATTTGTATCGTGGTACTTAAATCTGCAGTGGGGAAAACTGAAGATATTATTTTTTTAAAAAAGGGGAATGTGAACTCTTTGTGGAACCCAGAGGAAAGGATGGGTTTACTCAAGATTTGCTGAGATGCCCTGTGCAATCGGTTCCACACAGCTGTTATGAGGTGGTCTATTTTCATTCTTTAAATAATAGCTAGCAGCTGATTTGCATTTAACCCAGTTTTCATTTGTTTTTCTTTGAGAGTGTGAGGGCTGTGGGTTTAAATTTCAACTTTCTGGAAGTGGGACTGAGTAAATCTGATAATCTTCTTTATTTTCCTCTGTTAGCTTTGCTGGGTGACCAAAAGGACAGATAAAGCAAATGCTTTGTAAATATCATAATTGTATCTTAAAGGATAAGTAATCTTTTTTTTCTCCTTTGAATTTTATTCCAGGACCCATCAGTTACACAAGTGACAAGAAATGTCCCACCAGGACTTGATGAATACAATCCATTTTCGGATTCTAGAACAGTAAGACTATTCTTAATTGGACTACTTTAAAATATTAAAATGGAAATTAAGTAGGATTTATATTTCAATTATGGTTTCTTTTTAGTTGATTGGTTAAACTTATATAAAATAAGCTGTTAGTGTTTTATTTAGAATTTAGCAAGTTTATTAAAACAGGAAGGAATATTCCTAGTAATTGAAAATTACCATGATAGTTCTACAAATTAAATTGCTAATAACCCCTCTAATATGTTAAAATTACTACAGTTCTTTAAACAGGAGAGGTTTTTTGATATACATGTTAGTTTCATGGTAATACAGGGTGATGTTTTCTTACAAAGAGAGATGTTCGTCTGGAACTGTACCATGAATATTTGTATGATTGTCATTTGAATTAGTGATTCTGAATAGGACTAGCTTTCTACTCTGGTAGACTAGAACCTGTGGAACCTGGCCTAGGAGCATATTCTTCTCAAAATGTAGTCTTGGTTTATAAAATGAAGGAGTATGGAAAAAACCCTTAAAGAACAGGGTTCTCTACCCTGAATGCATATTAGAAGGACCTGGAGAACTTTATTACTGTATCTGTTAGGGCTCTAATCTCTCATAGGGCACTTGCGTTTTTTGTTTTTGCTTTAGCACTTCTGATGATTTTATTGTGAGCCAGTTTTGAGGACTACTGAAGGTAGGTTCTGTTGAGAATTCTCCCTCAAAATTTCTCTGGCAAATAACGTTGTCTCCTGTATTTGAGTTTTTAGCTCAAATATCACACTCACGAGGCCCCTAATTTTAAACACTGTTGGCTCTTGAACTGTTAGTCATCCTCTTAAAGATATTAAAGTTCTTCAGTTACGTGCTTGGATTTACATGTCATTATAAGGATCCTTACTTGATCAGCTCTTCCTGATGCATGTTTTTCATAGTCTAGAAAATAATTCTAGAAGATCGTGTAGGCTTTTGCTTGGAAATTTCTTCAAAATGTATTAACTTGTTAGTTTTAAGAAGAGCTTTGTACAAAGTAAAAGCACTAAAATAAGAGTGAACTTTAAAATTTCACTTTATTTCAAAGCCCTCATTTATTTTAACAGCCTCTGTTTATGTGTAGCAGCTGCAACCCAGGCTGGGATCATCAAGTGTTCTTTTGAGCATGTCAGTTTCAGATTGAACCCTGTGAAATGGCCAATAAGTTGACCAGTTTTGACATGTAAAGATGGCAGTGTCGTATGGCTCAACCTTATAGTGAACTGTGAAAATGTATGAGATTGCAACTTGGTAGGAGTTGAAAGGGAGAAAAAGAAAAGCCCGGTATATTTTATTCCACTATGTGTAGTTTGATAATTTCTGAGGGGGTGGAGATGGGAACAAGACTGTTAAACTTGTTGGTAAGGAATAAAGGGAGGTTTTTATATAATTTTTTGGAAGATTTTACTAGCAAAAAATGTTTAACCTTTTTACAGTAGCAGCTTTAGATTATTCTTTTTAGAAGTAGTAATGTTCTTCAACAAGTTGTCTACTCTGTGCCATGTGCTTTACCTGTATTATCTTATCGAATTCTTACAACAGCGTTCAAAATGGATATTTTTTGTTTCCTTTTACTGATAAAGAATCTTAGACACAAGTCATCCAGCTAGTAAGTGGCAGAACTGGTTTATGTAACTCACCTTTTTTCTGTAAAGCTTTTGCCTTTTCCATTTTGTTAGTGCTGTCTTTAGAGACAGACGCCTAAGAAATAGAAGATAATGTGCCGGTCTATGGAAAATTTCTCACGTAATTGGGATTTTAAAAAATTACACGAATTAGATATATCCAGGAAGGATAAAACAAAAATGTAAATTATGGTTCTAAATGTTGAGACTTTACAGTCAAGGAAAGGTTTTCTGAAAGAGAGTAGGTAGGCAATAATGAAAAGCCAGCTACAACGAAACACTTCTCTTAGATTTGATGAGTAAGATAGTGTCAGAACCAGGAAAAATATTGTTACAAGAGCACTTAGGCATTTTCCACTGAACTTTTTACATGATGGAAAATACAGATGCAATAATTTAAAAATTCAAAATTCTTTTGTTTCATATATGTATGATTTTAGAAATTTGTCCCACCACTCCCCCCTCACCCCGGCTGGGTTTTGCAGCTGTGACTATTTTCTAAGAGCAGACGTACTTGGATAATTGATGTAAGTGATATGTCAGAACTCAGTCCAGATACTATTTTAGTTGATGGTTGTTATCCATATTTTTCTTAGAAAAGTATTTGTGAAAATGAAGCTTCTAGATTGTTGCAGAAGGGTGTGGTGAGCTACTTGAGGTCAAGTAGGAAGATCCTTCAGCAGAACGAGCATATAACCTTAAGATTTTAGAAAGTTCCTGTCTTTTTAAGTTTTTTATTAGGTTTCCTTTTATATTTAGTTTTCTGTTTGAATGGAAACTTTAAGGAAAGTAACAATTAAATATTTAAATAATTTTAATAATTTACATATTAATTCATTCTGTATTATAAATTCAGAGAAAGAAATCCTCATAAAACACCACGTAGTTTAGACAGTCTGTTGGCAGTATACTGGAAGGCTATTCAGTCGAAATGTGGTGGTCTGAATTGAGATGTGCTATAAAAGGGAGGGTAGTCTTTGGTTATGAAATAAATTTTTTCTGTTTGAACTCAAAATGCATTTTACCACTGGAATTATGTTGAGCTTGGTGGGTAGCTTCCCTGGCCTGCCCTCTAAGACTTAATGCATAAATTACTAGAAGAATTAGCTCATCCTTGAGAACTGTTATGTATTTAGGGGGAATGTTTTCCTTTTAAATTAGGCAACAGTTTAAAATGCCTACTGCAGCTTGATTCTCACTAGTTTCAGCCACTGGTGATGGCATTCACGGCTTCAGACAGGATGTCTTCTGGCGGGTGTTGAAGTACAAATCAGTTTTTTGCACTATGTGTGTGGGGGGTAGTGTGGTGCTGTTGATAAAATCCTTAGTGATGTTTCTCAGGGCCTAGTTTACTGTCATATTTTTTTTCTTCAGGAATAGGTTGCTTGGTTCCTTTTCTGTTCTGCTAGTTGTTGACATATATGATTTCTGTCATATAAAGCAGCAAGATCTGCAGAAGAACCAAGAGAAGAAAATTCCAAGTACTGGCATGCTCAAGTGGTCATTTCTGACCATAAAGGACATAGATAAATGATTTATGTAAGAAAGAACTGCCTCTGACTAAGTTAATTCAGGACATGGAATAGACTTAGAGTCATAAGACCTGGATTCTAATCTAGGCCTTGCCACTAATTAGTTGGTACCTTTAGACAAGCCAGCCATCTAATGTCTCTGGGCATCTTTTTTTTTTTTTTTTTTTCTCTTCAATGTGTAACAGTGGAGGCAGAGAGGAAGATGTTGAGATAAATAATTTCTCATGTCAGCTTTTGTTTTGAAAATGGATAAAACTTTAACTCCAGGCACTGACTGGATAGTACATAGTAGCTTGCCTATTTTTAATACCACAAAAGCAATTTCTGTACTGTAATATCTGTCTTTCTTTTCCCTTGGCACGCATTTCTTTTTTTCTTTCTCCTTTGCTTCTTGTCTTTCTTGGAGCTCATTATCTTTCCCTTCCGAAACCAGTCTTCTTTGTTTCTTGTCTTATTTTAATGATAACTATTGCCTTCTGTTCTTCTAGTGTCATTGGCTGGAAGTACCTGAGTCGTCTTTGGCTCAAACAGCTTCTTTCCCTACATCTAATCAGTAGCCACGTCCTGTCATTTATACCTCCAGGAGATACTACCTGTCTGTCCTTTTCATTCCTACTAAACTGTCCTAATTCAGGTACTCATGTGAGATAATACAATGACCTGTCTACTTACCTGTCTCCAGTTTCTCTTCTTCAAATCAGTTTTTTGCACTATGACTAGAATTATTTTTTTAAGGCAAAGTTCAGATTAGGTCTTTTCTCCTTAGAAACGTGTGCATTGATTATGCATTGTCTACATAGTAGTGTGCCATGTGGGGCCTCCATGATTTGATTTAAGACTATCTTTTTTTATTTTTAATTTTTTATAGACTATTTTTTAGAGCAGTTTGAGGTTTACAGAAAAATTGAGCAGAAAGTAGAGAGTCTCCATAGACTTCTTCCCCAGAGTATCTGTTTAATCTTATCCTCTAAGGTGCCATTTGTTCCAGCTAAAGTCATCTACTTTCTAACCCACAACCCCATTGAGACCACCTCCCTTAGGGCATTTATTGGTCATTGAATGGAGTAAAGAGACACTGTGTGTGGTCATAATGCCTGGCTTCCCTCCTTTAACGGGCCAAGATGAACCTCTCATACTAGGTATATTCATTTTCTATTGCTGTGTAACAAATTACTAAAAATTTAGCAGCTTGAAAAAGCACACATTTATTATTTTATCATTTCTGTAGGTCAGGGGTTTGGGCACAGCTTACCTGGGTCATTTGTTCAGGGTTTCACAAGGTTGTGATCAAGCTGTGATCTGGGCTGTATTCTCATCCAGAGGCTTGACTGGGGAAGAATCTGTTTCCAAGCTCATTCAGGTTGTTGCCAGAATTAATACCCTTGTGAGTGTATGACTGGGGGCCCCAGCTTTTGGCCAGCTTTCCGCTGGAGGCCACCTTCAGGTCATCAATGCTGTCTACAGTCCCTAGAGGCTGCATGGTTTCTTGCCACACAGGCTTCAACATCATTATTTCAGAGAGTCTGCAGAGAGTCTCTCACACTTTGCTACTAAGATGGAGTCCCTATATTACATAATGTAATCAAGGGAATGATAGCCCATCACTGTTACCGAATTCTGTCGATTAGAAGCATGTCACAGGTCCTGCATACACTCAAGGAGAGGGTATTATATTAAGACGTGAACACCAGGAGGGTAGAATCATTGAGGTTCACCTTAGGGTTTGTATGCCATGCTGGGAATAAGATGGCACATTGGGGTTAGGACTGTATAACTTCAAATCTCTTCATGCCCGTTTAAAAGCATCGAAGTGGAGCCTGCAGAACACTTAGCCCTCCCTACCCTCAACACTTGACTGCCCTAAGTTTATCAGAACTAATCTCATTATGCCTTTGACTCCTGTTTATGTCATTCTCTACGAGAAGCCCCAGACTCCTCCTCATCTCCTGGATTTTAATCCTCATGATGCACTGCACGTTTCTTAGTCTGAACCCTTCTATTTCCTTAATTCCTGAAACTTGTGCTTTCTGGAAGTCAGAGTCCAACTTCATCAAAATCCCCTCTATCTTTATCTTTTTCTCTGAATGTTTTATCCTTTGCTCTGTGGAAACTGGCCTTTCTGTGAGGACACTGCTTCCCCTGTAACCTTCTCCAAAACTAGCTGCTTTTTCTCTCACAGTTCTCAGACAACTGGGCATAAAATTGGGGTAGGTATTGTCTTTGTTTCTAGCTGCTTCTAGATGGTTTTCCTCCTTCCTGTCTAAAAGAAATCCCATGTCATCATTTGAATCTCATGTCATCAGATTATAATTGGGTCCCAGGTCTCATTGTGGCTGTCACCTACTGATCTCTGAATTACTACACCCTATTTCTCTTTGTTTTCATTTCTTAATTTTAGTTCTTGGTTCACTATTACTCTTTCCAACACTATTCCTGTTTTCTAATTTTTAAAAACATCTTTTCCCTACTCTATTATCCCCATCCACCATTATGTATTTCTTTTTTTTGGCCGCACTGTACGGCTTGCTGGATCTCAGTTCCCTGACCAGGGATTGAAGCTGGGCCATGGCAGTGAAAGGCCGGAATCCTAACCACTAGCTCACCAGGGAACTCCTCCTGAATGTCATAATTTTTTTTTTTTTTTTTGGCCACACCACGCAGCATGCGGAATCCTAGTTCTCCGACCAGAGGTTGAACCCATGTCCCCTGCAGTGGAAGCATGGAGTTTTAACCACTGGACTGCCAAGGAAGTCCCCACTGTCCTATTTTGAATTCTTAGTGGTGATCTTTCCAACATCCTGCCTGTCAGTGCCTTAACCTCATCTCTTCCATTGATTTTTGCATTCCATGTTATCTCAAGTCACTCACTTCCGCTTCTTGTATCTTTTCGGTTACTCTTCTAGTTCCTCAATTTCAACACATCTTTCAGTTCCACCAGGACCTCTGGTTTGTTGATCCTACTACGTCGCTGCCCTTTATCTACATCTTACTGTCTTCTCTCAGCCTAAATTCCACATCCAGTTGTCATAATCACTCTCCATGTACTCTCAACTCCCTTGCCTTCCCCTCTCCCCCTTACTTTGACATAAGTCTTTTGGCTAGAAGCCAATCCCTGGTTAAAGACAACTCTGTATACTCTCTGCCCTTACCTTGCAGCTAAATATGGAGAAACACATGTAAACATACTGAATGGCCTCATTTTTAGTTCATAACCAGCTCTAAGTTGTACTGAATGTCCTAGTTATTTAATTGTCCACTCTCTTCTTCTCTCTCCTCACCTTTCTTTTTTCTCTCCTCATCTTTAAAATCTGTCCTCCTATCCTCATTCTCAGTTGATGACCTTACTTCTTATTTCACTGAGAAAATTGAAGCAACCAGTAGAGAACATCCACAGACTTCCACTGTCACGTCTACCTACCTACCAGCGTTTATACCCATGTGTTCTGTTTTCCTGCCTTTTACTTATAGATGAACTGTCTGTGCTTCTATCTAAAGCCATTCCCTCTATTTGTGCAGTAGATTCCATGTACTTTCACTTAAGAGCTTTGCTGAGTTGCTCCTCTCCAACATCACTAGTTTTATCACTTTCTACTGGATCATTCACATCATCATAAAAACATGTTTTCTTCTATGTTAGGAAAAAAAAATCACAAAAATTTATTATTCATTTAACAGCTTTATTAGATAATTAATATACCACACACCCATTTAAAGTGTACAATTAAATGTTTTTAGTGTAGTAATAGAGTTGTACAACCATTACCGCATTCTAATTTTAGAATATTTTTGTATCTTCTACCCCTGAAAGAAACCCTGCATCCTTTATCAGTTACTTCACATTCCCCCCTCCCTCTCCAGCCATAGGCAAGTATATTTACTTTCTGTCTCTACAGATTTGCCTATTCTGGACATTTCATATAAATGGAATCGTAAAGTGTGTGGTCTTGTGCAACTGGTCCTTTTACTTAGCATAATGTTTTCAAGGTTCGACTATGTTGAGGCATATATCAGTACTTCATTCCTTTTTATGGCTTTTTATACCACATTTTATTTATGCATTCATCAGTTGATGGGCAGTTACACGGTTTCCAACTTTTGGCTGCTCTGAACCTTTGTGTACTAGTTTTCGTGTGGACATGTGTTTTCATTTCTCTTGGATATATACATAGGAGTGGAATGGTAGGGTCATATGGTAATAATATGTTTAACTTTTTGAGGAACTACGAGGCTGTTTAACAAAGTGGCTGCAGCAGTGTAGAAGGGTTCCAATATCTTCACATCCTTGCCAAATTTGTTATTGTCTGACTTTTTGCTTACAGCCGTCTTAGCGGATGTGCAGTGATCTGTCCTTGTTGGTTTTGGTTTGCATTTCCCTGATGGTTAATGATGTTGAACATTTTTTTTTCATGTGCTTATTGGCCATTCGTATGTTATCTTTGGAGAAGTGTCCAGATTCTTGGCTCATTTTAAAATTGGATTTTCTTTTTGATATTGAATACGTGATATTAGATACAGGTCGCTTGTGAAATAAGTGATTTGCAGATACAGTTGACCCTTGGACAACGCAGGTTTGAACTATGGGAGTCCACATACATGTGAATTCCTTTCACTAAATACATAGTACAGTACTGCACAATCAGTGGTTAATTGAATCCCCGATGCGGAACCTCGGATATGTAGGGCTGGCTCTAAAGTTATACGTGGATTTCCAGCTGTGTGGAGGATCAGTGCCTTACCCTTGCATTGTTCAAGTATTTTCTCCGATTCTGTAGGGTGTCTTTTCACTTTCCTGATAGAGTTCTTTGACACACAGAAGTTTTAAATTTTGGTGTCACATTTGTCTGTTTTTTCTTTGGTTGCTTCTGTTTTTGGTGTCATATGTAAGAAGCCATTGCCTAACTGAAGGTCATAAAGATTTACTCCGAAGTTTTCTTCTAAGAGTTGTATAGTTTCAGTGCTTACATTTAGGTTTATGATCCATTTTGAATTAATTTTCATGAATGGTATGAGATAGGTTTCCAGCTTCTTTCTTTTGCATGTATATATCCACTTGTTCTAGCACCATCTTTTGAAAAGACTCTTCTTCTGCGTTGGATTATTTTGGCACTCTTGATGAAAATCAATTGATGGTTAATGTAAGGGGGTATTTTGGGACTCTAAATTCCACCCTGTTGATCTGTGTCTATCCCTATGCCAGTCTCACACTGTCCTGATTACTGTAACTTTGTAACAAAACTTTATGTTAACCTTGTTTCCCTTTCGAGTCTAATTCTCACATCTCTGTCATTGAAAAACTTTCTCTGCTCCCAGTTGCTGCAGAACTGCTCTGAAGAGCTTTCTACTTCTCTTTTCCCTCAGCCCTTTCTCCAGTAAGTCTTTTGCTCCCAACACTCCACCAAAACACACTCTTCAAGGTAGCCAATGACTTCCACGTTGCTAAATCCAGTGGTAAAACTGCAGTCTTACTCCATCTGTCAGCACTGACAGTTGATAACTATCTCATTCTTAGAAAACTTTTTTCATGTGGCTTTCAGAGCACTTAAGTTTTTCCTCCTCCGTCTCCTTTGCTGATTTCTCTCCTTTCCCTGCCCCTTCAGCCCCAGTATTGGAGTGTGCCAGGAGTTAGGCTTTGCTTCTCTTCTCTATCCATGGCCACTCAAATGGTTATTTCATCCAGTCTTACAGCTTTCAATATCATCTACGTGCTGATGACTCCCAAATTTACATCTCCAGCACAGAACTCTGCTCTCAACACCACGCTCATGTATTCAGCTGCCTGCTAGATATGTCTACCTTGGATGTCTTAGAAACTGCAAATTCAGCTTGTCCAGTACTGAACTGAGCCCCCTCCTTAGAAACCTGCCCGTTTTCAATCTTTCTTATTTCTATCCTGTTAGTTGTTTAGGCCAAAACCTTGGTGGTATTTCATTATTTCCATTTCCTTACACATCACATTTCTGTCAGGGAATCCTGTTGGCTCTCCCTTACAAATACGTGCAGATCTGATGCCTTATCTCCATAGCCACCACTTGGCTTGAGCTGCCATCAGCCCTTGCCTGGATTACTACAGCGGTGGTTTCTTACTACTCTCTCTCTTTCCACCTTTAATCTATTTTCAGCTCAGTAGCCAGAGTGATACCTTGAAAAAAAAAGTTGATCATTTCAGTCTCCTGCTTAGAACTCTTCACTAGCTTTTGATTTTTTTCCACAGTAAAACCAAGAGTCCTTAAAATAGCATATAATCTGGTCTCTAATATCTCTCACTCTTATCTCCTCACTCTTTCTTTGTGTATTCTTTCCCAGCGCCCTGGTCTTCCTTAGGCCAGGCATTCTCCTGACTTTGTATTGGCTATTCCTTCTGCCTTAAATGGTCTTCCCCCAGATAGCTGCAAAGCTGACTTCTTCACTTCCATAAAGTTTTTGCTGAAATATTTGCTTTCTTAACCACCTTTGTAAAATTATCCCTACCAGCTTATACTCACGACCTGTTTACCGTTTTGTTCCATAAAATTTACTGCCTTCTAAGATACTCTATAATGTATTTATTATATGTATTGTTTATCTTCCATTGCTAGATTGTAAGCTCCGTGAGAGTAGGGATGTTTGCCTGTTGTGTTCATTAATGTCTCCCAAGTGTCTGTAATTGTTTGTGGCACATTGCAGTTGATCAATGAATGTTTTTGAATGTATGAATAAATATGTCTGGCTGCACCTCTCTTCCTTCATGTGCCTTTCTCTATTTGCGAACGCCCATTCTTGTATAGCCCTTCTTTCCTCCTATTACTTACCTCCTCCCCCAGTTACTCTAATCTTTAAAAGCCTTGTTTTGAAATGGTCATCTATTCAGATAAAATTATTTCTACTTGTCCTGATTCTGACATTAGTATGTTTAATTTTCACCACCCTTAATAACAAGGGAATCTGTGTTAGGCAGAGCCGAAATCAGTTCTGTCTGCTCTGTCAGAGACTGATAAGGTCAGTGGAAGCTGCAAAAAGTTTAAGGTTTCTTTTGGCAGTCTCTCGATTAGGTGAAAGAATAGACAGTGGTTTATAGAAACTGTAAACTTTGTTACCTCAGAGGGGAGTTCTCAAATTTCAGGGTGTATAAGAATCACCCTGGAGAGCTTACTTAAAATGTGACCATCTTGAAAATGCAAACCCCTTCTCTTCAACCCCTGAGTTTTTGAATCAGTATGTCCACAGTGGGGCGTAGAGTTTGCATTTTCAGTAAGCACCAGGGCTTTCTGATGCAGGAGATCTAGGAACACGTTAATTGCTTTAGACCTGGGTATACTTAGAAACATTATGGGTTCACAGATGGAAGAGAAAGAGCCGGAAAAAGCAAGGAGAAATTTTCTTGAATAGGTGTTTCGAGTATGGAAGAAAACCAGGAAGGAGAACATATTTGTTGTATACACGAGAAAGACAACTTGTGGACCTCTCATTCCTCGAAGGGCTATTATATGCTCATTTATTTAATAATGAAACACCTTTGGAACTTCCAATGCAGAGAGCTCACTATATAACAGAAAAGTCTCTCCGTAGTTGTATTTCTTTGATTGTTATGATGTTCTTAATTCTATTGAGTGAAAATATATCTTACTATAATTTTTAATCTGTTGATCCTGGTTGAGTTCTCCAAAGCCACACAGATAGGCAAATGTAGTAATGTAATTTGTGTTAAAATATAAATAATTATAACCATGTAAAGTATAACTTTTACAGAGATTTAAGAAATGTAGTCTATTCCTAACTTGTGAAATTTCATCCGCCATGGGAGAAGGACGTACAGCCTTGCTCTGGCCAGAGCTCTGCCCCCGAGGTCACTCTCCTATTCTCCTGGCTTCTCTAAAGTTTTTTCTCTGTCTCCATCTTTGCACCTTCTGTACTTTTCTCAATACTTTAAGTTTTTCCCAGGGGCTTCCATAGCAGTGACAGACACAGTTTCAGGATTGTCAGGAGAAGAGCCTATCTTACTCTAGTACATCTAGGTGCACTAGAGTATTCTCTTTTTTCTACAGATAGGTTGACTTTCCTTCTGTGTCTGCAGTTTTGATGAGTGTAAAATGAAGATGATATACTCAGGAGTGTCCAGTGAGGCAGAAAGATACCACTTCTTACATCTCAAATATTTCTTCTGGTACTAAAGTAGAAGTTCCTTTAGTGAGGGTCTGTTGGTAGTAACTCTTTGAATATTTATAAATATTTATTATTTCACCTTAGTTCTCAAAAGCTAATTTCACTGGATTTAGAGGTCGGCATTGACAGTTTCTCTCATCAGTTTGGCACATTCTACCTGGGATCCCATTGTTGCTGTAGAGAAAATAGCTCTCAGTCTTACTGGCATTCCTTTGTATAGGTATTGTGTCTTTCTTTTTCTTTCCTTCTTTTTCTTCCAGTTTTATTGAGATATAATTACATACGCCACTGTATAAATTTAAGGTGTGCAGTATAATTTGACTTACGGGAATTCCCTGGTGGTCCAGTGGTTAGGACACTGCACTTCCAATGTAGGGGGCACAGGTTCAATCCCTGGTCAGGGAACTCAGATCCCGCGTGCGGTGTGGCCAAAAAAAAAAAAAAAAAAAATTGACTTACATCATGCATTGATTAGCACATCAAGTTTAGTGAATATTCATCTCATATAGATACAAAATGAAAGAAATAGAAAAAACTTTTTCCTTGTGATGAGAACTCTTAGGATTTACTCTCAACAACTTTCATATATAGCATGACAGCAGTGTTAATTACATTCATCATGTTGTGCATAACAGCCCTAGTGCTTATTTATCTTACAACTGGGAGTTTGTACCTTTCGACTACTTTGATCCAATTCCCTGTCCCCCACCCCCTGCCTCTGGTAACCACAAACCTGATCTCTTTTTCTGTGTGTTTGTTTTTGAAGTATAATTGACCTACAACACTATTTTAGTTCCTGTTATGCAACATAGTGATTCAGTATTAAATGGTCACCACAGTAAGTCTAGTTACCATCTGTCACCACGTAAAGATATTACATAGTTATTGATTATATTCCCCACTCTGTACATTTCATACCCTGACTCATATATTTTGTAGCTGGAAGTTTGGACCTCTTAATCTCCCTGACCTTTTTCTGTTGTCCCCCCTCCCCCCTCCCCTCTGGCAACTTGCTGTTCTCTGTATTCATGAGTCTGTTTCTATTTTATTATGTTTGTTCATTTGTTTTGTTCTTTAGATTCCACATATAAATGAACTCATACTGTATTCGTCTTCCTCTGTCTGACTCACTTCACTTAGCATGCCAGCCTCTAGGTCCATCCATGTCACAAATGGCTAGATTTCATTCTTTTTTATGGCTGAGAAATATTTGATTCTATATATGTACTGCATCTTCTCTATCCATTCGTCTGCTGATGGTTCTGGGCCTTCTGGTGGTCTGGGCTGTGTCCCATGGCAGCTGGCCTACTGGTGGGCAGGGCCAGGTCCTGGCACTAATAAGCTAGAGAGAAGATTCCAGAATGGTGCTTGCCAGCACCAGTGTCCTCGTGACAGAAGGAACTCCCCAAAACGGCTGCCACCAGCATCTATTGATATGTCCCCAGAGTGAGACCCAGCTGGCTCCTCCCTCTCTGGGAGGCTCTTCAAGAAGTAAGGGGGTCGACCCAGGCTCCTTTCAATTACTGCTTTTGCCCTGGCTCTCAGAGCAGGTGACATTTCGTGTGAGCCCTTTGAGAGAGGGGTCTCTGTTTCCTACCGTGCTCTGCCTCTCCTGAAAGCAAGCCCTGTTGGCCTTCAAAGCCAGATGTTCTAGGGGGCTCATCCTCCCTGTGCAGGACTCCCAGGATGGGGAGCCTGAGGTGGGGCTTGGACACCTCACTCCTTGCGGAGAACCTCTGCATTGTGATTTTCCTCCCGTTTGTGGGTTGCCTGCACAGGGGTGTGGGTCTTGACTATACTGCGACTCCGCCCCTGCTCCATGTCTTGCTGTGCCTCCTTCTTTATACCTCTAGCTGCAGAAGATCTTCTTTGCTGGTCTTCAGGTCGTTTCATCAATAGCTGCTCTGTAAATAGTTGTAATTTTGGTGAAGCTCGTAGGAGGAGGTGAGCTGAAGGTCTTCCTCCTCTCCCATCTTGGTCACACCCCCTTTCTCTTGACAGTTTTAAGATCTCTCATACTTAGGATTTGCTCTTTCACTATAGTGTGCCTAGGTGTTAACTTTTAAAACATCTGGTTTGGGTTTTGGAGTTTGGAGTCTGAGAATCAGTGTCCTCACGTTCCCTCTGAACACTGACTCTCCCTCATTCTCTCTGTTTGCTTCCTGTGGAGCTCTCAATTGTACCTTCTCACTCTATTCTCATTTCTCTTAAGGTCTCGTATTTTCCTTTTTTTCATCTTTCTGCTACATTCTGTGCAGTTTCTTTCTTTTTCTCCTTTTTTTTGTTTTTTACATCTTTATTGGATTATAACTGCCCCACAATGTCATGCTACTCTCTGCTGTACAACAGTGAATCAGCCACATGTATACATATATCCCCTCCTTCCTGAACCTCCCTCCCGCTCTCCCCATCCCACCTCTCTAGGGGCTCACAAAGCACTGAGCTGAGCTCCCTGTGCTATGCAGCAGCTTCCCACTAGCTATCTGTTTTACACATGGTAGCGTATATATGTCACTGCTACTCTCTCACTTCTTCCCAGCCTCCCCTCCCCGCCCCGTGTCCTCAGGTACGTTCTCTACAACCTGTGTGGTTTCTTTAGACACACTTCTGTTTCCCTAATTATCTCTTCACCTTTGTGTAGTCTGCTGTTTCACACTTGTCTATTAAATTTATAATTCTAATTATTATAGTTTTCATTTCTGTAAGTTCCATTTGTATCATTTTAAAAGATATTTGGTCAATTCTTATAGTCTCTTGTTGCCTAGTCATGCGTTTATTACCTTCTTTTATTTCTTTATTAAGCATATCTATTTTATATTTTGCATCTGATAATTCCAGTATCTCTGATCTTACTTTGTAGTTTGTATATCTGTGGATCCTTGCTCATGGTGGCTTGCTTCCTTCTGTGTTTAAGTCATGAGCCAATGTTACTTGGAACTTGAGCTGTGAAAATTCTTTGAAGCCTGGTTTTTTTTGTTTTTTAATTTTTATTTATTATTTTTGGCTGTGTTGGGTCTTTGTTGCTGTGCGGAGGCTTTCTCTAGTTGCGGCGAGCGGGGGCTACTCTTCGTTGCGGTGCGCGGGCTTCTCATTGTGGTAGCTTCTCGTTGCAGAACACGGGCTCTAGGTGCACGAGCTTTAGTAGTTATGGCACATGGGCTCAGTAGCTGTGGCTCGCAGGCTCTAGAGCACAGGCTCAGTAGTTGTGGTGCACGGGCTTAGCTGCTCCACGGCATGTGGGATCTTCCTGGACCAGGGCTTGAACCCGTGTCCCCTGCATTGGCAGGCGGATTCTTAACCCCTGCGCCACCAGGGAAGCCCTGAAGCCTGGTTTTAAAGTGTGTTCCTCTACTTTTGCCAGGTACTTGAGGTCACTACCAACCTGGGATATCTGGAAATGAAAATTTCAACTTGGAATATTTTATCTGTATTGGTAGTGTAAAACCTGGTCCCAAGTCTGCAAGGTGGTAGGTTTATGATTAGGAGTTCTCAGGGAAGATTTCTTTCTTTCTTTTTTTTTTTTTTCTCCTTCCCTATCCAGAGTCAAGGGCAAGACAGGCAAGTATTCATACTATTTCTTTCTGTGAAGCTGCTTTTCTGCTTATCCACTGAGAATGTTGCTTTTTAGGAAGTCCTGGCTTTATGCGGTGATCACAGATTGATTTTACCTTATACGGGCTCCCAAGCTTTGTCTCCAGCTTATTGAATCCTGGTGATTTTGTTAGTGGTATGGCATCAAGGCTCTTCTTCGGATTCGTGGTTTTTCCTACTTTCTGCCCTCTCAGGATTTCCTATCAGCTTAGTCATGTATTTACAATATTATTTAAATAAATTTGATTCAGCATTTTCAGGTACTGCGTATCAGGGGTGTCACTACAGATGTGTGGTCTGCTGTGTTGCCATAAATGGAAGTGTTTAGTGGATTGTTTTAATTTTCTTTTTGTTCATATGTGCAGAAGTGAAAAGTTGGAAAAGAATTTGGAGCCATCATTAGAATAGGTCTTTAATCATTATGACAAGAGCTATACTTGGCTTGAGGTGGCTAATCATGCGTGTTGTGGCTGATGAAAATACTGGGTTCCAGAGCTGGACAGAGATTTCGCTTGCACTGGCAAATTTGAAGAAATTGTCAGCTATCAGCTTAATATCAGTGGTATTAGAGATTTGTGCTTCTCCAGTAATTCTCATGATTGCTATACCACAAGCAACTATTACCTCGAATATATCAAATACTAGCTCTAAACTAGCCTTCATTCTTATCTGGTAATTCTTCATACTTAATACTTCATTTGTTACTTAAAGCAGTAAAGAATTTATAGTATGGTTTCAACTGGGTGAATTCTTGAGTCATTTCTGTGTGCTTTTCCTGAAGTGTGCTACCCAACTAACTTTGCCAGGCGTTTTACTCGGTCATTGTTTTGTTGTTGCCACTTATTTAAATCAAGAGAGTGATACTTTCGGGCCATGATTTTCTAGTTGGAGAATAGTTAGGATTGATCAGCTTCAGTTTTTCTGCCTATTAATATGAAATATTGGAGTGGGAGAACAGGCAATTGGAATAGAGAATTTACAGTTCTTTCGGTGATAAAAATTATAGTGGAGATAAAAATACAAGAAAAAGCTTTACATCCCACTATTCAGCAACAATCACTGTTAACATATTGATACATTTTAAAATAAAAAATTGGGATTATACTGTATATACAATTTTGTTTAATAACATAATTTTTTTATGTATTTTATTTTTGGCTGCATGGGGTCTTGGTTGTGGCATGCTGGATCTTTTGTTGTGGTACGCAGCTTCTCTCTAGTTGTGGCACGCGGGCTCAGTAGTTGTACTCAGTAGTTGCAGCATGCGGGCTCTCTAGTTGTGGTGCGCGGGCTCCGGAGTGCATGGGCTCTGTAGTTGTGGCATGTGGGCTCTCTAGGTGTGACTCGCATGCTCAGTAGCGGCACGCGGGCTTAGTTGCCCCACGGCATGTGGGATCTTAGTTCCCCGACCAGGGATCAAACCCACGTCCCCTGCATTGGAAGGCGGATTCTTAATCACTGGACCACCAGGGAAGTCCCATAACTTATAACTGATACAAGCTTTCCCCATTTCATATTCTTTCAAAACTTTTAAATAGCTGCATAATATATTCTCCTATGGGTGGATCATAATTTAATTTGTCTATATTTTATCTACTGTTGGACATTTGGGGGTATTTCTAACTTTTTTTTTGCTTTTACAAATAATGCTGTAGGGAGTACTTTGGCATACACACATTTGTGCAAACCTTGGATTATTTCTGTATATTTTTTAAGAGTAGCTATTTATGGGGCTTCCCTGGTGGCGCAGTGGTTAACAATCCGCCTGCCAATGTAGGGGACACGGGTTCAAGCCCTGGTCCGGGAAGATCCCACATGCTGCAGAGCAACTAAGCCCGTGTGCCACAACTACTGAGGCTGCGCTCTAGAGCCCGCGAGCCACAACTACTGAGCCCGTGTGCCACAACTACTGAAGCCCGCGTGTCTAGAGCCCGTGCTCCACAAGAGGAGCCAATGCAGTGAGAAGCCTGTGCACTGCAACGAAGAGTAGCCCCCGCTTGCTGCAACTAGAGAAAGCCTGCACGCAGCAATGCAGACCCAATGCAGCCAAAAAAATATATATATATATTTATAAAAAAAGAAAAGAGTAGCTATTTATGGGTCATAGGGTATAAATACTTAAATGCCTCTTAAACATGATGTCAAATTGTGCTCCAGGATTATTATATGAACTAGTTTATATTCCCATTATCAGTGTGTGAGAAATGCCCATTTTACCACATCTTTCCCAAAATGTGGTAGTAGTCTTATGGTAATAATCATTTAAAAAATAAATTAGGTGAAAGTTGAATTTCTTTGATTACTGGTGAGGTTGACATTTTGAATATATTTTTTGTTTTTATAAATTTTTTAATTAATTTTATTTTTGGCTGCGTTGGGTCTTCGTTGCTGTGCATGGGCTTTCTTCTAGTTGCGGTGAGCGGGGGCTACTCTTCGTTGTGGTGCGCGGGCTTCTCATTGAGGTGGCTTCTCTTGTTGCGGAGCACGGGCTCTAGGCACACAGGCTTCAGTAGTTGTGGCATGCGGGCTCAGTAGTTGTGGTTCACAGGCTCTAGAGTGCTCAGTAGTTGTGGCACACGGGCTTAGTTGCTCCGCGGCATGTGGGATCTTCCTGGACCAGGGTTCAAACCCGTGTCCCCTGCATTGGCAGGCGGATTCTTAACCACTGCCCCACCAGGGAAGTCCAGTCATCTATATTCTATGTACTGTATTATTTCTAATATCTTTATAGTTTCCTTGTTTTTTTCTTTTTGCATTGAACTTTAATCCATTTGGAATTTATTCCAAATAAATTGTTAAGATATGGGATCTGATTTTTTTTTCTCCCAAACATTTAAATAATTGTCCCAGCACCATTTATTGATATCTTTTCTTTTCCCACTGATTTGAAAAACTGTCTTGATCATATGCTTTAATTTTTATATACATCATCATTGTGTATATACAGTGATGAGTGATATGAGTGATATGTCACTGTTTTTTTATATTTCTTGATTACTAGTGAGGTTGAACCATTAGTTCCTATGTTTATTGGCCATTCCTGTTTTCTCTTCTTTGTTTTGCCTGTTCAGATATTTTGCCCATTTTCCTATTAGTAGTTTGTATTTTTATGGATTTGTAACAGTTCTTCCTGTATTCTGAGTAGCAATACTTTTTGTTAAAGCTATTATAACCAATTTTTCCTAGTCTGTTATTTGACTTTTCACTTTGACAGATTCAACTATACTGAAATTTAATAACAATCTTAACTTTATGGTTTATGTGCTTGCTAACCTTAATTTTACAAATACTTATTGATCATTTACTGTGTTCCAGGCACCGTTTTAGGTACTTGGGATACATCATAGATAGGATACACAAAGATTTCTATAGCTTATATTTGAGAAGCTCTTATGTACCCTGAGTTCACGAAAATATTCATGTATATTTTTTTCCTAAAAGTGCTTAAAGTTTGCTTTTTCACTTTTAAGTCATTCATCCACCTGGAATTTATTTTTGTATGTAATGTCAAGTAGGAAATCTAGTTTAATTGTTCCATCTGGTTAACCAGTTATCTCAGAACCATTTATTGACTAATACATTATTTCTCCACTGTTTTGTGGTGGACCTCTGTTGGGTATCAAGTTTTGTTTCTGTTTCCCTACTGTTTATTGGTATATTTCTTATCTTTGGCATCTGTACCACACTGTTTATTACTATATTAAGTCTTGATATTATAGGTTTGCCTACCTTACTCTTCTTGAGAATTGTTTGACCTATTCTTAGCTCTTGGCATTTCCATATGAATTTTAGAATCAGCTGTACTCCATTTCTATCTTTGGTTGTGTCTGGCTTCCTTTTCAGGGCTGCTGTTTGCTGTGTCAGAATAAAATCAAGCTGCATTGGTGGTGTCTTCTGACTTTAATAGTTCTTCTGATCTTTGAACTTCCCTTTGCAGCTGCTTGCTTGTATGTTTTCTCTCTCTTTTTTTTTCTTTTCTTTTCCTTTCCCTTTCTTCTTGTCCTATTTTTCTTATGGCCATTTTAAAGAATGCTTAAAATTATTTTCTAACTGAAAAAAACAGTATAATGGGGAGAGAAGGGAATTAATAGAGAAGTGTATAAAGCAAAAGGTGCAAATCCCTTTGATAGTTTGCTAAGACATCCCAGAGATTTTTCTGGACATATACAAATGTGTGTTCATAAAAGAAAAAAATTTGGTCATATGCATGCTGTTCTGTAGTTGGCTTTATTTCATTTAGTATTTAAAAGGGCATCCTCCTGTAGAACTAACTAATTCCTTTTGATGACTGCATTGTATATATATATATAGTAATTTAACCAATTCCCCTTTGATGGATTTGTAGATATCTACCTACTTTTTGAACTTGCAGCTACTTTCACGTACTGTTGATCGTCACTGGCAAAGTGGAGGTTGTGCAGTTTATTTTCCATCTCCCTAATGTCTCCCCTCTTATTCTTTTCAAGGAGTATTAGTGGGGTTCTGCCAGGACCTCTCCTATTTACTTTTTAAGGGCACTGGCACATAGCTTTGTTAGGTGGGAAGAGTTGACAGCCTAGTTGACAGTTAACCTTGGTGTAAATTCTTCAGTTTGGTGCTATCTGTATTTTACTAAAAAAACATACTTGAAGGTTTTTTGTTTTCGTTTTGTTTTGTCTTGAATGCATAGTGTTCTGGAGGAGAGTGCTAACAGTGTCGTGTCAGAGGTAGCAGCCACATTGAAGAGTTAAGAAGTGAGTGAGCTTGAGAAAATGGAGATGAAGAGCTTCACTAGCTCTTTACTGCACACTGGATTATGAGAATTCAGGGGAGGAAGTGAGGCAGTTCTTGCCACTTTGGTTTTTATTAGTGTTACACTTTTTGAAAGAAGTTGAAGTTGGATTTCTATGTTATGTAATTTGTCCTTTTCTTAATCTTCCTAGCCTCCACCGGGCAATGTGAAAATGCCTAATGTACCCAGTACACAACCAGCAATAATGAAACCAACAGAGGAACATCCGGCTTATACACAGATTGCAAAGGTTAGTTCATGTTACATGTGTAAATGCATATTGGAAATTACAATATCAATAACATTTGCTTTCAGAGCAGAATAATTCTTTGTATAGTGCATTCCTTATTGTTTAATTTTTAACTCACTTTTGAGTCTGGTTTAGCTTGCTTCTCAATCCTGTAATACTCATACCTCTTTTTCAGCTTATAGCATTTGCTTTACTCCATTATTAGCAGTTATTGAATTCATTCATCATCTTGGTGTATAATTTATGTAGAGAAATTTTTATTGCTTTTGGTCTCACGTTTTAATGCACAATTCCATTAAAGTAACAATGATATATCAATAGATATTATTGGAAGAGAGTTATGATGGCTAAGCAAAGCACAGTGGTAGGAAGTAGGAGGTGGCAAAAATACCAAGAAAAAAGGAGATGAATAGGATGCCTGGTATTACGTAAAGTCAGATGGAGTTATAAACCAGAATTTCTTAACCATATCCTCCTTTCACTTCATTATCTTATAAAATATAAGATATTATATAATATTCCTGCATTGGGAACCTTATGTACCATTTAACCCAATTCATAAGAGCCAATTCAGTTGCCCTTTTCTCCATCTGTCTGTTTTCCTCAGCTGTTCTCTTTGTCTCAGTCCCTCACTCTCGTTTAGGCACAGAGTTCACCTTAATTTCATTTTCCCAATTACCTTACGATTTTTTTTAACATCTTTATTGGAGTATAATTGCTTTACAATGGTGTGTTAGTTTCTGCTGTATAACAAAGTGAATCAGCTATACATATACATATATCCCCATATCTCCTCCCTCTTGCGTCTCCCTCCCACCCTCCTTATCCCACCCCTCTAAGTGGTCACAAAGCACCGAGCTGATCTCCCTGTGCTATGCGGCTCCTTCCCACTAGCTATCTATTTTACATTTGGTAATGTATATATAAGTCCATGCAACTCTCACTTCATCTCAGCTTACCCTTACCCCTCCCTGTGTCCTCAAGTCCTACCTTAGAATTTTAACTGCTTTTACTGACAGAATTTTTTCTTGTCCTAATGGGCCCAACATTTCTACCGTGGGTTTTCATAACCAAAAGGCCAAAATGGGCGAAATATTTCCATAATATTTTCTGAAACTGTAATCTTTAGTGAATTCCTATATTGTGGAAAGAGCATTTGAATTAGGTTTCTAGCATAGTAGAGAAGTAGGAGTATAGTAGAAGCAGAAGTAGAAATGTTGCTGTATTTTATACTTCTGACAATGTATTCCCTTATTTTTTGTTTAGGAGCATGCCTTGGCCCAAGCTGAACTTCTTAAACGCCAGGAAGAACTAGAAAGAAAAGCAGCAGAATTAGATCGTCGAGAACGAGAAATGCAAAATCTCAGTCAACATGGTAATATCCAAAGAAATTTCAAATAAAAATAACTTTAAAATTCTTTAAAATTTTAAGCTTTTGCACTAGCTCTAGATCCTTTGGTTTGTGGATATAAAGCTCTGCCCTGTTATTCTAGCAAGGAGGTCAGACATGGCAGATTTTCTACCTGATGCTCTGTGGCTCTCTGATCTTGGCTGATTTACATAGTGTTTTGATTAGAACAGTGTTAGCCTCTGAATGCAAATATGATGATTTCGGTTTATTGTAAGGTCAGGAGTCTTTGATTCTGCTCTTGGGCCTTTACCTCGGTCTGTTAAAGCTTTATGAGCACATGGTAGTGTGCCCTATGTTTGACTGCATTTAACTCTTAACTTCTGGTTTATTCAGACCAGTTTCAAATTAATCTGCCCCTGTCCTCACAAGTATATCCGTATATGTCAAACCAAGTTTAAAAAAAAAAAAAAAGCTTCTGTGGTGAGGTGACTCTAGGAAGCCTGGGGTATTCTGATGATGCCAAAGAAATAAGTAAGTGGTGAATTTTGATTATGTCCTATGAAATTCATTCAGGCTGTGACTACCAAAAGTCACTTCAAGGGAGTAGCTTAGGGAAAGCTAGCAAGTGTCTGGGTAAGAAGCGATGAGAGAACTAGACAAGTCATTGTGAGTATGTCTGGATAGTGATGGAGTGACAATGTTAGGACAGTGATAACATTCAGTGATACTGAACTATTTCTTCCTTAACCTAGAATGTGTAAGTCTAGGGCCTCAGGAGGACACATTTATCCTGGGCCATTTTCTTGCTTCCAACATCAGAGACAGCATCTGTGAAAGGAGAAACTAGAGGTTTAATTGAGATCAATATTTCTGAAATACATGTAACGAAAATCTGTCCTGTTCCCTTAGCTTTGACTAATACAAATTACTTCTATGAGAGATGTTTTAGTAAATGAAGTAGTTATGAAGTGTGGTAAATTAAGAGACTTGCCGTATGTTATACACTTAAGTACTTTTCATCTGTTAGCTCATTTCATCCTCAGTACAATTCTGTGAAGGGTGCTGAGTTCTTCTCACTTTACAGATGTAGAAACAAAGTCTTCAGCAGGTTGGATAAGTTGCCCAAGCCCTCCTAGCCAGTAAGTGTCTAGGAGCTTCTATTGATAGTTTCAGAGCCTTTGTTCTTTACTACTATTCTCTGCTTCTCGAGTAGTATGAGACTTGTATGAGAAATGAAAGAACAACATGTAGTTTGAAAAGAATGATAAAACAGTGGAGACATGTTGGGAAGAATCAGAAATAGAGGACGCTTTTTTCCCACTATGAAGAATTTCCTGGTCTATGAAAAAGTATGTAAAATCTAATCTTTGTAAGTGTGGGATATAATATCTAAAATGAGAAAATGGCCTTTAGGCGCTATTTTTACTCTCTGTTTTCAATGTTTTGACTTCTTTAATTTTAGTTTTTTATTTCCCCACACCACTTCCCAAGCCTTATTTTCAGTCTAGTTTCTTTAAATAGACACATTTTCTCTCCTTACACATGGAATTTGTTTTTTCCCTAGGTTTTTGAAGGTGCTATAATTCCTCAGCTTCTTTCTCATGACTGTTTTGTATTTTCACATAGTTTTATGCTTTTCTTACATGTGTCTTTTGGACATTATTTTTTTCAGACTTGGAGATTTCCAAATTTGATTCTTTGGTACTGGTTATCTTATGTTTCTTTATGGAGTTAACAGTAGAAAACTTTGAAAGATTCAGAAGCTGGTCTTCCCTCTCCACATGCGTTAGGAGTTATATTTAAAAATTGAAGACGTGGAGGAGGAAATCTGTAGGGACTTAAAAACTTCATGGCCTTCATGTGAGAGCCAGAGTCTTGGGACTTTGAAATAAATCTCTTTTTAGGGCAGAGTCACAGGATATGTCCCTGTGCTCTTTTTTCTTTTCTTGTTTCAACTTACATAAGTGGTATGACACTGGAAAATTATTTTACCATGTAATGAGTTCTAAATTGATATTTTGGGAAAAGTTTTAAAAATAAAAAGCTTGGTTTTCAGAGTTGTAGGAATGTAGAGATACAGTGTTATATTTTTGAAACACCTATTAAAAGAATAGATAATATTCTTCTTTATTATGAAACAAATAATTACATGCAAAAAGAATAGCACATATTTGTCCTTATATAAATAACTTTGTTTTTTTATTTGCAGGCAGAAAAAACAATTGGCCACCTCTTCCTGACAATTTTCCTGTGGGACCTTGTTTCTATCAGGATTTTTCTGTAGACATTCCTGTGGAATTCCAAAAGACAGTAAAGATTATGTACTACTTATGGATGTGTGAGTATAGAACAAATTATATATTTATTTGAAAAAGTTTATATTTTATTCTCAAAATCTACATTTTTAAAACTCATATAAAGGTAGTATCATAAGTTGGTCTTTTCCTATAGATATTTTAATTTTGAGTGAATCATGTTGTATTTAGGTGTGTCAAAATTGTATACTATGTGACAATCTAAGTTCTTAGCTGAGGAAGACCTGTATATTGAGAACTGGCATTCTTTTGAGGAAAGGACTTCCCTATCATACAGTAGAATTTTCAATGATCCTTTCTCCCTGCAAAATGTTATCGAGGCAATATTTGCTTTGAAAAAATTACTCATATGATTTTTATGCAAATGAAGGCTATTAAAGCATTATGACTTTTTAAAAGGGGCATAAAATATTGAAATATTATAAACTATTTTTCTTAGAGCTTTGAGCACAATTTACTTTCCATTTTCAAGTGGTGAGGAATACTTTTATTATTGGAAGTGCCTAATTAATATAGGATGTTTCATTAAATAGAACGTTAGGACATACATTTTAGGCTGTGATGTTCACATTGCTTTGAATATAATTATGACACATGGAGTATTCAAACTAAATGTCAACCTTTTACCAGTTTTTTGTATGTACACAGAATTCCCACTTATTCTGTTGCATTTTTATTCCAAACAGCAGTCTCAGCCCCATTTAACATCATTGTGTCAGTAGGAGAGGTAGCTGTCATGACTTCTCATCTGCACAGTTGCTGGGTTAATGGACACATTGTGGAGTAAACTCTCATTGGAGGAAATTTGTATGTTCTTACTGTATGATTAGGGAGCCTCCCTCCACCACATATATGAGATCATTTTCCTCAAAATCTTTTAGGAGTATTCTTCACATTTGTGAAACTGCTTTGGAATATGAGAAATGATTCCTTATGGATAGTACATTTTTAACTCTTAGTTTCTTTTGAGTTATGTTGTTAATCTGATTTCTTTGGTTAATCCTGAGTGTCAGTAGTATTACATATTTTTATTTTTAAAGGTTTTGATTTCATATATGTCCATATTAAACAACTCTTATTTAATCAATAAATCATAAAATATATGTAGATTATAAAATAATTATTTTCTTAATGAGCAGAAATTGGCCTCACATTTTAAGTATAAGTTCTTTGACTTTAGTGAAAAAACACTTTAAATGGGGGAGATGGGTGTTGGAAGAAAATTCTATAAGGAATTTAGTAAATAGAGATTGAATGGGGAAGATGATTAATTTTAACTGAATGGTTAACTGCTTTACCAATGCTGATTGTTTCAAAATAGGTCTGTTTTGTCTTAGAAATATATAACTTTCTGAGGTTCTTAGAAATAATATAGTTGGCTATAGTTTTTCCTAGCCCTATTCAGTTTGCAGATCTGTTAACTATTCAAAGAGGGCTCAAGATTCCATCCAGTTAAGGTTCCAATTTGAAGAAGCATTACCTGGAACAAAGTAGGATCTAGTGCTAGTTCAGCACTATCTCTAAATTTCATAGAATATAGGTTGTTTTAATAAATTATTTTCAAGAAGTGTCATCTTGTTACTGATTTTGGAGTTGACTGATGCTTTCACATTGTACTAATAATTATAACAAGAGATAACATTTATGGAGGATTTATCAATACTTTGTGCCAGGCACAGAACTAATCACTTTATATACATTATGTTATTAACTCTTAACCATGTTATGAAGCAGCTACTATATTATCTAGTATTATAGATTGGGAAACTAAAGCTTAGAGAATTTGAGGTAACTTGTCCAAGATTACACAGCAAGTAAGGTTGGGGTTGGATAGCTTGACTCTAGATCCCAGCGTCTAGATTTCCATGTTATACCACCTACAAAGTACCAAAATAAAGAAGTAATTTACATTTTAAACCCAAATATGATGAAGTTATGGTTTCAAAGTTACCTTACTTGAAGCAAATAATTTTCACTCTAAAGGAACTGAAGCAATTAGAAATACCGCTATGAAATGAATCTCAACCTCTTTGAGTATACTCTTGAATTTAAAGAGAAAGAAAAATATCCAGCTACATTAAAGACCACTTAGTGAGGAAGATAATATATTGTCCTAAATTTGTTTATTTTAGGTATCTATATTGTAATGCAGAACTTAGCAAGAAGAGTAATAGTTGCAAATTTAGATTCTAGTGACAGTTGCGAATTTAGGTCCACTAATACCAGATTTGAGTGCTTAATAAAGCAAATTGAAATTTTATAAGAAGGAGGGTCATTCAACTTGGAAATCATGTAAATGAAATGGCCTAAAATTTTCTTTAGTGTTTTACCTACACTTGGAATCCACCAAGTGGATTGGAATTGGATTGAAATTAGCAACATAGAATCATGCATTTCACATTACCTTGCCTTTCTATGTGTTTTTTGATCTCTATGTAAGTGTACTGATTGTTTAGTAAGTAGGCCTAGATGCTTCCTCTTCATTGGGGTACAAACAAATGACCTATTATTGATCATGGTTGTTGGTTACTATGAAAACACATATAGAAAAAATTTTAATAGATTACACAAAATTTAATTGATATTTTTATCTATACTTGGAAGAATTTTTGTGAACTTTAAAATACTCATACCGATATAGTCTGTCTTTTTTTTCTTAAACAGATTAGGAGATAAACCTTGAAAAGTTATTTCTTTGGAGGTTGAAATTTGAGTTAGAATGTTCTGAACATTTAAAACTTTTTTAGGCAATTGGATGCCATTTAATATTACAGAATAATATCTCACAATCTCTTGAATTCTGTTTTTAAGCCCTTAACAGAACTACTTTTATTTCGAGGTGAAGGATTTTGAGTAAATTTATTAGTAAGCTAGCTTTCATGAGTTAGAAATCCTAATGGGAATAAGTAAGTCTTTCCTGTGTAGTAGAATGGGGTGGAATTTTAAAGCTGGAAGAGCCTCCTGCATTTCTCCTGCTGAAAAATTGAAATGCACAGAGGTTGATTAGCTCGATATTATATCACTATAACCCAGGTGTTTTCATTCCTCCTCTGGAGCTCTTTCTCCTTCTGTGGAGTGTGTGTGTTTATCTGGTTGTTAGATGAGAGCAAATTTAGAGGCATCCTAGAATGTGTTTATACCTTGTTTCATTAAGTATTAATTTTATTTGATTAATAATTTAAAGAGATTTTAAAGTTTTTTTTAATGTATGTTGATTTTTAAAATTTACATTCACTTGGTTTTCCCTTTGTTATTTTTAATTAAAGTAGTGGCTTGTATATTTTTATTGTATTGGTAGTTTACATTAAACAGTATTTTAACTTTTGAAATAATTTCTTTCTTGTAATAAATTCAGCCTGTGAATAAATTAAAAAAATTCTTTAAAAAGTTATTAATTATAATGGGTAAATGTTGTTCTTTAGGATCATGGTGTCCTTAGATGTTACTCAGATTTTTGGGTTTTGGTCTGTCAGGGAAAGTAATTACTAACAGTACAGGAAGAATTTGCCAAGATCTATTTGTGTTAACGAAAAGAAAGATCTGCCACAGCAGGTAAAGTGCATCATAGTAAACTTCTTTTTTTTTTTTTAAATTAGTGTAATCCCCTACCAGAACATTGTTTTTAATCCCAGGACCTTAAAAAGTGGACAGCTTTATGAAGATGAGTTAATAATCCTTATAGATTGACTGTATAGTCACTGGAAGTTTCTGCTGTGTTAGTATTTTTAGTCCAATGATTCGAATTAATTTTATTGCTTAAAAATGTTACAGTGAGATTGCGCAGGGCACGTCTCTATTTTCTCTTCTCTTGTGTAGTTCACACTGCGAGGAGCCTGCAGCCCCATTCTGTAAAAATTATAGTTCTGAGTGTAGGATCTTTTTCCTCTCAAGTCCCGGTTCTTTTCCTGGCAGCCACTATTTTTCTGCTTGGGCCTTGAGTCAAGAGACACATCACATGTCATCACATGTTTCCTTCCCAGGGGAGAACCCCTTAAGGTTGTGCGTCTCTGGTTTAGCTGTGTAATTGCCCATTAGGAGAGGGCCAAAAGAATTTTTGCCAAACAGTGCATGTATTAGGACTCTTCTACCTGTGAATACTCTGTTTTCAAATCAGACATGTAAGAAATAGCAACAATGTTTTGAAAAATACTAAATGGAAACATGGGGTAGAATACACTTGCTCTTAGGAAGTATTTTTTCATTTATAATTTTTGTTGAATGAACACATAAATTGAATGTAAACATTTCTTTTCTATTTTGTTTTTTGATTCCACAGTCCATGCTGTAACACTGTTTCTAAATATCTTCGGATGCTTGGCTTGGTTTTGTGTTGATCCTCCAAGAGGGGTTGATTTTGGATTGAGTATCCTGTGGTTCTTGCTTTTTACTCCTTGTTCATTTGTCTGTTGGTACAGACCACTTTACGGAGCTTTCAGGTAAAATGTGTGTACTTTAAAATATGCTCTTTAAAACCTGTGAAGTAAATAATTTGTAGTACACCTTAAAGGGAAAAGTGACATATTTTCATTTTTCATATTTTTTATTATTGTATAATATACCTTCAGAAAAGTCCGTATATAACATCTCTGTGTATTAAGTCCGTATATAACATGCTCTTGTATTCATTTGACTTTGTAACAAATAATATCCCATTCTTTTCTCCCACTTGAGAAAAAGATCAAACATGAAAATGAATGAGGGAAAAATGAGAACAATCTTAGGTCTTAGTATTTGTAAAAGATTCTATTCCATATGATACATTTGACTTTAAAGAAAATTTTACTTTTTATTCTCCCCTTCAGAAAAAATCAGGAGTGGTGATTACAGCCTAATTTTTAAATGAACCTAGGTAGCCTAGGTAGGGTGAATATACATGTGATATTTAAAGTGAGTCACTTTTCACCTGGCAAGTTGGTAATTATTTTCTGTGGAAATTCATTTTTGGTTTTTCAAAATGCAGTAACGTTTTAAAACTGTTTAGACTATAAGATTAACTATACTACTTTGCATGGTATATTTTAATCAACGGTTAGGATTAACATTTCTTAAATGCGTGTTCTGTGGGGTATTACTAGGTGTTGTAGAAAAAAAAGTTCATTAGCTTAAGTTTGGGAACAGTGGGATAATAAAATTAAATAAGTTTCTTCATTTCAGAATTTCTTAGACTTCTTTAAGAGCCTCATGTGCTTTGTGATATGACCATGGAACCATTATTTGTGCGTGTGTGTTGAGTACCTTGTTGGACTCTTGCTTTAGGAAATAAACATTGGGAGATGCTGATTTAGATGATAGCCCTAGATGAGTCCATGTATTCAATTGTTTATCAACTTATTTTTATTTGAGTAAACTCATTTATGAATAATAAACCTCTTTCAGCTCTCATGTATGAGGAGCAGCATTACTAGGAAATAGGCATGTATTGTGCAGATGATATATTAGGGAAATTAGAGGGCCACATTCAGTTGTTTAACTTTTTTTCACTATTTGAACAAAAAATTTCTTTGATTATTCAGAATGTGTATCACCACCCCCATCCCCCAAAGCCCTGCCAAATGAAATTAGAAACGCAGATAGGTAAACAGAAAACGAAAAAGAAGGAGAAGGGGGAAGATTAGGGAATTTGGAGAAAAAAGATGTCATTCAACAGAAAACTAAATTGGTTAGAAATGGAATGAAGGGAAGAAAATAGATGGGAGGAGGGAAAGGGAGGAAAATCTTTGGATCTAATGGAACATGAGAGGTTGGTTATCAAGGAATGGGGAGGGGCACCCCTATAGATGTAGGTTGGAGAAGAATAAAAGGGACCTATTTACTCCTTGCGTGAACAGGAGGAGAGTTACTGCTGCTCTTTTCCTTGTTATCTAAGTCTGGCTCACAAGTTTTTTAATTTTTTGACATGTGGCCTCTGCTTGCCTACTTCCATCGTGTTACCAGTGTATCTGTAATGATGCTTGTGGGTGGGAATGGGGATGTCTTTGGGACTTTGAAAATGACCTGAAACTAGAGACTTTGAATTTTAAGTCTTCTGTGACAAATGTAGCCAGAACAAACTATAAAAAGCCAGTTTTCTGCCATTTATCACTTGAAGTCACTTGGTTCCTTTTATTCCCTTTCTTTGCCAGTGGAAATAAAAATGCTTTGTGGAACATTTTTACTTCTGGCATTATTAACCCCTGGGCTAAATTCTTAGCTGCATCTCAACCCTTTAGAGTATATGTATCACAAATATGTTAATTATCTGGGCTTTACTGTTTGGAGCAGAACTGAGAGGAATAGTTTTTTTAGGGGAAAGTTGAAAGTATTTTAAATCATTAATTAATATACCTTCTCAGTGTATAACTTTGGCATTTTCTTCACCCAGATTGCCAGTGGTTTCTGGGTCTGTTAAGTCTCTTCTGAAGTATCTGGTAAAGTTTTTTAAACATCTACTGATGACAGATTTCTCCCTTAAATATGGAAATCTTAAACCAGATACATTGGATATGATTATTTCTATTAAACACAGGGTTTTAAATAGACTTTATGTATTCACGTAAGTGCTTTATTTGAGATCAATTTTGACAGGGATTACTGCCTTCTGAGAAGGGGCAGAGTCACAGGATGTGCAAGTGTTTCATATTCTGTTTCAAGACTGATGATTAAGAAATGAAACACAAGCATCTGAACATATTACGTCAGTAGAAAATGGGTAACTAAAATCTTTTAGGCCAGATGCACATATTTCTTAAACCAAGTTGTTATTGAAAGCATTTAGTTTTTATTAATCAGACTCTGGAGTGAAGCTAAAGTGCTTTTTAAAAGTTTTTCAAGTTTTATTCTTCTCTGGCTAATGATGTATTTGCCTCTATTGCCATATTTAAATACCTACTGTGAACTTGATTTCTTCAGGTTTCCCTAGAAGTGAAGAAAAGAATGGTAAGCAATAAGAAAAACATGGCAGGGATTGATTTTAGAATAAACCAGTCATTGCAAACATACAAGTCAGAGGGACATTAGGTCTGAGAATGTGATCAGATTTTTTTTTAGTTGTCTGGTGAATTTTTCCCCCCCCTTGTAGATAGGTGGTAATTCCAAGTTTCTAGAGTAGCTGTTAGCTTTGTCGTGGGGTGCTGAAAATAACTAGAGGGCATATTAGGAAGTCTTTATTCTAGAATGATCAGTTCTTTGTATTTTGTCCCTTAGTCAGTTGAAGTTGCATTTGTAATTGCCATATATAGTTTATCTCCTTCTTTGCCTCCCTGTTGACTCCTAATCTAAAAGTAAATCCTTTTTAAAGGTTAATAGTTAACTTTGTTATCAAGAATTTGTTGTAGTTTGCTTAATAACATGATGGCTGAGTAAACCTTTGTATATTAACTCTTAAGCTGGGAAGAAAAATATAATTGTTTTAACTGAATTATAAAATACCTTTAGATGGAGTTAAAGTATTTGCTAATAGCTTTAGAGCCTACTGAAAAAATTTAAAGCTACGTTTAAGTGATTATAATCAATAATCTCATATACTAAATCATACTGATAATTACATTTAATGATTTTAAAATGTGATAAAGATTGATTCTCTTTAGGAATAATCATTTTAAAATTAGTTACCATGCATGAGAAGTTGGTTTTCCAGTGTCATCTGAGTTTCTGTTTCAGTATTTCATTTGCAAGTTTGTTATTGAGTTCACTTGATGCTCTTAGGGAGATGTTAAGATAAATAACTAATGATTGTAAGGCAGTTAGAAAATAAGTACTAAGGTTTAAATTAATCATTCACTGAATACATACAGTATATATTAGGCTGGAGATACAAAGAAGACATGGTACTTGCCCTGTAGAAATATATAATATATAAATGAGTTTAAAAGTAGGTATTACTGAAACTTTGGCTAGTAGAATTTATACATTAAAACAGAGTAGTATTCAAACACCCCCAAAATTTGAAATACAGAATAATTTAATACTGGTATCATACCTGTGATATATCTCTAAATAGAAGATCAGTTATTTTCAAGTGAGTCTTCTTGGATTATCTTTTTGAGGATTTAAGTTTTTAATAAACATTCTTCTCTGAAATCAGGAAAAAAAAAACCCCAAGACCTTGTTTTTACTGGAACCATTGAAATATCAGAATGTCCATGAAAAAGATGAGTTTTAAACTGTATAAAATACTGTTCTATATGAATATGACTTCTCTTAGTGTTACTGAACCAAACTTGGGTCCACTCACCTGTGTGCAGTAAAGCCAATCTACTGCCACTGGGTTGTGGTGAAGGAAAGTGCAGCATTTATTGTAAAGGTACCACACAAGGAGAACGGGTGGCTCATGCTCAAAAACCCCTGAACTCCCTGAAGTGTTTCAGCAAAACATTTTGAAAGGCAAGGTGAGGGAAGGGTGTCCCGGGGTATGTGGTCAGCTCACACACAATTCTCTGACTGGTTGTTGGTGACGTAACAGGGGTTAACGTTATCAATCCTTAGGCACCAGTAGGTCTGGGGGCTACATGCTCATGCTTTTCAAGTAGTTAATTTCTTCTATTTGGTGGTAGTTTTAGCATCTATAAAACAACCCCAGAAGTGTGCATCAGATATTATTATCTAGGTACTTCAGAGAGGAGCTACAGTGGAGGATATGAGGGAATGAATGGTCTGTCCCTGGAAGGCCCCATAGGGTCCTGCTCAGTTACATTAGTTTTCAACCAAGAAGCTCCTTTTACTGATATATGCAAAGGACTTTGACCTCCCTGAATTAATCCCATTGCCTGAATCTGAAGGAGAATGTTATAGAGAAGTTTCAAGTGTATGTGCTTTTCAAAATTAAGTTTATTAGGTATCAGAATTAAACTCAGAGTTGTCATTTTGTAATTTACATATTTTTTAAAAGACTAACTTTATTCTTAATTTTATGCTTCCACAAATCAACAGGCATTATGTAAATACTTTAAAATATTAGGTAATTATTAATGAAGCAGTGTTTTGTTGAAAAAGTATGATTATTGGAAACAGACTGAGAAAGGGTTAGAATTCTGGCTTCCCCACTTAAAAGCTGTGTGCTGTTATGAAAATGCAGTAAAACCTCTCAGTGCCTCAGGTTTTTGAGTGTAAATTGGGCATAACATTTGCAGAGTTGATAGATTAGAGATAGTATGTACAAAATATTTGTCTTTAAAGATGGTCAACAAATGGTAGCTGGAATGTTTTATATTTTTATTTTTGTTAGGTTTTATCATTTACTTTTGATGATCCATAAAAGCATTACTTGTTATAAGTTATTTTTTGCTGCTTTTAGTTTATTGTCCTTTGGTACCCCAGTCTAACCTGGAGGAAATCATAATGTACACTAAAGTGTATGTAGGTTCTTTGTGTTGCTTGATAAAAATAAACTTTAAAAAATGTTGTGTGGAGCAGAAGCAAGAAGAACTACAATCCTGCAGCCTGTGGAACAAAAACCACATTCACAGAAAGATAGACAAGATGAAAAGGCAGAGGGCTATGTACCAGATGAAGGAACAAGATAAAACCCCAGACAAACAACTAAATGAAGCGGAGATAGGGAACCTTCCAGAAAAAGAATTCAGAATAATGATAGTGAAGATGATCCAGGACCTCGGAAAAAGAATGGAGGCAAAGATTGAGCAGATGCAAGAAATGTTCAGCAAAGACCTAGAAGAATTAAGGAACAAACAAACAGAGATGAACAATAGAGTAACTGTAAATGAAAACTACACTAGAAGGAATCAAGAGCAGAATAATTGAGGCAGAAGAACGGATAAGTGACCTGGAAGACAGGATGGTGGAAGTCACTGCTGTGGAACAGAATAAAGAAAAAAGAATGAAAAGAAATGAAGACAGCCTAAGAGACCTCTGGGACAACATTAAACACCAACAACATTTGCATTATAGGGGTCCCAGAAGGAGAAAAGAGAGAGAAAGGACCCGAGAAAATATTTGAAGAGATTATAGTCGAAAACTTCCCTAACATGGGAAAGGAAATAGCCACCCAAGTCCAGGAAGCACAGAGAGTCCCATACAGGATAAACTCAAGGAGAAACACTCCAAGACACATAGAAATCAAATTGGCAAAAGTTAAAAACAAAGAAAAATTATTGAAAGCAGCAAGGGAAAAATGACAAATAACATACAAGGGAACTCTCATAAGGCTAAGAGCTGATTTCTCAGCAGAAGCTCCACAAGCCAGAAGAGAGTGGCGTGACATATTTAAAGTGATGAAAGGGAAGAACCTACACCAAGATCACTCTACCCGGCAACAGTCTCATTCAGATTCGATGGAGAAATCAAAAGCTTTACAGACAAGCAAAAGCTAAGAGAATTCAGCACCACCAAACCAGCTCTACAACAAATGCTAAAGGAACTTCTCTAAGTGGGAAACACAAGAGAAGAAAAGGACCTCCAAAAACAAACGCAAAACAATTAAGAAAATGGTAACAGGAACATACATATCGATAACTACCTTAAACATGAATGGATTAAATGCTCCAACCAAAAGACACAGGCTTGCTGAATAGATACAAAACCAAGACCCATCTATATGCTGTCTACAGGAGACCCACTTCAGACCTAGGGACACATACAGACTGAAAGTGAGGGGATGGAAAAAGATATTCCATGCAAATGGAAATCAAAAGAAAGCTGGAGTAGCAATACTCATATCAAATAAAATAGACTTTAAAATAAAAAATGTTACAAGAGACAAGGAAGGACACTACATAATGATCAAGGGATCAATCCAAGAAGAAGATATAACAATTGTAAATATATATGCACCCAGCATAGGAGCACCTCAATACATAAGGCAACTGCCAACAGCTATAAAAGAGGAAATCGACAGTAACACAATAATAGTGGGGGACTTTAACACCTCACTTACACCAATGGACAGGTCATCCAAACATAAAATTAATAAGGAAACACAAGCTTTAAATGACACAATAGACCAGATAGATTTACTTGATATTTATAGGACATTCCATCCAAAAACAGCAGATTACACTTTCTTCTCAAGTGTGCACAGAACATTCTCCAGGATAGATCAAATCTTGGGTAACAAATCAAGCCTCAGTAAATTTAAGAAAACTGAAGTCATATCAAGCATCTTTTCTGACCACAATGCTATAATATTAGAAATCAGTTACAGGGAAAAAACACGTAAAAAACACCAACACATGGAGGCTAAACAATATGTTACTAAATAACCAAGAGATCACTGAAGAAATCAAAGGGGAAATCAAAAAATACCTAGAGACAAATGACAGTGAAAACACGATGATCCAAAACCTATGGGATGCAGCAAAGGCAGTTCTAAGAGGGAAGTTTATAGCTATACAAGCCTACATCAAGAAACAAGAAAAATCTCAAACCATCTAACTTTACACCTAAAGGAACTAGAGAAAGAAGAACAAACAAAACCCAAAGTTAGCAGAAGGAAAGAGATCATAAAGATTAGAGCAGAAATAAATGAAATAGAAACAAAGAAAACAATAGCAAAGATCAATAAAACTAAAAGCTGGTTCTTTGAGAAGATAAACAAAATTGATAAACCATTAGCCAGACTCATCAAGAAAAAGAGGGAGAGGACTCAAATCAATAAAATTAGAAATGAAAAAGGAAAGTTACAACAGACACTGCAGAAATACAAGCATCCTAAGAGACTACTACAAGCAAATCTATGCCAATAAAATGGACAACCTGGAAGAAGTGGACAAATTCTTAGAAAGGTATAACCTTCCAAGACTGAACCAGGAAGAAAAAGAAAATATGAACAGACCAGTCACAAGTAATGAAATTGAAACTGTGATTAAAAATCTTCGAACAAACAAAAGTCCAGGACCAGATGGTTTCACAGGTGAATTCTTTCAAACGTTTAGAATAAAGAGCTGACACCCATCCTTCTGAAACTCTTCCAAAAAATTGCAGAGGAAGGAACACTCCCAAACTCATTCTATGAGACCACCATCACCTTTATACCAAAAGCAGACAAAGATACTACAAAAATAGAAAATTACCAATATCACTGATGAATATAGATGCAAAAATCCTCTACAAAATACTAGCAAACAGAATCCAACAACACATTAAAAGGATCATACACCGTGATGAAGTGGGATTTATCCCAGGGATGCAAGGATTCTTCAGTATACACAAATCAATCAATGTGATACACCATATTAACAAATTGAGGAAGAAAGACCATATGATCATCTCAATAGATACAGAAAAAGCTTTTGACAAAATTCAACACCAGTTTATGATAAAAAACTCTCCTGAAAGTAGGCATAGAGGGAACCTACCTCAACATAATGAAGGCCATATACGACAAACCCAGAGCAAACATTATTCTCAGTGGTGAAATACTGAAAGCATTTCCTCTAAGATCAGGAACAAGACAAGGATGTCCACTCTCACCACTATTATTCAACATAGTTTTGGAAGTCCTAGCCATGGCAATCAGAGAAGAAAAACAAATAAAAGGAATACAAATTGGAAAAGAAGTAAAACTGTCACTGTTTGCAGATGACATGATACTATACATAGAGAATCCTAAAGATGCCACCAGCAAGCTACTAGAGCTAATCAATGAATTTGGTAAAGTTGCAGGATACAAAATTAATGCACAGAAATCTCTTGCATTCCTATACACTAATGATGAAAAATCTGAAAGAGAAATTATGGAAACACTCCCATTTACCATTGCAACAAAAAGAATAAAATACCTAGGAATAAACCTACCTAGGGAGACAAAAGAACTGTAGGCAGAAAACTATAAGACACTGATGAAAGAAATTAAAGATGATGCTAACAGATGGAGAAATATACCATGTTCTTGGATTGGAAGAATCAATATTGTGCAAATGACTATACTACCCAAAGCAATCTACAGATTCAGCACAATCCCTACCAAATTACCAAAGGCATTTTTTACGGAAGTAGAACAAAAAATCTTAAAATTTGTATGGAGACACAAAAGACCCCGAATAGCCAAAGCAGTCTTGAGGGAAAAAAACGGAGGTGGAGGGATCAGACTCCCTGACTTCAGACTATACTACAAAGCTACAGTAATCAAGATAATATGGTACTGGCACAAAAACAGAAACATAGATCAATGGAACAAGATAGAAAGCCCAGAGATAAAGCCACACACCTGTGGTCAACTAATCTATGACAAAGGAGGTAAGGATATACAATGGAGAAAAGACAGTCTCTTCAATAAGTGGTGCTGGGAAAACTGGGCAACTACGTGTAAAAGAATGAAATTAGAACACTCCCTAACATCATACACAAAAATAAACTCAAAATGGATTAGAGACCTAAATGTAAGACCGGACACTATAAAACTCTTAGAGGAAAACATAGGAAGAAAACCCTTTGACATAAATCACAGCAAGATCTTTTTTGATCCACCTCCTAGAGTAATGGAAATAAAAACAAAAATAAACAAATGGGACCTAATGAAACTTCAAAGCTTTTGCACAGCAAAGGAGACCATAAACAAGACAAAAAGACAACCCTCAGAATGGGAGAAAATATTTGCAAATGAATCAACAGACAAAGGATTAGTCTCCAAAATATATCAACAGCTCATGCAGCTCAATATGAAAAAAACAAACCAATCCAAAAATGGGCAGAAGAGCTAAATAGACATTTCTCCAAAGAAGACATAAAGATGGCCAAGAAGCACATGAAAAGCTGCTCAACATCACTAATTATTAGAGAAATGGAAATCAAAACTACAATGAGGTATCACCTCACACCAGTTAGAATGGGCATCATCAGAGAATCTACGAACAACAAATGCTGGAGAGGGTGTGGAGAAAAGGGAACCCTCTTGCACTGTTGCTGGGAATGTAAATTGATACAGCTATTATGGAGAGCAGTATGGAGGTTCCGTAAAAAACTAAAAATAGAATTACCATATGACCCAGCAATCCCACTACTGGGCATATACCTAGAGAAAACCATAATTCAGAATGACACATGCACCCCAATGTTCACTGCAGCAGTATTTACAATAGCCGGGTCATGGAAGCAGCCTAAATGCCCATCAACAGATGAATGGATAAAGAAGGTGTGGTACATACACACAATGGAATATTACTCAGCCATGAAAAGGAACGAAATTGGGTCATTTGTTGAGACGTGGGTGGATCTAGAGAGTGTCATACAGAGTGAAGTAAGGCAGAAAGAGAAAAACAAGTATCATATATTAATGCATATATGTGGAATGTATAAAAATGGTACAGATGATCTGGTTTGCAGGGCAGAAATTGAGATACAGATGTAGAGAACAAACGTATGGACACCAAAGGGGGAAAGTGGCGGGGGTGGTGGTGGTGGTGGTGTGATGAATTGGGTGATTGGGATTGACATGTATACACTGACATGTATACACTCTAAGAACCTGCTGTGTATTAAAAAAAAAGTTGACTGAAATGATATTTGTATTTCTGTACATGGTTATGTGCCTGTGATCAATGGGAAGAATATACAAAAATACAGCTAATAAAGAGAGTTGTAAAAAAAAAAAGTGTGATAATCTAGTCGTTTAAGTGGAGTTTTTGTGTATTTATGTTTGATGTAATTACATTAAAATTATATGTAATTTGGTTACATTTTTGTTTATCTTTAATGATGTACATGGATTTATATCTAATATTTATAGCTACTACTTACCATATAAAACATATCTGTTAAATACCTTTTTCTTTCTTTACCTTTTAGATTAATAAAGTATTATTCTATTTTTCATCTATTCTTTTATCATTGTCTCTTATTATAGGTCTACAGACAATGAATTCCCTCAAATTTTGTTTGAAAACATTTTCATTTCACCTTCATTTTTTAGCTTTACTGAGGTATAACTGAAAAAATTGTAATATATATAAGGTATACAACATGGTGCTTTGATATTCATACACATTGTGAGAGCCTTACCACAATTGAGTTAACACATCCATCACCTCACATACTTACCTTTTCTTTCCTTACAATGTACTCTTCTAGCAAATTTCAGTGATAGAATACAGTATTATCAACTATAGTCACTAGGTTCTACATTAGATTCTTAGACCTTATTCATCTTAAAAGTTTGTATCCTTTTACCAACTTCTCCCCATTTACTCCAGTCCCTGGTAATCACCATTGTACTCTGTGTTTCTATGAGTTCTACTTTGTTTTAAAAAAATTCTGCATATAAGTGATACCATGAACTATTTATCTTTCTCTGTCTGGCTTACTTCACTTAGTTTAGTAAGGTTCATTCATGTTGTTGGAAATGGCAGGATTTCCTTCTTTTTTAAGGCTGAATAATATTCCGTTTTATTTATATACATACTACATATGTATACACACACACACTACACTTCCTTTATCCATTCTTGCATCAGTGGACATTTAGGTTGTTTCCATACCTTGGCTGTTATGAACAATGCTGCAATGAAAATGGGATTACAAATATCTCTTCCAGATAACGATTTCATTTCCTTCAGATAAATACCCAGAAGTGGAATTGCTGGATCATATGGTAGTTCTATTTTTAACTTTTTGAAGAATCTCCATACCCTTTTCCACAGTGGCTGCACCAGTTTACATTTCCATGAAGTGCTCAGGCGTTCCCTTTTCTCGTCTTCCTCACCAACACTTCTTATTTCTTGTCTTTTTGATAGTAGCCATTCTAACAGACATGAGGTGATATCTCATTGTGGTTTTGATTTGCTTTTATGTGATGATTAGCGATGTTAAGCATCTTTTTGTGTATCTGTTGGCCATCTGTGTGTCTTCGTTTGAAAAATATCTATTCAGATTTTCTGCCCACTTTTTAATTGGATTGTTAGGGGGTTTTTTGGTATTGAGTTGTATGAGATTTTTAATATATTTTGGATATTAACCCCTTATTATTATATGATTTGCAAATATTTTCTCCCATTTGGTAGATTTCATTTTGTTGACGATTTCTTGTGCTGTACAGAACTTTTTTTTTTTTAAGATTTTTTTTACAGGTCAGGTCTTTTATTTACTTATTTTTGGCTGCGTTGTTGCGCGTGGGCTCTCTAGTTGAGGTGAGCGGGGGCTACTCTTCGTTTGCAGTGTGTGAGCTTCTCATTGCGGTGGCTTCTCTTGTTGAGTAGCATGGGCTCTAGGTGCACGGGCTTCAGTAGTTGTGGCATGTGGGCTCAGTAGTTGTAGCTCGCAGGCTCTAGAGTGCAAGCTCAGTAGGTGTGGTGCACGGGCTTAGTTGCTCCATGGTATGTGGGATCTTCCTGGACCAGGGATCGAACCTGTGTTCCCTGTATTGGTAGGCAGATTCTTAACCACTGCCTCACCAGGGAAGTCCTGAGAAGCTTTTTTATTTGATGTAGTTCTACTTGTTGATTTTTGCTTCTGGTGTCAAGTCCAAAAAATCATTGCCAAGACTGACGTTGCGGAGCTTACCACCTATGTTTTCTTCTAGGAGTTTTATTGTTTCAGGTCTTATGGTCATGTTTTTAATCCATTTTGAGTTAATTTTTGTGTATGGTTTAAAATAGTGGTCCAGTTTCATTCTTTTGTATGTGGCTGTCCAGTTTTCCCAGCACCATTTATGGAAGAGACTGTCCTTTCCCCCATTTGATATTCTTGGCTCCTTTGTAGAATGTTAGTTAACCATATATGTGTGGGTTTATTTCTGGGCTCTCTGTTCTGTTCCATTGATCTATGTTTGTGTCTTTGTGCCGGTACCATACTGTTTTGATTACTATAGCTTTGAAATATAGTTTGAAGTCAGGGAGCATGATTCCTCCAGCTTTGTTCTCCTTTCTCAAAGTTGCTTTGGCTACTCAGGATCTATTTAAGTTTCATACAAGTTTTATAATTGTTCTATTTCTGTGAATCTGAAAAATGCTATTGATATTTTGTTAGGAATTGCATTGAGTCTGTAGATTGCCTTGGGTAGTATGGTCATTTTACAGTACTAATTCTTCTAATCCGTGAGTGTGGAATATCTTTCCATTTATTTATGTCTTCAGTTTGTTTCATCAGTGTCTTATAGTTTTCACTGTGTAGGTCTTTTACATCCTTGGCTAAATTTTTTCCTAGGCATTTTATTATTTTTTTTTTGGTGCAATTGTAAATGAGATTTTTTTCTTAATTTCTCTTTCTATTCATTTTTTGTGTATAGAAACACAACAGATATTTGTATATTGATTTTGTGCCCTCTAACTTTACTGAATTTGTTTATTGGTCCTAACAGTCTTTTGGTGGAGACTTTAGGATTTTCTATGTAAATATCATGTCATCTGCAAATAGTGACTATTTCACTTTTGCCTTTCTGATTTGGATTTTTTTTTTCCTTGCCTAATTGCTCTGGGTAGGACTTGCAATACTATGTAGAATAAAAGTGGTGAGAGAGGTCATCCCTGTCTTATTCATGATCTTAGAGGAAAAGCTTTTAGCTTCTCACCATTGAGTATGATGTTAGCTGTGGGCTTGTCATATATGACCTTTATTATGTTGAGGTATGTTCCCTGTATATCCTCTTTGTTAAGAGTTTTTATCATAAATCGATGTTGAATTTTTGCAAATGCTTTTTATGCATCTGTTGAGATCATATGATACTCATCCTTCATTTATTTTGTTAATGTGGTGTATCATATTGATTGATTTGTGGATGTGGAACCATCCTTGCATCCGTAGAATAAATCTCACTTAATTGTGTTTTATGATCCATTTCATGTGTTGTTGAATTTGGCTTGCTAACATTTTATTGAAGGTTTTTGCCTCTATGTTCATTAGGAACAATGGCTTGTAATTTTCTTTTTTTGTAGTGTACTTGTCTGGTTTTGGCATCAGGGTAATGCTGGCCTTGTAAAATGAGTTTAGAAGTGTTCCCTCCTCTTCTGTGTTTTTTGAAAGAGTTTAAGAAAGATTGTTATTAATTCTTCTTTAAATGTTCGGTAGAATTCACCAATGAAGCCATGTGGTCTTGGACTTTTGTTTTTGGGAGGTTTTGGTTACCGATTCAATCTCCTTACTAGTAATCGATCTGTTTAGATTTTCTGTTTCCTCATGATTCAGACTTGGCAGGTTGTATGTTTCTAGGAATTTATCCCAGTATAAACTCATGTATTAAATTCTTAATTTCAGTAGTTTCTTTCACTTTTGCCATGTGTACTTGAACATTTTTTAAAGGTTTTATTCTCTTATGAAATTTTGTTAATGTCTTTGTGTGCATACTTCAGTATCTAGAATACTCTGTGAATTTGTTTTGTATTGTCCATATTTTACTCTTGGTATTTAATCATATGGTGCATCTCTTGGTATACTTAACAAGATTTGATTGAATCTGGATATGGTGAATAAAGAATTGTGGAGGATTCTGATGATGTTCAGTTGTTTCAGAGCAAGTTCACCTTTGCCATGCTTGTCAGCTAGAGTATAAGTCAGGGGCTAAGCTGAGTTAAGGCTGAATTGCAGTTTTGTTTAATTTCTGTCTATGTTTGGTTCTGCCCTAGTCATAGAGGTTAACCCTCTAGGTTTTTAATTGAGAACCTGATATGTTCACTTGGGCTCCTCCCTCAGCAAGTCCTGGACTCACACAGTATAGTCCTGTGATCCCTAGAGGGGAGAAGGGAGGGAGGACAGCATCCTTTTAGAGGGTCCATGACATGAAAACTATTTCATAATAACATTAAGATGTTGTTCTCTTAAATATACAGTGGAGTTTTCCAGAGGCTTACATGACTTGCAAAGAGTTTGAATGTAGAAACAGAAAAGAGAATGCAGCTATCTTCTATTAAACCAGACATTAAAGATGTTTGCAAAAATATAAACTAATGCTACTCTTTTTGCTGTTTTTTTTTCAGTTTTCATGAAAATGTTATTTTATTGTAAGCAATTTATTATCTAAAAAATTAGTTGAATGCTTTAAATATTTCTCAATTTTAGTTTCTCATTTTGTAAAGCAAGAGCTACAACCCACATAAGCAAATGTTCTTTGAGATGCTCAAAAATAAAGAGGTCCTGAGACCAAAAGTTTCAGAATTGCTGTTCTAATCCTTTTCCCATTAGGGGACACTGCAGAAAAGTCTCCTCTGCTTTCAGAGGCTCTGCTTATCTCTTTAGCTTCTGTATTTGGTACATGCCTTGAGAGAAAAGTTGGCTGCATGTTTGGGCCAGCTTTATGCTTCTCACTTCTCATTTCTCATCAGTATTTTGTTACAGTGCATCCTTAGTTTTGTGTCGCGAGTCCTGTGAATCTGCCAAATCTCAGTTGGTTTGTCTGTTCCCTGGAAGCAGCGCTCTCTGCAGGCAGAATCTGAATTTTCAACTTATTATCTTGCATTCAGGAAAAATGAATTGAGGCCGTAGAAAGTCAGCTTACATTTCTGCAGTTCTCTTCCACTCCAGAATCATGATCTCTCTATTCCTGGACGCTTCAGCAGATTTTTTTTTTCCCCCATTTTATCCTCCTGTTCTAGTTGCTCTTGGCAGGGATGTGTTTGACACCAGCTTTTCTGTCATATTAAGAACTGTAAAAATAAAATTAATTTATTTGGTGCTTAGCATTTCCATCTCTGCTTACATTGCTAATCTGTTCTTGCATACTGTCTAGTTTATCCATTAGAACCTGTAGCATATTAATCATAGTTGTACATTCCTGATCTGGTCATTCCAACATCCTAGTCATATCTGACTGTGGTTCTGACGCTTGCTCTATCTCTTCAAACTGTTTTTTGCATTTTAGTATGTCTTGTAATTTTTACTTGATGGCTGGACTTGATGTACTAGGTAAAAGGAACTGCTGTAAATAGACCTTTAGTAATGTGATGGTAAGGTGTGGGGGAGGGGAAGCATTCTGTAGGCCTGTGATTAGGTCTCAGTCTTTCAGTTAGCTTGAGCCTCTGGACTGTGAACTGCACCAGTGCTTCTCAGTCCTTCCTTCTCCTCACGAGGGACAGGCTGGCCTACAGTGGGCTGGAGTTCGGTATTTCTGTTTCCTCACGTAGGTTAGGCTGTAATAAAACCGCAGCAGGTTGGGCTCTGGTTAATTAGTTTCTCCTGAGGGCAGTCCTTGTTAAGAACAGAGTGCTCTAGAGTATTTGCAGATGGTTCCGCTTCCCCACCTCCTCCCGGAAGCATGAGGGGATTTTTTTCTCTAAAGAATTCACTCTGAGAACCAGATTGAGCTGTTGTTGGTAAAATTCACAAATGTGTGGGATTCCCCATATGACTAGGTCTCCCTGGAGTTTTTAACTCTTCAGAGTCGTCCACTCTGAGCCTCTTGTCAATTACGGTTCCGAATTCCTCCCCTGGCAATGGTTGCTGCAGAGGTTTCTGCTTATGGGTTTTTGCTCTAATAACTTTTGATTCTCTGTATTCATCTATCTGTCTCCCAGTTTGGGGGTTGCAGTTTGCCCTCTGGCTTCACTTCTCTTTCAGACCTAAGAAGAGTTGTTGACTTTTCAGTTTGTTCAGCTTTTTACTTGTAGTTAGGATGGTTTGCTACTTCTAAGCTTCTTCCAGGTATACTTTTTCTTTTTTAAGATTTATTATTTATTTATTTTATTTTTGGCTGCGTTGGGTCTCTTAGTTGCGGCATGCAGGATCTTTCATTGTGGTGCGCAGGCTCATCATTGCATTGCGCAGGCTTCTCTCTAGTTGTGGTGTGCGGGCTCCAGAGCGCATGGGCTCTGTAGTTTGTGGCATGCAGGCTCTCTAGCTGAGGCGTGCAAGCTCAGTAGTTGTGGCGCGCGGGCTTAGTTTTCCCATGGCATTGTGGGATCTTAGTTCCCTGACCAGGGATCGAACCTGCATCCCCTGCATTATAAGGTGTATTCTTTACCACTGGACCACCAGGGAAGTCCCTCAGGTATACTTTTTAAAAGTAAGCTATCTCTGGGCAGTAGACAGTATATTTTTGGTCCTGTTTCTTTAGAACATACTTAGTATCTGTTGGGATATTGCACCTTTTATGTTGGAATATTTTGCTAATTGAAATTAAAAATAATTGAACTATTTTAACATCTTGAAAAGTGTTATAATAGTGTATGAACGAGAAAGTCAATCAAATTTTTTCTGTAAAAAGATACTTTATATTTGATTTTAAGTGTAAAAACATCCAAAGCTCAGGAATTGATATTAGTTCATTTTTATGTTGTTTAAATAGTCTTTCAAGTTAATGTACGTTAAAATACTGCCTTTTGTAATTAACTCGACTCTTTTTCATCCTGTTTGTATAACCAGAAAAAGAGAAGTTTTCTTTTTTGATTCCAAAGTGAAGTCTCATATTAAGTTTATCTTAAGGAAGGGTAATATTCTTTCTATACCTGCAAGAGGAACCTACTGCTTAGTTTCTTACATGTGTATGTAAATATATAGTGCTTTAGAGTCTACAAGTCTTGTTCAGTACTTTATATTGTTTAATGTTTAGAATCTTCCTAGTGGATCATTAGTTGCTGAGATTTTCACCTAGGCCTTCAGGCTGGAAATTTAGGGCTCCTGTTTTTCCTTTCTACTTTATTATGTTTACATTATTATTTAATTTTCAGAGAATCTAGATAACTCAGTGATCTCTGTTCAGTGGGGTAATTAATCTTAGAATACAGTTGAACCTTGAACAAATGGGTTTGAACTGCTTGGGTCCACTTATACGTGGATTTTATTCAATAAATACTACTACAGTACTACATGGTCCATAGTTGGTTGAATATGTGGATGTGGAACCTTGGATACAGAGGGCTGACTGTAAAGTTCTATACAGATTTTCGACTGGGGTGGGGGTGGGGTCCGTACCTAACCCGTTGTTCAAAGGTCGGCTATATTTACTGGCAATGTTTATTTCTTGAATGGTTCTTTAACCACAGTAGTTAAGAGCTTACTATTCATTACAAAGTTCTGTACCAGCTGGGTGTTGAGAGTGAGGAGAAGGAAAATGGTCTGTTAATTTTTATGTGGCTTATTTTATAGTAGTTTTTCTAGTGTGATGACAGGACCCTTGATAGTCTCCTTTCAGAGAGCTTAAGGTTCTCCCTTTTCTAACTGTATATCTGTGTAAAGCTGATTTTCTTGATTTTCAACCATAATAATATAGAATAGATTGAGGGTAGAAGCTGATATGAAAATCCATAGAGAATGTAGCAGTGCTGGGGATTTAAAAACTCTGAAACTGACACCTCCTTCGGTGTACACTTGAAAGAATGTGTATTCTGCTTTGGTTGGATGAAATGTTCTGTTAATATCAGTGTGGTCAAAATGGTTGATAGTGTTGTTCAGGTCTTCTGTATTCATACTGATTTTTGTCTGCTTGTTTTGTCAGTTCCTGAGAATTGACAAAATGTTGAAATTTCCAACTTTAATTATGGATTTTTCTCTTCTTTTAGTTTTATCTTCATGGACAGTCTTGTTAAGTAGATATATATTTATGATATGTTTTCTTTGTGCTTTGAATTCTTTATCATTATGTAGTTTCCCTCATTATCCCTGGTATAATAATCCTTTTTTGTCATCTATTTTATCTAATATTATGACAACTATTCCGGCTTTCTTTTAATTTATGTTTGCGTATTATATCTTTTTCTGTTCTTTTACCTTTAACCTACTAATGTTTTTATATTTATAGTGACTTTTTTTGGTAGGCAGTCTTTATTTGGGTCTTGCTTTTGCATCCAAGTTGGCAGTCTATTTATATTAATTGTGTGTTTATGCCATTTACATTTATTGATCTGATTAGATTAGAATCTGTCTTTTTACAAACTATTTTCTATTAGTTCCAACTGTTGTTTCTTTTTTATTCCTTTTTGTCTTCTTCTGGATCAGTTGAGTATTTGTAAATAATTTTATGTTCTCCTATGTCTTCATTATTTCTACCTCTTATCAAAATCTTTTTTAGTGATGCCTGAGTTTTTATAGTATACATTTTTAATTAGTCTTGGTCTATGTCCAAATTATAATATTCCTATTCATGTGTACTGTAAGGACCTCCCAAAAGATTACTCCCATTTTCTTCCCCAATTCTTTGTGCTATTTTTGTTAGGTATTTTATTTTTACATACACTAGAAATACACAATGCATTGCAATTACTTTTGCTTCAGACAGTTGTCTCTTATAAAAATTAAAAATAGAGAGAAATGAATTTTATAATGGACTTCATTAAGCCATTTCAGCACTTTTCATTTTCTTGTTTAGACCCATGTTTCTGTCTCATATCATAATTGTTTTGCCAAAAGAATTTTGTTAAATATTTCTTTTAGTACAAGTCTGCTGGTAACCAGTCCTTTAGTTTTTCATTTTTATTTATTTATTTTTTATTATTTTTTTTTGCCGTACGCAGGACTCTCACTGTTGTGGCCACTCCCGTTGCGGAGCACAGGCTCCGGATGCGCAGGCTCAGTGGCCATGGCTCATGGGCCCAGCCGTTCTGCGGCATGTGGGATCTTCCCGGACCGGGGCACGAACCCGTGTCCCCTGCATCGGCAGGCGGACTCTAAACCACTGTGCCACCAGGGAAGCTCTAGTTTTTCATTTTTGAAAGATATTTTTACTGGGTATAAAATTCTGAGTTCAGTTTTTTTTTTTTTTTTTCCGTATTTTAAACACATCACTTTGATGTATTCTGGCTTGCAGAGCTTTTGATGAGAGATGTCTGTTATAATTCTTCTTCTGTTTTTAAAGTTTTTTTTCTCTTTCTGCCTTCAAGATTTTTTCCTTATTTCTGATTTTGGGCATTTTGATTATGATGTGCATGTTTGTGTGTTCATTTGTGTGTGTTTTGGTGTGTATCTTTAGTGTTCTCTAATTTTCTTGGATTTGTCATTTGGAGTATTTAGTTAATTTTGGAAAATTCTCAGTCATTATCTGTTCAGGTAATTCTTCTGCCACTTCTTTTTTTTTTCCTGGAATTCCTGTTATATGTGTGTCAGACTGCTTGATATTGTCCTTCAGCTCTTAGATGCTCTGTTCTTGTTTTGTCCATTCTTTTTTAATCCTTGCATTTCAGTTTGTATAGTTTCTATCTTCAAGTTCACCCTCAGCTGTATTGAGTGTATTGATGAGCTTGTCCAAGGTATTCTTCGTGTCTATTACCATGGTTTTCATTTCTACCATAGTCATTTGGTTATTTTCTATAGCTTACTTATATGCTGAGAGTCCTCTTCATTCATGATATCTACCTTTTTGACTGGAGTCTTGAACATATTAATCATAGTTATTTTAAATTTCTTATTTAAAATAAGAGTGCTAGATACCTCAAAACTCAAGCTGTATTATTGCTCAGTATTCTTTGTTGACAGAAGTGTCTTAGAGGCATATTTGTAGGAAAAAAATATATGTTCTTAAGTTTTCTCTTTGATAAGAGCCTTGTGTAATATGATGAAAACAGTTTGTGACCTAGAGTCTAACCAATGTTGACTTCTATTTTGCTTTAAATTAATTAGTTTTGCTGTTCAAAGGTAATTTGAAAATGGTTGGCTATTGGCTGAGTTTAGCTGTTTAATGCTTTCTAAATTGAATGGCAATTCAACTTTGAGATTTTAGTTGTCACTCAAGAAAATCTTTGACTAATCAAGTAAAAGTTTTAGTAAATTTTGGTCCTTATTTTCTTATTAGCTGTAAAATACTATTCTATTGTATCCTTCCTGACTTTTTCTAAAAGGAAGTATTTTAAAGAACCTAAATTATTACAAATGAAAAAAATTATAATCTTCTCATATAAGAAAGACTGAGCATTTGGGATTAATTTAATGTAGATAGTGGTATTCTATTGATTGATGATTAGCTTTCTTGGACAAGATGGAATTAAAATAATATCCTAGAGATAGTTTTATCACATGGTTAAAAACATCAGGATACACAGACAGGTCTCAGCATTTCTGTTACTAGCTCTGTTTTTGGATCATTTAACCTCTCTAAATCTGTTTATTCATCAGTAAAATGGAGTCAATATTAGTGTCTACATCATGGGGGTAATGTAAGCATTAAATGGGTAATGCATGTGTTTGCTATGGTTCCTGGCATGTAATGTTGAACAAATGTTAGCTGATATTGCAAAATAGGGAGTCAGTTAAATATAGAAGATCCAAAGCTTGAACCCAGGTTGTGGACTAGGTTTAAAATTGTCCAAGTTTAAAATTTCATTACATACAAACTTTTTATTATGCCCCCTGCTTTTAGCAGAACACAGATGGAAAGAAGACAAAGTCTAGGGTCCCTTCCATCCCAGTTCTATGCATTTTAGTTTAGGCTAGTGAGTGTTCTTAATAGATTTTATATCACAGACTCCACTGTGAACCTGAAATTTGTGACTTCTCTTCCTAAAAAGATACAGACATGCAAAATATTATGCACAATTTGGGTGGGTTTGTGGTGCTGCCTTTTAAAGCCTACTTATGGAACCCTGTTCTTGGAGAAAGAATTGATTTTGGCACAAAAGCATTAGGGGGAGAATGAGGTTGGTTTAGATAGCCTTACATCTCAAAGTGACTAAGACAAGGAAAGCAGCTGTATTTCTTAGGTTCCTTTTTATTCTATTGCCTTTACATCATCTTCATCATCAGGAATTTCATGTATTACTTGATTCTGGTAGTAATGAAGTTACCAACCATGTCCCAGAAATTTTCAAGATTTTATCAGAAGCTAAATGTCACTTCTGTAAGCAGAATATTACTTCTGTGAGCAAAATTGTTTGCAGTGCAGTACTGTACTGGTGTAAGAGAGGTACCAACAAGTAACATTTATTGATTGTTTCCTATGTGCCTGTACATCCCCTGCTAAGCACTTTACATGTATTATTTCATCCATATAAAGGTAGATTCCACTGTTGTTCTTATTTTGCAAATAGAAAATCTCAGATTTAGGCCTAAATTTTCTTTGAAGTTACACAACTTTAACTGGAAGAGTCTGGATTCAAACTCAAATCTTTCTCTAAAGCTACATGCTGTTAACTACTATGCTGAGTTACCAAAGGTAAAATGTTTAGTACTTTAGTTAAGTTGTACCCATTTATTGTGGTTAAATGTAAAATTTCTGTTCTCCCTTTTAAAATAATGAAATACTTTGTCTTCCCTGATTCCTCAAACTGTAGTTGTGATTAATCTCTGTTATTGATATGTAATGTGAAGTAAAAGATTTATGTGATCTTAATACAGTTTTTCTGAGATTTTTAATAATAATTTAGGGAAGGACATTTTTATGAAAGGTGTACTATAACTTGTCAGTATGTTATTTGAAGACAATTAAACCAAAAACAACTGGCTTATTTGAGATTAAGTTTTCCAATAGGCTTTGATCTGGAAGAGCCAGGATGGCAAGCAATAGGAAGCTTTTATTATTTAGTTATCTATTCTGATGAAGAAATTGGTTACATAGTTGGATCTATTATGAATAAATATTCAAAATATCACAAGTACTTCACTGTAAATTGAGGCGGATTACAAGTTAAAACTACTTAGCTTAAATCAATTGATAGTGTTTTTCTAACTGTAGTTCTACTCTTTCTTCTTTGGGTTAAAATGGCTCTGTACAAGCTGGGTTGTTTCAACAGTCAGCTTCGTAACCTCTTTCTGTATACAAGACCCATCGCCTTTGCTTTGGGATGCCAATAGACATTGTCTACACCCGCAGTGATGTTTTTTCTTCTGGACCTTTTCTGATTCTTGCTCTGGTACAGCCCTCCACTTGAGGGGTGGGGAGTGGTTATCTGGCCCTGTAAGAGCTTCGCAGCCTTACCTGGCTCTTAAAGCAACTCAAATGAACTTGAAATTCATGTGATGATTGTATTGTTTAAGTTTACACTTTACAGAGTTTTCTACTATTTAGTATACGGGAAGTTAGTTATACTTAATGTGCTTTCTAGCACTACGACTACCTCAGTTTTTTGCATATGTCTTTAATAAATTTTAGGCTTTCGGCAGGGAATTGCAACCTGGTATTGTAAAATCGTTTTCACAGGGGAGTCAGATTCACTTTTTTATATTGTTTTGATGTGAAGAACTATATTTTCGGTGACTGCTTGTATAAAGTAACCTTTTAAAAATTTGGATTTGATTTTACATTTGTAATAATTTGGACAGATTAGATAGAGGAAGATTTGTGCACTCTTGTAAGAGTCCAGATAGTTGAGTAAGTGCTGGCACATGGAGTTTAAATCTCAGAGAAAGTTGAAATATTTTTAAAATAATCATTTATATTAGCATGGTAAATGTACACAAAATGAATTTTACTGTCTCCCTGTCCAGAAACAGGAAAGTTGGTTGATAAAATGAGGCAAACACAGTCTATCGAGAAAGATATTTAGCCTCCTTCAATAGTAAAAGTAGAAAAAATGAGTTTTAAGGACTCCGAGGTTTCCATTTCATCAACTTAGTATGCTAGCTGTGCTTTTATAGGTACTAACTGTACCTATAAAAGAGGAAGGCGAACCAATTTTTACATTCCTCCATTTGTATTTGAGAGCAATGTTTTAGAGGTAGTTCCTTTTTAGTAGGACAGCTTAAGTTTTAAAACATATTCTGTACCTTGTAATAGATTTCTTAGAGGTTGTTATTAGGCAGTTTCAGCTTCTAGACTATATCTATGAGCTTGGAACTAAGTAGAAAGATCCCTCTTCGGTAACTGAAATAGCTGTTATGAAGCCTTTAGAATTAGTCTATTTATGAAGCCCTTATTCAGAGAATATATTACATATATAATTTTAACCATTCTGATATTCTGGTTTCTTGGTACATAGATAATAAAGCAAGATAATAATCAACAAGAAAAAAGAAAATATCTATGAGCCATGCTCACATAAACAAATGATAGATAAATGAAGTGGAAGGGACAAATCTTCTCTAATGAAGACTTCCAAAAATGTGTTTTGGGGTTGGAATAGTCACTGGGATGAACAGGAATGGAGTAAACTTAGGACATTTGAAAATCTTGCCAAACAAATCAAATTCAACAGTATGTTTAAAGATACTGTGTCATGATCAAGTGGGTGCAGCTTATTCTTGGAATTCAAGGTTGGTTTAATATTAGAAAATTAGTTATTGTAATTCACCATATTACAAACTAAAATAGAAAAACCATATGATCATCTTAATTGATGCAGAAAAAGCATCTGACAAAATCTAACAACAATCACTTTCATGATAAAAACACTCAATAAACTTGGAATAAAAGGTAACTTTCTCAACTTGATGAAGGGTATCTATGAAAAACTGTAACAGCTAACATCATACTTAATGAAAGACTGAAAGGGGTTTCTGCTTAAGATCAAGGACAAGATAAGGATGTTCATTCTCACCACTTACATTCAAATTGAAATGGAAGTTCTAGCCAGTATAAACAGGTTGGAAAACCAAGTAAGAGGCATCAAATTAGAAAGGAAAAAGTAAAACTGTCTTTATTCACAGATTACATAATCATCTATGCAGAAAATATAAATGGAGAGATATACCTTGTTAATGGATTGGAAGACTCAACATTATGATGATGTGAATTCTCTCAAAATGGGTCTATAGATGCGATGCAATCCCAATAAAAATCCCTGCATGTTGTTTTATAGAAATGAACAAGGTGATTCTAAAATGTGTATAGAAATGTAATAGTCTAGAATAGCCAAAACAACTTCGGAAAAGGACAACAAAGTTGGAAGATTAACACTACAAATTTGAAGACTTATTAGAAAACCCAGGTAATCGTATTGACATAAACGTTGACATATAGAACAATGAGACAGAATAGAGTGTCCAGAAATAAATGCACCCATATATAGATTACTGATTTTTTAGAAAGGTACAAAGGTAATGCAGTATAGAAGGGACAGTCTTTTTAAGAAAATATGCTGGAATAATTGCGTATCTGTATGCAAAAAAGAACTTTAATCCATACCTCGTACTATATTTTAAAAATTAAAAAAGGGACATAGACTTAAATGTAAAACCAAAAAAATATAAAACTTCTGGAGAAAGACAGGAAAAAAAAACTGTGTCCTTGTCTTTGGCACAGATTTCTTAGATACAGCAATAAAATCAAGATCCATAAAAGAACAAATTGATAAGTTTTGTCTTTTTATGAACTCCAATTTTTCTTCTTTAAAAGACACTCTTGGGATTTCCCTGGTGGTGCAGTGGTTAAGAATCTGCCTGCCAATGAAGGGGACACGGGTTTGAGCCCTGGTCTGGGAAGATCCCACATGCTGCGGAGCAACTAAGCCCCACGCACCACAACTACTGAGCCTGCGCTCTAGAGCCTGCGTGCCACAACCACTGAAGCCCATGCGCCTAGAGTCCACGCTCCACAACGAGAGAAGCCACTGCAATGAGAAGCCCGTGCACTGCAACGAAGAGTAGCCCCCACTCTCTGCAACTAGAGAAAGCCTGCACGCAGCAATGAAGACCCAACACAGCCAAAAATAAAATCAATTCATTAAAAAAAAATGTTAAACGTATATCTGTGTGTTCTAGCCCTTCCACTTCTAGGTAGTTACCCAGGAGAAAAAGAAATATATGTTCATATGTAGACATATGCATGAATGTCCATGGCAGCTTTATTTATAGAAGTAAAAAACTAGAAACAATCTAACTGATCATCAACAGGTGAATGAATAAACAAACTGTGGTGGTACTATACAATGGAATACTACTCAGCAATGAAAAAGAATGGACTTTTGTTACATGCAGCAACATGAGTGAATCTGAAAATGTGCTGAATGAAAGAAGGCAGACAAGAAGAAAGTGTAGACTGTATGATCCCATTTAAATCTCTGAAATACGAAACTATAGTGACTGAAAGCAGTGGGTGGGGAGGGAGGGATTAACCAGGAACACAAGGAAAAATTTGGAATATGTTCACTATTTTGACTAGAGAAGGTTCATAGTTATATACTTATGTCAAACCTTACCGAATTGTATATTTTAAATACTTGCAGTTTATTGTATGTTAATTATAATTCAGTGAAGCTATTTGATAAAAAATGAAAACGAAATAATTTTTCTTTTGCCAAGATGTTTTGTGGTGCAGTTGGAAATTGAAAGGACAAAGTGAGGCTGGAATAATAATAACAACATCGTCTAGTATTTGGATAAACGGTTCACATACATTATTATGTTATTATTTTAATTTCAAGTCTCAGGTAGTTGCCACTGGTTTTTAAAAATATTTTTTAATGTTTGAATGTCAGTCTACAAGTGAATGTAAAGGCATTGAGAACAATGACATTTTCCCCTTTCTTTTTCTCCCTACTCTCTTTCTTTTTAAAAACAGGAGTGACAGTTCATTCAGATTCTTTGTATTCTTTTTCGTCTATATTTGTCAGTTTGCTGTACATGTACTCCAGGCTGCAGGATTTCATAATTGGGGTAACTGGTAAGTCATTTACTTTAATTACTCTAGTTATAATCTGTTCATCTAGTATCTTAATATAATTTTTGGATTCCTAAAAATATTTGACATAGAAAAACCAGATTAGCAAAAGTATACAAATAATAAAAAATGCAATTTAAAAGTTTCCTAAGGAATAACCTTTGAAGGAATTTAAGAAAAGGCTACCTGTTATGTGTAAAGCGCTATTTTAGGTATGCACACATATATTTTCATACACACACAAATGCATGTGTGCCCACATACACACACGTCTTTGAAAAGTGGAGTCACTGCATGCACATATATGGATATATCTTTAAACAAATAGAATCGTTCTTAGTCTGGCAAAATGCTCACTCAGTGGGGGACCCTCAGAAACAGACTATTTGGACACAGGTTAGAAGGTCATAGATTTATATCTCTCTTCAGACACTCTGGAGCAAACACTTCCTTGAGTGAAGTGGTGCATAGAAGAGTACCTATGTATAAAATCATCCCTCCCTCTCTTCTTTCTCTTACAACCATTGCGTACAGTTGAATTTTTATAAGCTAAAAGCATGTGCGAGGCAACTTTGCTGCGCTACGTACATAAACTGAAACGATCATGTAACTAGAGTGTATTTGAAGACTTACATTTAGTATGCCACTACTGAATTAGAGTAGTCACTGAAAGTCAGACAACTGTTGATAGCTTTGCAGATCTAACGGGCATATATACATGCAGAGAATTTATTTGGGTATTTTAAATCAGTTCTAGGAAAGAGTAGCATTCATTATGATTTTAAAAAGTGTTTACTCTTTAGCATTTGAGAGAAAGGAAATGTTTTAAATGTTTAATTTAAAAAATACACTGCTTATGTTAACAGCATTTTTGTATTCTAATGAAACCTAAATAATTTCTTTTGCTTTTTTTTTTTAAATAAATTTATTTATTTTTGGCTGCATTGGGTCTTCATTGCTGTGCACAGGCTTTCTCTAGTTGCGGTGAGCGGGGTCTGCTCTTCATTCCGGTGCATGGGCTTCTCATTGCGGTGGCTTCTCTTGTTCTGGAGCACGGGCTCTAGGCACGTGGGCTTCAGTAGTTGTAGCCCGTGGGCTCAGTAGTTGTGGCTTGCAGGCTCTAGAGTGCAGGCTCAGTATTTGTGGCGCACAGGCTTAGTTGCTCCACGGCATGTGGGATCTTCCCAGACCAGGGCTCTAACCCGTGTCCCCTGCATTGGCAGGTGAATTCTGAACCACTGCGCCACCAGGGAAGCCCTTCTTTTGCTTTTTAGAACAGACTTAGAAAAAAGTGTTAAAATTGAGCACAGCAGCCTGCGAGGTGACTAAATAGCACAGGAATCTGCTAGTGAGCGTGCATACAAGGTGACCTGTTGTAAGATAGACCTCAGGTACTTTAGCAGACTTTAAAAAATTAGACTCTTTATTTTGAGATAATTGTAGAGTCACAGACAGCTATAAGAAATAATTCAGGGAGATCCCAAGTATCCTTTATCCAGTTTTCCCCAGTGGTAACATACTGTAAAGCTAAGGTATAATACCAAAATCAGGATCTTGACACTGATTCAGTGAAGACAGGACATTCCCATCACCAAAGGATCCTTTATGCTGCCCGTTATAGCCACACTCACTTCCCTCCTTAACCCCAGCAATCACTAATCTGCTTGTCATTTCAAGAATGTTATATAAATGGAATCATGCAGTTTGTACCCTTTAGCTTTTTTCACCAAGCATAATGCTCTGGAGGTTTATCCAGGTTGTTGTGTCTCAGTCGTTCCTCCCTTTTTATTCCTGAGCAGCATCCATGGTGTGGATGGACCACAGTTTGTTTAACCATCCACCAGTCCGAGGGACCTTGGATTGTTCCTGGTTTGGGGCTATTCTGCTGAAAATGTTCGTGAACAAGTTTTTATGTGAACATAAGTTTTCATTTCTCTGTGATAAATACCCAAGAGAAGAGTGTAATTGTTGGTTCATATGGAAGTTGCATGTTTAGTGTTGTAAAATTTCTATTTATTTATATTTATTTTTAGATGATTTATTTATTTATTTTTGGCTGCATACCACAACTTGTGGGATCTTAGTTCCTTGACCAGGGATTGAACCCGGGCCCTTGGCAATGAGAGCCAAGGGAGTCCTAACCACTGGACCTGCTACGGAATTCCCTGTTCAGTGTTTTTAAAAAACTGACAGTATTTTCCAGAATGGCTGTAACATTTTACAGTCCCAACTACAACATATGGGTGATTCAGCCTCCACATCCTCACCAGCCTCTGGTGTTGTCACTACTTTTTTTTTTAAGCTGTTCTGATAGGTGTGTAATGATATCTCACTGTGGTTTTAATATTTATTTCCTTAATGACTCATGATGTTTTATCTTTTCATGTGCTTATTTGTCATCTATATGTCCTCTTGGTGAAATGTCTCTTCATGTCTTTGCCCATTTTCTTTTTTTTTTTGGTTGCGCTGGTCTTCATTGCTGCGTGTGGGCTTTTCTCTGTTGCAGCGAGTGGGGGCTACTCTTCGTTGCAGTGTGCGGGCTTCTCATTGTAGTGGTGCTTTCTCTTGTTGTGGAGCACGGGCTCTAGGTGCGTGGGCTTCAGTAGTTGCAGCACGCAGGCTCAGTAGTTGCGACACGTGGGCCCCAGAGTGCATGGGCTTCAGTAGTTGTGGTGCGCGGGCTCTAGAGTGCGTGGGCTTCAGTAGTTGTGGCATGTAGGTTCAGTCGTTGTGGTTCAGGGCTTAGTTGCCCTGTGGCATGTGAACTCTTCCCGCACCAGGGATCGAACCCGTGTCCCTTGCATTGGCAGGTGGATTCTTAACCACTGACCACCAGTGAAGTCCTTTGCCCATTTTCTAATTGAAACTTTTTAATTTTAAGAATTTATTTTTACTGTTGAGCTTTGAAGTTTCTTTATATATTTTGGATACTAGCCCTTTGTTGAATATGTGGTTCTCAAATATTTTTTTACATAATTAAAATGAACTTTAAAAAATAATAATGAAATCATAGGCTTAAAAAATGTAAAATCTCATGGTACACATTTAAGGCTCTGGATTTTGGTGTTTAGGTTTGAATTCAGACTGTGCTGTTTTTATTAGCTGTGTGACCTTGGGCAAGTTACTGAATAATCTTGGTGACTCAGTTTCTTATCTGTAAAATAGGGATTAAAAATAGCATATATCGTAGTGGGTTGTTGTGAGAATTAAATGAGTTAATACATGTAAAGAACTTGGATGTTGCCTGGATTGTAAGTGCTGAAAATGTGTTAGTTATTATGCTGTTTTTAAAAATTGTGCATTAACTTATTTGCCTAATTTTAGTTTTCTTCTTTTAATTTCATAGTGGTTGGATTTCATCCCTTACTGGTCTCAACAAAAGTATTCCTGTTGGAATCATGATGATAATCATAGCAGCACTTTTCACAGCATCAGCAGTCATCTCACTAGTTATGTTTAAAAAGGTAAGTGAAATTTTATGTCTGTAAATTTTTTTAGTGAACCTGATAATTCAGTTCTCATTTTCCCATTTTGCTCTTTATTTAGTGTAACCTCAGGCCGTTTGGTTGTTGTTCTTATGCAAGTTTGCTCTCTGAGGATTACTTTTTACAATTAAAAGTTATGCATAGATAAATTTTAGAAAATTGCATCACATTTAATGTTTCCCGTAGATAGAGAATATTTTTAAATTCTGTTAACAGAGGGCTTCTTTAATCAATTGAAGAGTCAATCTCATTTTTAAAATTTGTATCTTTTTATATATTCTGATTTCTTTTTTTGAATATGAAACATAGGAGACCGATTAATAAATAGAAGTAAAACTCTTGTGTGGTATGTGCATTTTATTTGTATTTTATCTAAGAGTATAAAGTGAGCTGGTAACAGACTCAGGCTGGATTATGGACTGAATTTTATTTTTAGTAACTGCCCAATTATTTTAGCTATACAGTTGGCAATCTATATCCACATGTTCCACATCCTCTAATTTGAGCAACTGTGGATTGAAAATATTAGGGAAAAAAAAATTCCAGGAAGTTCCAAAAAGCAAAACTTGAATTTGCCACACAATGGCAACTATTTACATAGTATTTACATTGTTTTTACAACCATTTGTATAACGTTTACATTATATTAGGTTTTATAAGTAATCTATAGATGATTTCAAGTATACATATGGGACAGATGTGGGGAGGATGTGCGTAGGTTACTTGCAAATACTACGCCACTTTGTATAAGGGACTTGAACACCCTCAGATTGTGGTACCCATGGGCGTGGGGATGAGGGTATCATGGAACCAGTACCCACAGATACTGAGGGATGACTGCGCCTCCTCCTGTCAAATTCCCATGGCTGTTTTCACTGCCTTAAAGAAAATCGTTCCATAGGGTAGGAGAAAGGTCAGGTTTTTTTTATGTATAAAGTTTTATCGTGCCTTGGGTATGTATTTTTGATATTCTACACATGTTCCAACATAATATAGAGACCCTGTGAATTACACCTATGTTTTAAAATAGTACTTTTTGGTGGGTCTCACATTAAGGAAAATAAGTCCTTAAAACATTTTTTCTTTGTTTTTTTTTTACTCTGTGGAAACTTGGGAATATGTACAAGGATTGCACAGAAATAACTGTACCTTATATTTAAGAAAACTGCATTCTTGAAATACTTTGCTTGTACATTTGTCTTTAATCCTTCTCAAAACTCTGAAACCTAGGCTATGTTCTTTCTGTCCATATTTTGCTACTCATTTTCCCTCTTAAAAGCTTTTACTTCTTTTTAGAAATACACATACATAACTATTGAAACTCCGCTTTCTAAAGTTACTAGATCCTATACCAGCCTTTTTTTCCGTTTTCCTCCTCCTTGGACGCTGAAGCCTTCTATTCTACAGGTGGCCCCTCTTCCTCAGCCTTTATGGTTATGTTCTGATTCTCCTGCCTCTGAGGCTAGTCTTTCTTCTTCATTTCTTTGTTTAGCTCATAACTAAAGGTCTTCTTAAATGCAGTCAGGTCTCTGCTCTTTGTGCTTGCTCTACAGTATATTTTCCTTTGGGAATTTCAACCTCCCTCATTGTTTCAGTTTCTTCTTTACCTCCATGAACTAGAATGTTGGAGTTGAAAGACAATGCTTTACACAAACATGTAGTTGCATCTTCAGGTGACTGTTTATATCTCCAGTTGATTGGTATCATCATCTCACAGTAATGCATAAACTCATTCTTTTCTCAGAACCAGCACTCCTTCCAGAAGTTCTGATTCATATTCAAGAAACATTTATTAACACCACATATTGTATGATTCCACTTATATGAAATGTCCAAAATAGGTAAATCTATAGAGACAGAAAGTAGATTCGTGGTTGCCTATAACCAGGGGTGGGGTGACTACAAATGGTTATAGAATTTCTTTTTTGGGGTGATGGTGAAAAAGGTCTATGAATATACTAAAAACCATTGAATTGTATACTTTACAAGGGTAAATTGTATAGTGTACAACATTTATCTCAATGAAGCTGTGTTTTAAAAAGGAAATTTATTAAGTAGCTATTATACATGAGTGGTTGTAAGTACTTTTTCATGTGATTCCATTTAAAACTTATGTCATTACCTTGTCAGTGCTTCCATTACTTTTTTTTTTTAACATCTTTATTGGGGTATAATTGCTTTACAATGGTGTGTTAGTTTCTGCTTTATAACAAAGTGAATCAGTTATACATATACATATGTTCCCATATGTCTTCCCTCTTGCGTCTCCCTCCCTCCCTATCCCACCCCTCCAGGCTGTCACAAAACACCGAGCCAATATCCCTGTGCCATGCGGCTGCTTCCCACTAGCTATCTACCTTACGTTTTTTAGTGTGTATACTCACTTTCCTAGACACTTTCTTAGTGTCTGTTCCATCTTTCTCTTCCTTTCCATTTCCAACCTCAGCTAACCCAGAGATTTTCTTACAGGTCGCTCATACCCCATTCCCACTTCCTTCAGTTCACTTTATGTATAGTTACTATTTTAATCTAAAAAAAAAATCCCAAATAAACCCAGCACTCTGAAGGTTTTTGAAGTGGACTTCAGGTTGGGGAATGGGATTGTGGTGGTAGTGGTAGTAGGGCTGGTGGTGACCTTTCACAACTCCCGGATTCAGACTTTATACTCCATTCAAAGTTACTGCTTGGTTTCTTTAAATACATCACGTACATTGCTTTGTCTCAGTTTTTGTTCATGGTATGCTTCTTGACCTCTGGGTTGCTTTATCTTCTCTACCAGTTGAAGACTTACAAGTGCTCTTTCAAGACCTGGTTCCAGTCTCATATTCTTCGTCTGTGAAATAAGGAATTTAGATGAGATGATTTTATGAAGTACAATAAATGGAGATAATATAAGCTAAAATATAGTTTGAGCCAGCTTTCATATTTGTAACGGCAAGGATTTGTTTTAATTTGATAGAAATTGAGATCCAATGAAGACACCTGATTTTTCTTTTTATTTTCTTTTCCATACTTGCTCAAAACTTGCTGTTTTTTCTTCCAACTTCATTGAGATATAATTGACACACAGCACTATATAAGTTTAAGGTGTACAGCATAATGATTTGACTTACGTCATGAAATGATTTTTAATAAGTATAGCAAACATTCATCATCTCATAGATACAAAATAAAAATTTTAAAAATGTTTTTCCTTGTGATGAGAACTCTTAGGATTTACTCTCTTCACAATTTTCATATATAATGTACAGCACTGCTAATTATATTTATCATGTTGTGCATTACATCTCTATTACTTATTTATCTTGTAACTGGAAGTTTGTACCTTTTTAACTATCTTTATCCAATTCCCCTTCTCCCACCCGCCACCTCTCATAACTACAAATCTGATCTCTTCTTCTATGAGTTTGTTTGTTTTTGAAGTATAATTGACCTACAACACTGTGTTAGTTTCTGGTACACAACATAGTGATCTGATATTTCTGTATGTTTCAAAATGATCATCACAGCAAGTCTAGTTACCATCTGTCATCATATAATGGTATTCTGTTATTGACTATATTCCCCACACTGTACACTTTAAAAGAAAAAAGTCCTTTGGGGCTATGTAGCCATAGTTTATAACCGCTAGGAGTCAGGCTTTCCATAAGCAGTTAATGCCCTCTAAAAGTTATCTGTGCACACTGTTTTGGCTCTAGAATAGTTGCTTTTTATTAGGCTATTCTGCGTCTCCAGTACCAGCTAAATGGTGCTCTGTGGTATATATTTATTTCAATGGCAATGAATACAATTTTGAGAATTTTGTGGACATTCTGAAGTCCTGCATAATTTGGAGTTAGCTAATCATTGGTGTCTAAAGTGCCCAGTATGGGCACTATGGATTCTTTGTTTTCCCCATAGTGTCATCTTATAATCCAAATTTAAAATAATTGAAATGCAAGAATATCTGTCTCTTGTACCTATTCATAGATAAGGGAATAGTTTAATCCTTACCTTTCACAGATAGATTTTTAAAATTTTCTTTTAGATTATTCCCAAACAATATTTTTTTTCCAGGCCCATCTTTTTATAGTAAGCTATTAGAAAGAATTAAATAATAGTTTTGGGCTAAGGGAGAGGTATTATAAATGGGTCAAATAATAAATGAATGAGTCATAGGAGATTATATATCAGGGGAATACAAAATTTCCCCCATCCTTTAATTGATATAAGAGCTAGAATAACTTAGTATGCTAGAGATAAATAGATAATACGTCATTTGTATTTCCTTTGGGACCTAGTTTTGAATGGTTATTTTTCTATGAAATTTAACAAATTGTTAACAGACTTTGTCCACATTCATAAAATAATTGTTAGTAGTGATTTTTTTGCACTTCAGAAGAATTTTTAAAAAAAGTTATTTCACTTTAAAAAACAAGTTTTTAAAGTACTTAAAAATCTTTGTCTATACCAAAATATCTGCTTTGCAAATAATCTTTTATTTTGTGTGAGAGTATAGAATTGGGGAATATGATCCACAATAATGAAAAGTCTCATTTATTAGTTAAATTGGTGTTTTACAGTAAATGCTTTGTGAAGCTATCCTACTGTATATAAAGTGATAGTCCTCTTAGATTAAAAGTGAATTTCACTTTCTTTGAAAGCATTGTAGTCGTTCACTACGCTCCCCTCCCCTTTTATTTCTGATTTATTTTGGATCTAGGATAGAATGCTGATAATTTTACTGTAATATCTTTCTGTACTATCGCAGACAGGCATGCTGCTTCTCTCTCTTCCTCTCTCTGAATCATCCAACACTAAGGTCTTTTCTGATTAGGTATCAATGTCAGATGATTCACATTGCCTATTAAAATGCTAGTCCAGGGCTTCCCTGGTGGCGTAGTGGTTGAGAGTGCGCCTGCCGATGCAGGGGACACGGGTTCGTGCCCTGGTCCGGGAAGATCCCACATGCCGCGGAGCGGCTGGGCCCGTGAGCCATGGCCGCTGAGCCTGCGCGTCTGGAGCCTGTGCTCCGCGACGGTAGAGGCCACAACAGTGAGAGGCCTGTGTACTGCAAGAAAAATAAAAATAAAATAAAATGCTAGTCCACATGCTGCTTATTTTCATCCAGGGGACACAGAGTAGGTACAGTAATACTTTTGAATCCCTAGAAAAATTGGCACTCTGAGCAGGTTGTTTATATCTGTCATCAGTTGGTATCCTTAGTATGTTCACTTTTTTTTTTGATTGCCCAAATCTTAATTTTGTTATCCTTTTCTATAAGTACTAGGCTAGTTACTTATTAGATCCCAAACCTCAGTTAATATAACTAAATTATTGTGAATTATCTTTACCTAGGCATTTTCAAATTCGGTGGATCTGCTAGTTTATGATGCTGTACATATGATATTTTCATCCAAATAATCTTTATATGCATATTTTAATGGCTTTATTACTGAGATGTAACTCACATATCATGCAGTTTACCCATTTAAGTTGTATAATTCAATGCTTTTTGGTATATTACATTATTAATTTTTTTTTTTTTTTTTTTTTTTTTTTTTTTTTTGCGGTACGCGGGCCTCTCACTGTTGTGTCCTCTCCCGTTGCGGAGCACAGGCTCCGGACACGCAGCCTCAGCGGCCATGGCTCACGGGCCCAGCCGCGGGGCATGTGGGATCTTCCCAGACCGGGGCACGAACCCATGTCTCCTGCATCGGCAGGCGGACTCTCAACTACTGCGCCACCAGGGAAGCCCAACATTATTAATTTTTAAAAATTGTGGCTCTACATAAAACATAAAATGTGCTATTTTAATAATTTTTAAGTGTACGATTTAGTAGCGTTAATTACATTCACAGTGTTGTGTAACCACTACCACTATTTCCATTTTTCATCACCCCAACAGGAATTCTGTGGTCATTAAGCAGTAACTCTTCAATTCCCCCTACCACCAGCCCTTCATTACCTCTAGTCTATTTTCTGGCTCAATGAATTTGCCTATTCTAGGTATTTCATATAATTGGAATCAAACAATATTTTCCTTTTGTGTCTGGCTCATTTCACTTAACATAAAGGTTTATCCATGTTGTAGCATGTGTCAGAATTTCATTCTTTTTATGACTGAATAATATTCCACTCTGTGTATATACTACATTGTGTTTATTAGTTTGTTGATGGACACTTGGATTGTTTCCACCTTTTTTCTACTGTGAATAGTAGTGCTACTATGAATATTGGTGTACAAGTATTGCTTTGTCTCTGCTTTCAGTTCTTATGTGTATGTACCTAGGAGTGGAATTGCTTGGTGGTCATATGGTAATTTTACGTTTAGCTTTTTGAGGAGTCATCAAACTGTTTTCTTCAGTGACTGTACTGTTTTACATTCCTGCAAGCAATGTGCAAGGGTTCCAGTTTTTCTACATCCTCGCCAACATTAATTTTCCATTTTCTGATTATAGCCATCCTAGTAGGTGTCAAACAGTATGTTCACTTTTAAAACAATTAACCTCTGAGGTAATTGCAAACTAATAAGCATTTTACTTTGTAACACAGGTATAGTCTGGTAGAGTAGTACTGAACTTATTTGGTAACTATTTTAAAATAATGAGGATGATTTGGGGCCATTTGTTTAATCCATAGGAGATATGGAAACAAATAATTGTTCAGTGACTTCTACCACAAGTTACTATGTGTTCTGGGGGTATAACTATGAGTGGAAATTGCCACTTCCCCTCAAGGAACTTAAAAAGCATGTAGGATATAAGACATGTGAATAAACCCTGCAAAAGAAGAGTCACAATATACATCCCTAAAAGTCTTGGAAGTGCTGACAAAAGGGAGCCACAGCTAGTTCAGGCAGAAGGAGGACAGCAATATTTAAGATAGACCTCAAAGGATGAGTGGAATTTCAATAGTGTGAATCTAGAGTAGTAGTTAAAGAGGTTACAGAAAGGGTATCTGACCCAGATCTATGGGCAGGAGGGTTCATAGAGAGTTTCTAAGAAATGTTTAATTGAAAAAATTAGGCTTAGAGGTCCAGAAGTTTTTTCAGAAATTCAAAATGAGAATGAAACAATTTTCAAAAACTCATTTTTTCCCAGCTTTAAAAAATGTTGATATCATTTCGGTATGACAGGGATCTTAAAAGCATGATTTTTTTTCCTTCCAGTTTTATTGAGATATAATTGACATACAGCACCATATAAGTTTAAGGTGTACAGCATAATGGTTTGACTTACATACATCATGAAATGATTATCACAATAAGTTTAGTGAACATCCATCATCTCATATAGATATGAAATGAAAGAAATACAAAAATATTTTTCCAGGTTTCCCTGGTGGCGCAGTGGTTGAGAGTCCGCCTGCCGATGCAGGGGACACGGGTTCGTGCCCCGGTCCAGGAAGATCCCACATGCCGTGGAGTGGCTGGGCCCGTGAGCCATGGCCGCTGAGCCTGTGCGTCCGGAGCCTGTGCTCCGCAACGGGAGAGGCCACAGCAGTGAGAGGCGCGCGTACCGCAAAACAAACAAACAAACAAACACAAAAAAATTTTTCCTTGTGATGAGAAGTCTTAGGATTTACTCTCTTAAGAACTTTTGTGTATAACATACTGCAGTGTTACTTATATTCATCATGTTGTACATTGCATCCCTAGTACTTATTTGTCTTATAACTGGAAGTTTGTGCCTACTTTGATCCAGTTCCCCCTTCCTCCACCCTCTGTTTCTCATAACCACAAATCTGATCTCCTTGTCTATGAATTTGTTTCTTTTTGAAGTATAATTGATCTCTAACACTGTTAGTTCCTGTTATACAACATAGTGATTTGCTATTTCTGTACATTTCAAAATGATCACCACAATAAGTCTAGTTACCAACTGTCACCATACAAAGATATTACATAATTATTGACTATATTCCCCACACTGTACATGTCATACCTATGACTCATTTATTTTGCAGCTAAAAATTTCTAATCGTAATCTCCTCAGCTATTACTCTCCTCCCCCCACCCCTTCCCCTCTAGCAACCACCTGTTTGTTCTTTGTGTCTATGATTTTGTTCCTGTTTAGCTATGTTTGTTCAATCGTTTTGTTTTTTAGATTCCACATGTGAGTGGAATCATACAGTATTTCACTTAGAGTAATACCCTTTAGGTCCATCCACGTTGTCACAAATGGCAAGATATTCTTTCTCTCTTTCTTTTTTTTTTTTTTTTTTTTGCGGTACGCGGGCCTCTCACCGTTGTGGCCTCTCCTGTCGCGGAGCACAGGCTCCGGACACACAGGCCCAGTGGCCGTGGCCCACAGGCCCAGCCACTCCGTGGCACGTGGGATCCTCCCGGACCTGGGCACGAACCCGTGTCCCCTGCATCGGCAGGCGGACTCTCAACCACTGCGCCATCAGGGAAGCCCAAGATATCATTCTTTTTTATAGCTGAGTAGAATTCCGTTGTGTGTGCATATGTGTGTGTGAGTGTGTGGCTGTGTGTATGCCACATCTTCTTTCTCCATCTATTGATGTGCACTTAGGTTGCTTCCATATCTTGGCTATTGTAAATAATACTGCAATGAATATATATCTTTTCATATTAGTGTTTTCATTTTCTTCAGATAAATACGTAGAAGTGGGTTTGCTGGCTCTTCTGGCAGTTCTCTTTTTAATTTTTTGAGGAATCTCCATACTGTCTTTGATAGTGGCTGCTTCAATTTATATTCCCACAAACAGTGCACAAGCATTTCCTTTTCTCCACATCCTTGCCAACACTTGTAATTTGTTGTCTTTTTGATAATAGCCATTCTGATAGGTGTGAGGTGACATCTCATTGTGGTTTTGAATTACATTTCCCTGATGATGAGTAATGCTGAGCATGTATTCATGTGCTTTTTGCCCATTTGTTTTCTTTGGAAAATGTCTGTTTAGGTCTTCTGCCCATTTTTAAATGAGGTTGTTTGTTTTTTTGATGTTGAGTTGTATGGGTTCTTTATATATTTTGGATATTAACTCCTTGTCAGGTAATATTGTTTGGAATATCTTCTCCCATACAATAGGCTGCCTTTTTGTTTTGTTGATGGTTTCCTTCACTGTGCAAAAGCTTTTTAGTTTGATGTAGTCCCATTTGTTCATTTTTGCTTTTGTTTCCCCTGCCTGAGGAGACATATCCAAAAAATATTGCTAAGACTGATGTCAAAGAGTGTACTGCCTATGTTTTCTTTCAGGAGTTTTGTGGTTTCCAGTCTTACATTTAGGTATTCATTTTGCATTTATTTTTGTTTATGGTGTTAGAGAATATTCTAATGTCATTCTTTTACTAGTAGGCGTCCAGTTTTCCCAGGATCACTTATTGAAGAGACTGTCTTTTCTCCATTTATATTCTTGTCTCCTTTGTCATAGATTAATTGACCATAAGTACACAGGTTTATTTCTGGACTCTGTTCTGTTGATCTATGTGTCTGTTTTGGTGTTAGTACCATAGTGTTTTGATTACTGTAGCTTTGTATTATAGTCTGAAGTTGGGGACTGTGATTCTTCCAGTTCTGTTCTTCTTTCTCAAAATTGTTTTGGCTATTTGGGATCTTTAGTGTTTTCATACAAATTTTTAAATTTCTAGTTCTGTGAAAAATGCTATTGGTATTTTGATAGGGATTGGATTGAATATTAAGATTGCCTTGGGTAGTATGGTCATTTTAGCAATATTAATTGTTCCAATACATGAACACAGTATATGTTTCTATCTGTTTGTGTCGTCTTCAGTTTCTTTCATCAGCGTCTTATAGTTTTCCAAGTACAGACGTTTTACCTCCTTAGGTAGGTATATTCCTACATATTTTATTCTTTTTGATGTAGTTGTAAATGGGACTGTTTCCTTAATTTCTCTTTCTGATAGTTCATTGTAAGTGTATAGAAATGCAATAGATTTTTGTATATTAATTTTGTATCCTGCAACTTCACTGAATTCATTGATGAGTTCTAGTAGTTTTTTGGTGGCATCTTTATGATTTTCTGTGCATAGCATCATGTCATCTGCAAACAGTGACAGTTTTACTTGTTTCTAATTTGGATTCCTTTTATTTCTTTTTCTTGTCTGATTGCTATGTGTATTGCTTCCAGTACTATGTTGACTAAAAGTAGAGAGGCTGGGCATCTTTGTCTTGTTCCTGTTCTTAGAAGAAATGCTTTCAGCTTTTCAACACTGAGTGTGATGTTAACTGTGGGCTTGTGATTTGTGGCCTTTGTTACTTTGAGGTATGTTCCCTATGTACCCACTTTGTAGAGTTTTTATTATAAATGGATGTTGAATTTTATCAAAAGCTTTTTCTGCATCTATTGAGATGATCATATTATTTTTATTCTAAAATTTGTTAATGTGGTCACGTTGATTCATTTGCAGATATTGAACCATACTTACACCCCTGGGATAACTCCTACGTTATGATTGTGTATGATTCTTTTAATGTATTGTTGGATTTGGTTTGCTAATATTTCATTGAGGTTTTTTGCATCTATGTTCATCAGTAATATTGGCCTGTAATTTTCTTTTTTTGTGATATCTTTGTCTGGTTTTGGTATCAGGGTGATGCTGGCCTCATAGAATGGGTTCAGAAACATTTTTTCTCTGCAGTTTTTTGGAATAGCTGAGAGGGATTGGTGTTAACTCTTCTTTAAATGTTGGTAGAATTCACCTGTGCAGCCATCTGGTCCTGGACTTTTGTTTGCTGTGAGATTTTTTTAAATTACTGATTTAATTTAATTCTTGGTAGTTGGTCTGTTCCTAATTTCTATTTCTTCCTGATTTAGTCTTTGGAGATTGTACATATCTAGGGACTTATTTGTTTCTTCTGGGTTGTCCATTTTATTGGCATATAATTGTTCATAGTAATCTATTATGATCCATTATATATCTGTGGTGTCAGTTATCAGTTCTTTTTCATTTCTGATTTTACTGATTTGGACGCTCTCTCTTTTTTTCTTGATGAGTCTGGCTAATGGCTTATCAATTTTGTTTACCTTTTCAAAGAACCAGCTCTTAGTTTCATTGAACTTTTCTAATTTTTAGTCTCTATTTCATTTATATCTACTCTGTTTATGATTTCTGTTAACTTTGGGTCTTGTTTGTTCTTTTTCCAGTTACTTTAGTTGTAAGGTTAGGTTGTTTATTTGAGATTTTTCATTTCCTGAGGTTGACTTGTATCACTATAAACTTCACTCTTAGAAACTGCTTTTGCTGCTTCCCATGGATTTTGGATCATTGTGTTTTTGTTTTCCTTTTTCTCCAAGTATTTTTAAAATTTCCTCTTTGATTTCTTCAGTGGCCCATTGTTTGTTTAGTAAGCATATTGTTTAGTCTCCATGTGTTTGTGTTTCTTACATTTTTTTTCTTGTAGTTGATGTCTAGTCTTACAGCATTGTGGTCAGAAAAGATGCTTGATATGATTCCAGTTCTCTTAGGTTTACTGTGACTTGTTTTGTGGCCTGCCATGTGATCTATCATGGAGAATGTTCCTAGTGCACTTGGAAAGAACATGATTCTGCTACTTTTGGATGAAATGCTCTCTATTTATCTATTAACTTTGTTTGGTCTGTTGTGTCATTTAAGGCCAATGTTACCTTATTGATTTTCTGTCTGAATGATCTGTCCATTGATGTAAGTAGGGTGTTAAAGTTTGCTAGTATTATTGAGTTTCTGTCAGTTCTTCCTTTTATGTGTGTTAGTATAGTAATTCCCCTACATACAAACGAGTTCCATTCCAAGAGCGTGTTTGTAAGTCCAGTTTGTTCGTAAGTGCAACAAAGTTAGCTTAGGTACCCAACTGACACAATCAGCTATATAGTACTGTACTGTAATAGGTTTATAATACTTTTCACACAAATAATACATAAAAAAGCAAATGCAAAAAATAAAGAAAACTTTTTTTTTTTTTTTTTTGCGGTACGCGGGCCTCTCACTGTTGTGGCCTCTCCCGTTGTGGAGCACAGACTCCGAACGTGCAGGCTCAGTGGCCATGGCTCACGGGCCTAGCTGCTCCACGGCATGTGGGATCTTCCCGGACCGGGGCATGAACCTGTGTCCCCTGCATCGGCAGGTGGACTGTCAACCACTGCACCACCAGGAAAGCCCAAGAAAACATTTTTAATCTTACAGTACAGTACCTTGGAAAGTACAGCAGTACAGTACAATAGCTGGCATACAGAGGTTGGCATTAAGTGAACAGGCAAGAAGAGTTACTGACTAGAGGAGGGAGAAGGGGTGGGAGATGGTAGAGCTAAAGGATCATCAGCAATAGGAAATGGAGGGTAAGCTGCAGTTTCACTCACGCCTGACATTGATGGAACGAATCTTTGAAAGTTCACAACTTGAAGGTTCGTATGTAGGGGACTTACTGTATGTAGTCTGTATATTTAGGTGCTCCTATGTTGGGTGCATATATATTTACAACTGTTATACCTTTTTCTGGATTGATCCCTTGATCATTATTTAATGGCCTTCTTTGTCTCTTGTTACTGTTTGTCTTAACGTCTATTTGTCTGGTATAGGTATTGCTACTCCAGCTTTCTTTTCTGTTTGCATGGAATACCTTTTTCCATCCCCTCACTTTCAGTCCGTGTGTGTTACTTCAGGTCTAAAGTGAGTCTCTTGTAGAGTGCATATATATGAATATTGTTTCTGTATTCATTTAGCCACTCTGTGTCTTTTAATTGGAGCATTTAGTCCATTTATATTTAAAGTAATGACTGTTAGGTTATGTATTTATTGGCATTTTGTTAATTGTTTTTTGGGTTATTTTTTGTAGTTCTTTTTTCTTTCTTTTTCTCTCTCCCTTGTGATTTGATGGCTATCTTTAGTGTTATGTTTGGATTCCTTTCTTTTGTGTGTGTATCAATTATAGACTTCTGGTTTGTTGTTACCATAAGGTTTATATATAGCAGTCTGTGTGTGTGTGTGTGTGTGTGTGTGTGTGTGTGTGTGTATGATTATTTTAAGTTGCTGATCTCTTAAGTTTGAACACATTTTTAACAACCCTGCATTTTTACTCCACCCTGCCACATTTACAGTTTTTGACATCATATTTTACATCTTATTTTGAGTATCCCTTAGCTACTTATTGTGGATATAGATAATTTTTCTACCTTTTATTATTATTATTTTTAAAATATTTATTTATTTGGTTGCACCAGGTCTTAGTTGCGGCAGGCAGGCTCCCTAGTTGCAGCTTGCGGGCTGCCTAATTGCGGCTCACTGGCTCCTTTTAGTTGTGGCATGTGGGCTCCTTAGTTCAGTAGGCAGGCTCCCCAGTTGCAGCTTGCCAGCTCCTTAGTTGTGGCTCACTGGCTCCTTAGTTGTGGCATGCATGTGGGATCTAGTTCCTCAACTAGGGATTGAACCCAGGCCCCCTGCCTTGGGAGCACAGAGTCCCAACTACTGCACCACCAGGGAAGTCCAAATTTTTCTACTTCTGTCTTTTAAGCTTTCTACTAGCTTTATAAGTGGTTAATTTACTACCTTTACTGTTTGTTTGCCTTTGCCAATGAGATTTTTCCTTTTGTAATTTTCATATTTCTAGTAGTAGCCTTTTCTGCTTTGAGAAGTCTCTTTAACATTTCTTATAAATCTGGTTTTGTGGTGCTGAACTCTTAGCTTTTGCATGTCTGTAAAACTTTTGATCTTTCCTTCAAACTGGAAGGAAAGCTTTGCTGAGTAGTCTTCTTGGTTGTAGGTTTTTTTTCCATTCATCACTTTAAATATATTGTGCCACTCCCTCTGGCCTGCAGAGTTTCTCCTGAAAAGTCAGGTAATAGCCTTATGGGAGTTTCCTTGTATGTAACTTGTTTCTTTTCCCTTGCTGCTTTTAATATTCTCTCTTTAACTTTTGCTATTTTAATTACAGTGTGTCTTAATGTGGTCCTCTTTGGGTTGATCCTGTTTGGAGCTTTCTGTACTTCCTTGACCTGGATGTCTATTTCCTTTCCCAGGTTAGGGAAGTTTTCAGCTATTATGTCTTCAAATATGTTCTCTGTCCCTTTTTCTCTCTTCTGAGACCTCTATAAAGTGAGTGTTAGTACACTTGATGTTGTTTTGGAGGTCTCTTAAACTGTCCTTATTTTTAAAAATTCTTTTTTCTGTTCAGTTTGAGTGATTCCACTGCTCTCTCTTCCTGTTCTCTGATTTGTTCCTCTGTATCATCTAGCCTACTGTTGATTCCTTCTAGTGTGGTTTTAATTTCAGTTATTGTATTCTTCAACTCTGTTTGATTCTTCTTTGTATTTTCTAACTCTTCATTAATCTTCTATGTTCATCCATTTCTTCTCCTGAGTTCTTTAAGCATCCTTATGATCGTTACCTTAAATTCTTTATTGTGTCGATTGCCTACTTCCACTTCACTTAGTTCTTCCTTTGGGGTTTTATCTTGTTCCTTTGTTTGGAACATATTCCTCTGTCACCTCATTTTGGTTAATTCACTGTTTTCATTTTTCTGTATTTGGTAGGCTTGTTATATTTCCTGATCTTGGAGAAGTGGCCTTATGTAGGAAATGTCCTGTGTGTCCCAGCAGTGCACTTCCCTCTGGTCACCAGAGCTATATGCTCTGGGATTGCCCCATAGGTAGGTTGCATGGGCCCTTTCGTTCTGGTATGCTGACTACTGTGGGCAATCTGGTAGGCATGGCTAGCCCCCGGTCTGGTTGGTTGCTATGCCCTGCCTTGTGTAGAGGCTGCCGGCCACTGATGGGCCAGGCCATGTCACGAGGTGGCTGGTTACAGTGCCCCAGGGGGTCCCAGGGCTAGTTCTGGCCCACTGCTGGGTGGAGGTGGGTCTTAAGTTGGCTGGTTTGTATGCTAGGTGTCCCAGATCCCATGTTGGCCTGCTGGTGGGTGGGGCCAGTTCCTGACATAACTGTCTGCCATGTCCATGGTGTCTTGAAGCTGGTGTTGGCTTTCTTTTGGGTGTGATTGGGGCCCAAGGGGTCCCAGGGCTGGTGACTGCCCACTGGTGCATGAGGCTGAGTCATGGGGCTGGTGCTGGCCCACTGGTGAATATAGGCAGGTCCTACAGTCTCTGGTTGCAGAACCAGGGCATCCTGAAGCTAGGGTCAGCCTGTTTGTGGATGGGGATGGGACATAGGGGGCTCCTAGGGCTAGTGCTGGCTCACTGGTGGGTGGACCCAGGTTCTGGGGTCTCTGGCTGCATGGCCCTGGAGATCTGGGAATTGATGTTGGCCAGTGGTTTGTGGGGCTGGGTCTTGGGTTAGCTGGGGGCTCTGGGGATCCTGAGGCTGCTGGTCTGCTGGTGGGTCAGGCCGTGTCCACCTGTTAGTAGCTTTGCCTGAGGTGTCCCAGTTCTGGTGCTGACAGGTTGGTGGGTGGGACCAGGCCCGGCCCTGGTAAGAAGGAGGATTCCCAAATGGCACTTTCTATCACCAGTGCCCTTGTGCTGGCCTGAGCTCCCCAGATTGGCTGCCACCAGCATCTGTGTCCCCAAGGTGAGTTCCAGCTGCCTCCTGGGTCTGCAGGAGGCTGTTCAAGCGGGTCTGACCCAGGCTCCTTTCAAATGACTGCTTCTGCCCTGTGTCTCAGGGCAGGCGGCATTTCATGCATGCCCTTTCAAAGCGAAGTCTCTGTTTCCTACAGCCCTCTGGAGCTCCTGGAAGCAAGCCTTGCTGATCTTCAAAGCCAGACAGTTCTGGGGGCTCACCTTCCCAGTGGAGGAGCCCATGTGGGGCTTGAACACCTCACTTCTCAGGGAGAATCTCGGTGATTCTAATTATCCTTCCGTTTGTGGATCGCCCATCCCAGGAGTTTAGGCCTTGACAGTCCCGCATCTCTGCCCCTACTACCTGTCTTATTGTGCTTCCTTCTGTATAACTTTAGTTTTAGTAGATCTTTTCTGCTAGTCTTCAGGTCTTTCTCATCAATAGTTGCTCTGTAAATAGCTGTAAGTTTGGGTGCCTGTGGGAGGAGGTGAGCTCAGGGTCTTCCTACTCTGCCATCCAAAGTCATAATTTCTTGATATGATGTTCTGGAAGCACTAATGGAAACAATACATTTGGATTATTTTGTTTAAATAAAGTACCATGGTTTTTAATTTCCATAATATTTTGTGTGTCATTCAACCACATTGTACACTAAGGTATTTTTGAAGATACATTAAGGAAGCAGGATTCTTTTCTGGAGTTGTGTCTTGGCTGTGACACTTTTGCAGATATTTTAAAGTTAATTTTAATTTGTATTAGTCTAACACATTTACATAATTCTCATTTGATCCTCAGGAAAACTCTGAGAGACAAACAGGACAAGAAATATTCTTGTTGTATGAGAAGTAAACTTGAGGTTTTGAGTGGTGTCCAGCCCTGCAGAAAGTAGTGGAATCACTAGGTACCAAATCTAGTGTCCTTTCTGTGGTACTCCTAGGACTAAATATGTAGGTTAGTGCAATTCTCATAAGTAGAAGAGATAGCAAGTGTTTAGTTTTTGCTTTTTAATTACACTGTTTTACCTTAAAACTATCTCCCTGATTTCTTAAGGAGTGTGTTATCAATAGATATCAGTAGATATCACTGAAACATAACAGGGAAATGGTAAGCTTTTTGAGATGTTGATCCTTGTAAGTAGCCCGTCATCTTGCTGGGACACTGAAATGAAGAATCACCCCTTTCACGTGGATATCGTGGATCTAACGCAGTATTTGAGCATTGTGCACTGAATACATATGCAGTCTTTTCCCTCTAGGTGGCTCTCTGGGTTTATATAGATATAGACTATTGAGAAATGTATTATTCCTACCTTTATTTTACCTCTCTGCTCTGTGGGGCTATGAATTACATTTTAAGTAATTAAACCATGAAGTTCATGAATACATAACATCAGCCACTCAATTTAATACAAATTTGAAAGAAGGAATAAATTAGAACAGATGTTTGTTAATTGCATGCCCATAAATTGGGGTGGGGGGAAGGGGGAGAGACAGACAAGTTAACCTGTAATTACTTTGCACTGTGGCTAGGTCTGGTAAGTAAAGAAGGTTTATTAGATTTCTATAATACACTTAATTTGTAGGATCTAATCATATGTACTTATTGTGAGATAAATTTCTTAAACATAGGTGTAGTAATTTATCTGTATCTTTAATTTTTTATTTTAAAAACTTGGTTTGGAAAGGGAATAAAAATATACTTATGGTAGTGCTGTCGTACTAAAAGAATTTTAAAGTTCACCAGTATATGTACTTGTCAATGCTCTCTTTTTCTCCCTGACCCTTTTTTTCTCTCTCTTTTTTTTAATTTGCACTTTATTTATTTTTTATTTTTGGCTGTGTTGGGTCTTCATTGCTGTGTGTGGGCTTTCTCTAGTTGTGGTGAGCGGGGACTATTAGTTGCAGTGCGTGGGCATCTCATTGTGGTGTCTTCTCTTTGTTGTGGAGCACAGGCTCTAGGTGCATGGGCTTTAGTAGTTGTGGCACACGGGCTCAGTAGTTGTGGTTCGCAGGCTCTAGAGCGCAGCAGGCGCAGTAGTTGCGGCGCATGGGCTTAGCTGCTCCATGGCATGTGGAATCTTCCTGGACCAGGGCTTGAACCCATGTCCCCTGCATTGGCAGGCAGATTCTTAACCACTGCGCCACCAGGGAAGTCCCTCTCCCTGACCCTTTTTAGAAAAAAAAAAAAAATTATTTGGTTGCACTGGGTCTTAGTTGCGGCACGCAAGATCTTTAGTTGTGGCATGTGGGATCTTTTAGTTGCAGCATGCAGGATCTTTTAGTTGCAGCATGTGGGATCTTTAGTTGTGGCATGCGGGATCTAATTCCCTAACCAGGGATTGAACCCCGGACCCCTGAATTGGGAGCGTGGAGTCTTAACCATTGGACCACCAGGGAAGTCCCTCTCCCTGACCCTTTAATACTTTGATCCATAGTAATATGGCATTTGCTTTCGCTACTGTGTATCAGAAGAACTTGGGACTTTGACCCCTTATTTTCCCCGACAGCTCTTCACTCCTTAACTGCTTTCTTCCCTTGGCATCTGTGAAAAGGTCCCTGGTTTTACTCATTCCTCTCTTAATCATTTCTTGTTGTTATGGGTACCTCTTAAATATTGGTGTCTAAACAGGCTTCGGTACTTGATTTTCTTCTCTTTCTACTTTATGTGTTATCTCTCCGTGGACAGTTTCGTTACATCAGAGTTGTAGCTACCATTATGTGCCATTGGTTTCCAAGTCCATGTCTCTCGCCCATTCCTCTCTACCTCCAAACCAAATTTTCACCTGTCTGCTGGGGCAGGCTTAGACTAGGTATTCAATAAACATTTGTGCAACGGATGAATGTTTAGAACTTAGTGTCTACTCTCCCCCCAAACCAACGTATCCTCTGTATTCTGTCTTTGTGAAACAACTTCCCAGTATCTAAACTTGACTTGAAAGTACCTGACTCCTACTTTTCCTCACTCCACACTTAACTCCACAATTAACCAGTTCCTATGTATTTAGGTTTGGGAAAAGGGCTGACTTGGGTGTACTGCCCCCATCCTCCAAACCTGCTTTGATGACATTCTAGTCAGGCTTCTAATTTAGACCTATCACAATGCAGTGTAATTACAAGTTTACTTTTCTGTCTCATCTTTCCTCCTCATCTTTCCTCCTCATCTTTCATACCCCCAAGTTTGTAGGTATGTAATAAATAAATATCAATATTTGTCCTAGTGTGCCTTGTTATTTCCTTTCTCAAATTTGTATTAGATGGAGTGGCTGATGTTATGGATTGATGTGCTTCATAGTTTATGCATCTTCGAGAGAGATGCTAACAGAAGGAGTATTTTTGAACCCTGCTCGTAAAAATCTAAGATTTGCGTGATGAATCAGTATGGACAGATAGCGCTCAGAAGTGTTTCTTCTTAAATCCTTTAGGACTTGACCATACACAAAAACTTAAATAGTATTCAGAGTGAATTATCTTTAAGGACACCCATATTGCTCGCTACATTAAATGATAAAACGATACCATTTGATACAATAGGGGCAGGGGTGTATATGTAGCCAACGTAGAAATAGGTAAGGTATTATTTTTTTGGAATTGTCTAGGGTAGTAAATTAATGTATTTAAGTCAGAATGTCTCCTGTTGTGTTTAAACCATTCTTTTGTAAGGCTGTAATGTCTTAATTAGGTACAGTGGAAAACATAGCTTTTTGCATTTGGTTAAGAAGTCGCTTTTTATATTATTTTTGGTTTGGCATAGGCATAATTCTCTCTTCTGCATTGGCGATAAAAGGGAAAAATCTATTTTAAGAAAATATTTACATACAAGGTTGTGTGCCACTGTGGCGGCTGATGTTCTTGACCTTAGGAATCCTGCCTAGAATCTAGTCTTTTTATCTCTGAGTCATGTTGGGATTAATTGAAGAGCTATTGATAATGAACGCATAGATTACCACTCATCTTCTCCCACTTTTCTGTGCCTCCGTAGGTACATGGACTGTATCGCACAACAGGTGCTAGTTTTGAGAAGGCCCAACAAGAGTTTGCAACAGGTGTGATGTCCAACAAAACTGTCCAGACTGCAGCTGCAAATGCAGCTTCAACCGCAGCAACTAGTGCAGCTCAGAATGCTTTCAAGGGTAACCAAATTTAGAGTCTTCAAACAATACATTGTTACCTTCTGACTGTACTTTTTTCTCCAGTTACTGTATTCTATAAATATTTTTTTTTGTTCAAAACACAGTACACACAGCACGTATATTTCCTAATCACTTGTGCATGGGCTAAAACCAGAAAAACTTCCTTGTCTTATTATTTACCTGATAGTTTCTTAATATTTCAGTGCCCCTTGCAAAAAAAAAAAATTACATGTGAAATAAATATTCTCCATATTTTTTGGGGGATGAACGTTCAGCGAATTATTTCAGTGGTGACACGCTGAAATTAACATGGCACTTATGATTAAAAATGCACTTAGTACTTGCTGCAGTCATTCTTTCAGGAGTCAAACGTAAGGATTACACATTGGAGCAGTAAAGCAATGCTTCATTCCTTTTCCTTATTTATATTGAAAGAAATAGGACATCAGAGACTTAGGGATTTTTAAATCGGCTTGCTTTTTAGCAGTTTCAGTCACCAGTGAAGAGCCTGTGTACACTTCATGGTAGATAATGTAAATTTTATCTTTTTATTTTCTTAGAGTAGTTGATATTTTGATAACCAAGCTCTGCTCTTGCATGGTCACCATGTTTCTTAAAAGAATTAGTATTTTGGGTTATGCACTGCTTATGGTTGCAGGTTTGGGGAGTTGTTTATAGAATCATAGAAATGATTTTCTGTAATACTTTCTTCTACATAAAAATTCACTGGGGTGCAATACGAGGATATAATATAATATGCAGTGCATTATCCAAAAGAAAAGGTAGATAAGTGATGGAATAGAATGTAGTGATGATAATACCTTTTTGTTTTTAATTTTCAGTATTCATATCATAGTAAAATATTACTGTATGGAAACTTTGGTATATTCTTGTGGCTACTCTTTTTAATTGAACTGAGATTGTGTCTGGCAGCTCTTTTCTGGGGTATGTGTGTGTCATTTTTAACGGAGGTATTAAAATCTAGGCTAACTCCATGTCCAAAAAGAACATAACAGTATTTGAGAAGTTTTTCTTTTAGCCTCTCATGTCTAGTTGGCATTAAAAGTAAAAAGACCCTGGCACTTCACATATACTTGAATCCCTAACGCACCTCAGTCTTTGAATTTTTGAGACAGACTGAATACATTAAAATTTGTAGCAACAGAAAAAATAAAACATTTAACTTGCATCAAGCAAGAAAATACAGATACAGTTGAATGCATTAATTATGGATAGAATCATGTTAAAATTATTACTATGCAGCACAGAACTTCATTCTTATAGTATACTTGGGTTGAAACTTTGAGTCATTTTTAATAACTGATTAAATGACTTAAAGACATTTGTAAAGTCACGATACTGTTGTTTTGGAAGTCATTAGCTAACCTAAAAGATTGCAGAATAATAAGTATTCAACTTGATTGTGAAAAGTAAGGGTACTCTATTAGATTATATTATTTGAGACTAAAAAATTGGCTGGGTGTAAATGGTTAAATCACTTTTATTCTTCCCCCCAAATCTGGAGTTAAAATGAGTTTCATGCTGGGGGTGGGATGGTGAGTTCTCACTATTTATGAAAGAAGCTTTGTGTGATACTAGATACAACACGGATCCATCCAGATGGTGTTTACATTTGATTTACTTGGGACTTTGTTGAAGTAATATACTTGGAAGATATTTCTTTTATTCTGATGAAAGTAGGATTCAGAGTATGAATTTAAAGCTGTTTTTATGAATATTTCTGATCAGTGATAATCTCTACTTACTTTCTCAACCAAATAAGCCAGTTCAAGATCTTTAGAGTCTATAATCTTACTGAAAATCTGTCTCATCAGTATGCTTTGTTGAGTGTGGATTTTACAAACATTCAAAACATTAACCACAAAATACAGCAAAAGTAGGTATGTCTGTCATTAATTCATCTCTCAAGTTCCTTTTGTTTTTCTTTAAACTGCAAAATGAAAACTTTATCATAGAGACTTTTGAAAAATACTGAGATACTTTCCTTCAAGAATTAGGAATGTTTCTCTCTATTCTGTAGAAATCCTCTATTGCTAAATAGCAAAGAATAATTACAACCAACTGAACCTTTTTTTGTTTCGATGGGGGAAATGTTGTTTTAAATTCCAGTTATTTGGGTTAATACAAACTGATAAGAGAAAAATGTTTTTTTAAAAACATAAACGTGCATTAAAATGATGGCGCTGCTTAACAGTTTAATAAGGTAGAGGGGTTTTTAATTCTTATAATCTCTATTCTCTTAACAATAATTATTAGTAAATAGTCACATTTGCACTCAGTAGAAGATTGGCACTTGTTAGTGTTTTATATTTAATATTAGCATTACCCAGTATCGCAATCATGAAATGGTCTTCACATTGTAAGGATCCATGTCACTTTTCAGTTGGAAATATTAAGTTTTGGCTATTTTATTTCAAACTAAAGTTTGAACACTGGAAAATCATTGCTCAGTGGTTTTTAATTTGGGACTTGGATTATTTATCTAGGGATGTTTGTATATTTTGTCAACGAGTAATATTGCGCTGCCATTACGGTGACTGTCATGGTTCTGTATAAATGCCCTCCATCTGTCCCTCTAATGTTGCATGTTTTCAGTGGTTTGGAAGTTTTGTATATTTATTGTATTAACACAGAATGTCATAAAATAAAATGCTGTTTACTGGATGTTTGTATAGTTTTAAATACTGTATTAGCACTTCAGAGGCAGAAATTATGCTGAGGGCCTAAGGTATATAGAAATAACCACATTTAATTTTTAAAAAGTAATTTGTGTATAATTCTATCACGTGCTACTAAACAAAATAAGTAATATAAAAGACTTAGTTAAAACTCAGCAACATAAAATGACAATTTTTCTGTTGCTTTCACCTTTGTAGGTAGTAGAACATGAGGTTCACTCATTAAATATTTTGACCACTTTAAGGTCAAAATACACAGACTGTCTAGCAGTTAGTGAGATTCAAAATAGAAAACCTGTTTTGTGGCCCAGATTTTTTCCTTGTAGGTTAACATGGATGCCTCTGTACTTGTATTGTATTGATTTGATTGAACTTGTGTTCTGTTTTCTAGCCTCACTACCTGTTGTTGTTTTATGTTCTGATGAAAGTACAAATTTGTGTATTGTTGGATTTTTCACTTGGCTATCTAAAGAGGATATAAAAATATAGTCTAAACTAATGTTCATGGTGAATCTTATTTGAGAAATACATGTTAAATTAAAATAGGAACAGCATTTTCAGTTTTCTGGGTGTTACCTAAAAGTGAGTTTGGATTTTCATTGGATACAGTCCTTCTATAAATCATGCTGAGATAATGTATGGTTTGCATTTTAGAGGGGGTTTATGTTTAATTAAGTTTCTTAGTTTCTGTAAATCATTTGTAGTACTATAATGCTTATACAGTTATTACTTTATCTTTTTCTGAAAACACTGACATTAGCATCTAATTTTATATCTTTATTGGTAAAAATCTACGTTTAGACTGTTTATATACAGAATTTGTTACATTTTTTGGTGCAACTTTCCCTTATTAGAATGACAGTGGCCATCACACACCATTTCACTGTATCTCCTACCATTTTATCCTTAAGGTAAATGTTTAGTGGAATTTGTTGATTCCATGTGGTTAAGAACTTTAGAGGGGAAATGAAAGCGGTTAATGTAAAAATAATTGAGGATGGTTAAAATGTACACTTCGATAGATTTTCAAGTACTATAGTATAAATTTATTTAGAGTAGAATAATATGTTTTAAAACACTAGAGTTGTTTTTAATACTTGTTTATTAAACTAAAAGATTGTATCTCAATGGTTAAATATTATGGAAAGTGAAGTATTTCTACTAGAATTTTAGGGTACATTATACAAAACAGCATGCTTTCTGTAAGGATGGGTGTTTTTAAACCTTATTTTAAGGTTTTATCACAGTCTACAGAAAGATAGGAAGGAATCTGTAGAAAATTTCTAAGCCAGCCAGGCATTGCCACTAATCTATCCTAGATATACAGATATCTTTAATTTGAAGATTCCAGGAAAATAGGGAAAGGCTCCCCTCTAGTGTTCTTACCCTTCCTGTAGGTTTCATATTTACAATTTAACTTTGTGGTTTTGGTAAGACAAAGCCTTCAACTTGGAGAATTTTCATTGGCACTGTTCATGTTTTCAAATGGCAAGGGACATGGGAGCCGGTATATAACAATGCAGCAAGTGTTAAATTTTAAGTTTATCCAAATCTTGATTTATTTTTCATCTTATAACTTTCTGGGCTTGGCATGGCTGATGGTGTAGTTAAAGTCCTTCTGCCACTAAAACCCATTTTATCTTTTCTCTACTGGGGACAGAAAGTCGTTAATCCTCTTGTGCCTAGTAGTGTTTCATATACTTGTATAAGATTACTCTGAATATTATCCTGTCTACATTTAAACAGTTGAATCTGTAGAATCATAACCCGCAAATTTTATTTTTTAACTCTTGTTTTTAGCACTTAGCTGTAATCCTAGAGTTCCTCCAGAACTCTTTAAAAATTTTGTGGGCCAGTGATTCTCAAGATAAATCATGGTTGTGTGTAGTTGTTACTATTGGCAATTTATAGTATTCTTCAGGTGCTTGGGGGTGAGGAAAAGAGATGCCCCGAATAACTTTTTTATCTGGCAGTGACAGTGGTTCCTACAATATTATAGTCTCCTATACAGAAACTGAGCCCACTGGGCATACATATCCCTCCGAGTAATTTTTTTTTCCAGTAGGAAAAATATATATCTGTTGTAGAAATATTGAAGAGTATGGAAAATGATAAATCAGAAAATAAAGACAGTATGTAATTTTATCATCTAGAGATACCACTGCTAATGTTTATTGTATTTTTTCCATTTTTTTCTATACATACATTTTATACAGTTAAGGGATATAAACAATGTGAACTTTTATCCTGTTTTTCCCTCACTTAGCAATATATCACAATGACCTGATAGCTTAGCTTTTAAAATTAACTTATTTAGTTTATAAAATTACATTTCACATAAATTATTAAAAAATATCTACAGCAAAAGGAGGTAAAGTTGCTTATAATTTTACACCCATAAATAACTACTGTTAAGATTTGGTTCATATATTTCTATTAATTTCCTAGGAAGACAATTTTTTTCTAATATTAAGAAATAAGATTTCCTTCTACATCCTTGTACTAGATCCTCTGGGGATGGCTTATCCAGCTCTCACAAGCCCCATTTCTTTGGGCCCCTGAAGACCACGTTGGTACTGGATGTCACCTAGCTATAATGGAGTCACGCACGGCTCATTAAATTTTTACTCTGAATGTAGATTTGTCTGGAATTACACTGTTCCAGAATTGGGACATGTGGATAGCCATATTCTGCCAAGACTTCAGAAGAGTTACTAGAAAGCTGATCTGTAATGAAAGTGAAGAATGAAGCAGACATGCAAAAACAAGTAGGATGAAGGACATAGAAGATCTTAACAGCTTTCTATTTCCTGTATGAGGCCTGACTGTTCACCCATATTTCATTATTTGGATATTACATTCTCCAGGTAAAATTCTTACTCTTTTCTCTTTGAGCTATCTTGAGTTGGTTTCCTATTACTTTTTACTAGAGAATTTTAACTAACACAATGGTTTGTAATCTTTTTTTCAATGATGATATAAATATGTGGAATTTTTCACATTGATGAATTATTTCTGTAACATTAGTAGCTGTACAGCTACCTTTATATACATGTATCATATACTATTTTTCAAAGTCCTGTTATTCCTTTAGGTTCTGAATTTCAGTTTTTTATTATAAATAATATAATTAAATTAATATAATTAATAATTAATATAATATAATCAAGGGATATATTGTTGCTAAATTTGGGGCCCAAGCTTGTGTTCTTTCCTTGGACAAGTTGTTGGGTCAAAGCGTAAGTGTATATTTTAAGATCTTTAATGTGCATTGCCAGATGGCTCTCCAGAAAATTGTACCAATTTGTGCCTCCATTTGCAGGAGCAGGACCTCTTTATTTACACTCTACCAGGATTGGATGCTCCTTTTCTAAAAAGGCTTTGCCATCAACAAGTTTGACAAATAATCAGGAGGTTTTCTGAGCATTCTGGTTTCCCAGAGATGATGGGATCACCTGACACTACATTTTTATTTTTTAGTTTGGCTAAATAGGAGCGACCATGTATCTTGTATCCACAGAGAAATCTTCCACTTCCTGAAAGCACTAAGCTAAAGATGAATAGTACAGGATGGAAAAAATTGGTGCCCTCAGGTAGCCAATCCATTGAGCCTCTCTAGGAAAAAACTAGACTGTGTTTTTTTTGTTTTTTGTTTTGGCTGTGCTGGGTCATTGTTGTGGCGCATGGGCTTCTCTAGTTGTGGCATGTGAGCTCTCTAGTTGTGGCACGCAGGCTCAGTAGTTGCAGTGTGCGAGCTTAGTTGCCCCACAGCATGTGGGATCTTAGTTCCCTGACCAGGGATCGAACCCACATCCCCTGCATTTGAAGGCAGTTTCTTAACAACTGGACTGCCAGAGAAGTCCCAAAACTAGATTGGTTTTAACAACAGGTTATGTTATTTTTCACAATTTTTAGAACAACTCTTTAATTTTTAAGATCAACTCCAAGTGGTATCAGTCTGGACAGAAGATTCTTTTAATTTTCTTCTAATAATAACATACTTATTGGGGACTTACTGTGTATCAGAGGCTATACTAAATGCTTCACATACATCACTTACCTAATCCTCACGCCAAACCTATGGTGGTATTTCTATTCTTGGCCCCATTTTTATAGAGGAATCGGAAATTATCCCAGTCACTTAGTGAGTGGTGGTGCTGGGCTAGGGAGAGGCAGCTGGACCAGTGTCCCATGACTCTTGCCAAGCATGGGGTTGCTTCTGCCACGTGGTGCCACCTTGCTCCAATTCTCTATTTCTTTTTCATCCTTCCACATTTCCAGTAATTCATATCCATCCTTTAGGGACAGTGGACCCTAGAAAAATATACAGTAATCAAGAAAAAAATTACGACGTTTATTTTTGAAAACTCCAGACCAAGGCCTAGCTCCACACGTGTGGGTAAGTACCTGCTGCCTGCTCTTCACAGCAGTGCTAACTTACTAAATGGTCTTTGGCATTTGTGTGTGTGTTTGGAGAAACTTTAGTTGAAAACAAATCCTTATTTAATTATTAGATTGGCTATGAAGAAAATAGGCCTCTTATGTAATCATAATAGCTGCTTATCCTGGATGAGAGATTATTAATTTATTTTATAATTTATTTTTTTATTTAAGTATAGTTGATTTACAATGTGTTTATTTCTGCTGTGCAGCAGTGACTCAGTTATACACACATACACATTTTTTTTTTTGCGGTACGCGGGCCTCTCACTGTCGTGGCCTCTCCCGTTGCGGAGCACAGGCTCCGGACACGTAGGCTCAGCGGCCATGGCTCACGGGCCCAGCCGCTCCGCGGCATGTGGGATCTTCCCGGACTGGGGCACGAACCCATGTCCCCTGCATCGGCAGGCGGACTCTCAACCACTGCACCACCAGGGAAGCCCTCCATTCTTTTTTATCTTCTTTTCCATTATGGTTTATCCCAGGATATTAAATATAGTTCCCTGTGCTGTACAGTAGGACCTCGTTGTTAAGAGATTATTTATAATAAGAAAACAAAACTGTCATTTTTTTACCACTGTCATATACTTGATGAATTTTTAGTTTCTGTTTTCAGGATTGAGCAAATTGGTACGTATGTTGTCATCTTGAAAAGTATGAAAAATTACCAGGTTTTTCTCTGAAAGGGAGCAGTGTTTTCATCTTACGGTGCGGTCTTTTTGGAGTTGAACTTGGAGGTTATTCTAAGAGTTTACTATGCAGAGATGTTGGTGTCCCCTGGGGGTTTGTGTTACTATTGCCTTCTCACCCGGTACATTCTTGGTAGAAAGAAACTACAGCTGTTTGAGAATGTAGACTTCGGTGTCAAACCTGTATTTGAGCTTTGGCTTACTAGCTTTTTAATGTGGGGCAGATTACTTCACCTCAGTTAAGTTGCTTGGGTGATAGTTAATGTATCTGTAAAATGAGGATAATAATCATTTCTACTCATAGGGTTTTGATGAATAAATGAATTAAAAGAAGTGCTTAGCCCAGTACCTGCCCATGAAAAGTGCATAATGGTTAAAAATTCTTATTTTCTGTCCATGTGTATTGAAGACTCCCAGATCTGTATCTCCAAGCTGGTCTTCTCTCCATGGTGTATTTCTAGCTGCACACAGGACTTCGCCGCTGGCAGCCTGAGCTGAAGCTTAACACCTTCACTGTCTCTGTCCCCGATGGATTCCTGACGTAGGTGATGGCACCACTTTCTGCTTAGTGCCCAAACCACATGCCTGGGAGTCGCCCTAGACTCTTTCCCCTCCTCCCCCCACTGCTTCCAGTCAGTCCCCAAGCTGCCCCTTCTTTCTCCCTAACTCACTTCATCTCATTGTCTTCACTATCTCCTGCCTTGATTCAGGCTTCCTTCTCTTGAGAATAAATTTTAGTGGTTTCTCCCAAACACAGGCACTTGGTGGACTGCTTGCATAGGTATTAGGTTTTTCAGGATATTTGGCTATAAAAAGCCATAAGAGCTACTAAGAGCTACAAGTTATTTGATTGATTTTTCTTTTCCGTGTGGTTTTACTACTTCCTCTTATTCATTTATGCTTTTATTTACATCCTGTGTATCTAAGCAAAATGAGCTGTTCATGTCTTAAAGAGTTATCTTGCAGAGCTCTCCAGGGTGAGGAGGAAGCTGTAAGGAAGAAGATAGCAGGGGCAGCAGTGGATGGCCCCAGCCAAGTGACTAAGCAACCAGATGGGGCCCTGAAATCAAGACAGTTATTGGTTCTTGCTGCTTTGGAGAGTAGGCTGAAAGTTTGCTTTGATGCTCTTATCCTTTAGTGCTTGAGAGTCTAAAAAGGTACTGAATTATTGGAAGCTACCGAAATAACCCATTTAAAGGAAATGCCCAGAATAGTCAAGACTCTTACTATGTTAGGCAAAGACTTTAAGGTGAGCTAGGAGTAAGTTGAATGCAGTGTGTTCCAGGAAGATCAGTCATGGAAAGTTGATCCGGTAGCAAAACTGCTAATGATGAAACGGGAAGCACAGGTGAAGGTTACCCAGCCTGTGCCGCAGTTTAAAGCCAGGGTCCTTTCTCCTGTGGATTAACTTTTGAGGAAGATGTAACAAGAGCTGAAAAAGCAACTGAAAATGTCCAATTTTGCTTGGATTATTTAGATCATAATATGGAAGAATTTTGCTTTTATTGATTTGGGTAATTTTGTCAGTTTTAATTTTGATTCCTATTAGAAATCAGGCATGTGTCAGGTATGTTTAGAAGCCAAAGCTACAAGTAGTTTCAGCTGTCACAGGCCCTAGATCAGGAAAATAGCCATTTTTGTATATTCTATCACTAAGTGCTTCACGCGATACAGAGTAAGAGTTTATGAAAAGGGTTGTTAGTGTCTTCTTTGAGTTTCTAAATTAGAACTCTGCTTCTAGATGAGGTTTTTTATGGGCAGGATTACGTTCAGGAAATGTGGATGTGAACTGCTCCATGACTGGCTTTTAACTTTGGTATTTTTGTTGGAAGGGGTGAATGTGTCCTTCTGTTGACTTTTCCCTTGTTATACACATTTCTTTACATTTATAAAGCTTTTTAAATACTTTGAAGCATTTCCATATTTCTTTACTTTAAAATTAAGATATCTGTGTAGTATTTGAGAGGGTTTTATTCCTCCCTATTTATAATTACATCAGTGCTTCTCCAAGAAAGAAACATATACTTATCTTGAAGTTAAAGCTAACCTAAGGCAGGTGTATATATGTTACTAGTGAATGGCATAGTTAAAATACCTGAATATCTTCTTTCCTGTCATCACTATTACATATAAGTTAGTCTTTCAAATTTGATTGGTAGATATCTTCTTGATGAAATGATACACATCATATTGAAACCAATATACTGAGACTTGAATCAGAATGAGTTTGCAAAATCTGGTTTAATTCGTATCTGGGGAGGGTAGGGGAGCATGTTGTGAAAATACATACGCACAGGAACCTAATCAATGCTAGACAAATAATGTATTAGTTTACAATATAATAGGATAAGCAGAAATTCAAAGGCTCACATGGAGTCCGTCAGCGGTAATACAATTTTATATTTGGCTCAAGTGGCTGTTGCATATCAAGTGGTGCTGAGTTCCTCCAAAGCACCTCATGACCCCCCAGTCTTGGAAGGAGTTTCACCACAGTCTCAGAAGAAATCCCAGTCGTGCTTTTATTTCTTTTGGCCCTTGGGAGTCACTGCTGCCCAAATACAAACGCAGGCCAGGGATTTCCAGTGGCCACATGTTATTGCACAGAGAGGTCTGTTCTAAGCAGACCCTTATGGCTAAGACGGTGTGAGATTAGCCCTTAAATAGTGGTCTAGCATTAACGTGGTCTATCAAAGCATGTTAAGAAATAGCTCCTTAGTGATTATGTACCAGCTACTAGTTATCACACAAACAGAAAAGGCAACGTGGCAGCTTCACATTTCACATGAAAGACTAGCATTAACTGGGCCTGTCTTGCTGGCTTAACTTTCACATAAATCTAGTGATTATTTTAATTTAGACCCAGGAAAAAAATGATTTCATACCAGTCTTTTCTTCACATAGGTTTGTGTAGCATTAAAATTGTTATGGGTTAATGACTAGGCCATGAAGGCAAAATGTTTAACTCTCCTTTGCCAAAACAGAAACAATCTCTGTTCTGACTCCTGTCCAGTTTCCAAAAAACAAAACATACATACACCTTTGTTATTGCACATCTTTCACACAGACTTGTGTATGTATAATATACATATATATTTTTTAAATATGCTACACATAAAAAAGACAATGGCACTTTACAGAATACATGTTTAACAAAGATCATTACACCACAGATGTTTGATAACTATACAAAAACCCTTACACAATTAATGTAACATTGTTGAATCAGCACACAGGTTTAAAAAATCCACAGACTCCAAAGCACACATCTCTGCCTTCTTGGAGTTCATTGAGAAGCCCAGCCCCATCACAAAACTTGAAGCACAAACGCAGGCAAAAAATAAATAAGACTTGCTGGTAGCAGTAATGGTCCAGGTATAATAGATTTTTAGACTGAGGCGCTTGATAGAAATTTAATAGAAAAATAGCTGCGGGTCAACGATTGTCTAATTATTTTTAATCTATTATTTCCTTCTAACACATTCCTCCTATGCAGTGGTTTTTAAACAGCCATGCAGTTTTTGTCTAGACTAGCCTGATTTTGATATCCCAACTGAAGCCTGGCTAAATGGACTAAAGGTTTAGAAGGCCCACATTACCTTTCTCCTCTTTCTCTGCTAGAGAAATTTCATCTCTGCTCTGCTTAACAAATCAGTGTTTAAGCGGCTTTTAGTGGTTTGCGGTTTTGTGTGTGTGCATGTGCTGGTTTTTTTTTGGTCTTCTGTAGCATTCAGACTGATGAAGTAAACACTGTCAGGTGACTTTCTTCTGGCCAAGAGAGGTCACGTTTTCGCTCATGACTTCTGTTATCAGAGTGACCTAGGAATAGCCCGCCCTCCACCGCCCCTCAGTGAAGGCGCAGTCAGGCAGTAAAGATGATGGACGTGCTTAGAGAATCCTCTAAGCTTATGAGTTGTCTGCGAGGAGAGTGAGAGTGTAAAATTAGAGTTGTAACATGGGTTCTCTATCTTGTTTAGAAGAAGAAGTACAGTGAATCTTGTGATGATAAATTTAAGGAAAAAAATTGGGTTTTAAATCATTTGCCTGATGGAGGGAGTTGCTTTTTTTTAAATGAAAATTATTGCCAAGGGTTAAAAAGCAATGACTGTGATGGCATCAGAACTTGGTTAGAGCATACAGATGCACAGTAAGGGACAGGAGTCCTGTCCAGTGGCTGCCATAACCTATCATTTCTGTGTGGCGTCAGACACAGTTATTGTTTGTGTCCTGAGCCCTTATGACAGGCTGCTATGAGGATACATAAGGATACCCCTTGAAGGATACCCCTTGAAGGATACCCCTTGAAGTCACAGATGTACATCTTGCTTTTACTCTGAACTTTGGTCTAAGAATGGTGAGCTCATGAAGACCTGGTTGCATGCCCCCGCCTTCCTGCCCTTTAGCTCATTATCTGTGAGATAAAACGGTTTCTGGTACAGGCCGAAGGCTAGAATGGAATTAAACTGGAATGGAACAACTACAGCAATTACTTGTTCTGCAGCAAGGCATGGTTTTAGACTCACACAGCTTTAAGATGATTTTCTCAGGGCAGGGTTGTCAAATCTGAATCGGGGCTCTCTACCTGGTGGTGCTTAGCACACAGTACCTTGCCCGAACAAGGTTCATAGTTATTTGTTAAATTTTCAAAACAAAGCAAGCCCTCAAGTAAGCAGATTCATAAGCCTAAAGAGACCTGTCCTTTTAGTCCTTCCAGAAATTTGGCAGGTCCACTCCATTTGCTTAAATTGCAAAGAAGTGTTTCTATCGCATTCTGCAATTCTGAAGCTCAGGAGAATACCAGACTAGGTTCTTTCTGGTCACTTTGATCGGTTCCAAAGTAAGTCTGAAGTGATGGCTAATATCATTTTCCTGAATCAATTATGTTGGTGATTTATAGAAACTAGATTAAAAGCCCCTGAATCCTTTTTAATAGTGGTGTTTCATTCATTCTGTAAACAGGTATAGGCAGGTGCTACGAGCTTGGTCTAGCTCTCATTCATTTTGCATTAACTTTCTATCTACTCTGTGCTTTCCTGAGAATGAAGCCTTTGATGTAACTCACCAGTTAGAGCAATTTAATGTTATTTCAGTCTGCTTTCAGGACCAACACCAGTAACTAGAAAAACTTAACTCCCATCTCTAGCTCCTTTTTCTGCACAGAATGCCATCCTGCTGCTGCTGGGGGGTAGGAATACAGCTGAATACAGCATGGTTACCACACAGTGGGAAAAGGTCTCGCTGCAAGTGCTGAGATTCTGGCAAGCTCTCCCAGTCACCAGATGAATGAGCCACAGCTGGCTCGGAGACCTCTGTCCCTGGAATCAGGAAACAGAGCGAGGTTTCCTTTGGCAGTCAAAGCGCAGTCCTAGCCCTAGAAGAACACCATGTGATCTCCAGTGGAAGAGGAGACTGGGCCAGTACTGGTGCTAGCCTGGCTGCTGGGGAGTGGAATGAATTTGTCTCCACTAGCAGGATTTTGTACTTTTATTCTCATGATTGGACAGGTTCTTATTCTTCCTTTACTCAAATTTCTAAACTCTTGGAGTGACAGCTCAATTGATCCACCTGACTCTGGAATTCAGCCTAGAATAAGTCCCACCACAGAATTCCACACTGTCCCTGCTGACCCCTTGGGTCAGCTAAGCAACCGACAGTGTCTTGCTCGGCCCTTTAGCACACATCCTCTCCCCGGTGGGTGTGCAGTCTTCATTGCAGTCTCCACCTGAGAGAGTTTGAAAGAACTAGGAGGAAACAAAAGCACCAACCCCCAAACCTCACTCTGAGGCAGAGATGCTCACAGGCATGCAACCTGTGCAGAAACGTCTCTCAACAGCCCGCAAATCTGGCCAATGGTCTCTTCTGTTACCAGAGAAACTGCTGCTTTAATGGTTTAGGTCATCATCCTTCCTTGAGCCTTGGGGGGAGATGGAGTCTGACAGAACTTAACTGCGTGTCAGGGTTTATGTACTGTTTTCACGTTCCATCTCTTACAGTTTGCACCGTGGCCCTCCTGTGCAGTCACTCTGTGCAGCTGGGTGTTGCCTGTCGTTGGTCCTGGCGAGGCTCAGGGCTGTGGAACGTGGCTTTGGTAGGTAAAGGCTAGTTCTTCACTCGATTCAAACGACAGAACCGGAAGTGAAGTGTTTCACAAGGTTACACGAGCAAGAAAACGGCATTGATGTCTCTTTCAAACTAAAGGAGGCAGATAAGGTTTTTCCCCTCTTCGATTTCTTCTTGGACTTTGTCACTGGAGGTGGCAATTTCTGCTTGTGCGGAGAAGACGGCACAGATGAAAGTGAGGACCGTGCCCCCGATGGCGGTATAGAAGGCCCAGCCCAACGAGCAGTCTCCGGGTTTGTAGGCCGATGCGTAGTGTCCGCAGTAGCCTATGGCCTTCTGGCAGCCCCAGCCAGCAGGGTAGAGTATCAAACCCAGGATAAGGAAGAGGCCTGCAGGGCAGAAGAAAAACAGGTGAAAGCCCCACGGCTCTCCAATGGCAAGTGAGTAACTGCGCCAGTCTGTGGAATGGCTACTCGATCTGCCTGCTCTGGGCAACGGCATCCGTTCTGCAATAGCAAGTGTTGGGGACCGTTTCTAGGCAGCTAATCTGGCCTGATCAAGACAATCAATCACTTTAATGAAAATATTTTTAGCTGCTTTTGTACATGTTGGAATGTGAACCCACTAATAATTCCTCTTCTAGAAAAGCAGGTAACCTTGTTACTACTTCTTCCCACAGGGCTCTTACTGCAGGGAGCAGTTAGTTCCCTTTTGGTCTGAGGCAGAGGTCGGCAGACTAAGGTCAAGTGGGGTCTTGTTTTTGTAAATGGAGCACAGCTATGCCTATTCGTTTATGGACTGCCCGTGGCTGCTTCTGTGCGGGGACAGCACAGGGAGAGTTGCTACAGACCCTATGGCCTGCAAAGTCTGAAATATCTACTCTCTGGCCTTTGGCAGGAGAAGTTTGCCCACCCCGGTGTGAGGGAATTCACGGAGAACCGTGGTTAAATGCGACAGACCACATCTTAAGCTGGGTGTCATGCTTTAAAGATAAACCCACGAGGAGTCTGTTTGCTGGCATCCACCAGCAACCAACCGCATACCTAGAGACCTTCTATGTTTTTGCAAACTCCGTAAGAACCTTTGGTCCGAGTGCTTTCAAGTAAGCTCAGCTCTGAGGAGACACTAAGAAGCTCTGTTTCCACTGTGCTGACGCCACCACAGCACTGCCATGCTAAAGGCCCACTTTTCTCTCCCTCCAGCTGCTCACTGTGAAATTGAGAGGCCTTTTTCCTGCCAGCCCTGGGGGTTAGGAGCTACTCCAGGGCAGGATTAGGCAAGGCAAGTGAGGCACAGACAGTCCTTCTCAGGTGCCCGCTCTGTGCCCGCGGCAGCCCGGGAGGGAGCGCCTCCCCGACGCACGGGAGACGCTGCCTACGAGGGCGTCCGCATCCCGGGACCACGAAGGGAACTGAGCGGCCTCAGGTCTTACCGACAAAACTTTCTTGGTAGAAAGGGTGCTGCGGGAAGAAGATGGCTTTATTCGACGTAGCAGGAAGAAAGAGTTTTCTTTGAAGAATGTCACCTACATCATCAAGATCGCTAATGCACAGTCAAAAAGACCTGTTTTTTAGATACACTGGACTAGCAGTTCTGTCCTCTTAATTTAAGCTTACTCTAAATTCTCTTTTCCTACCTTTACTGAAATCCTCTGGGGTTACCACACCAAAGCTTCCTAGGCATTTACAGCAACTTCCTGACAAAAAGAACACGACTGCATTTGTGCTAGTATTCGGTTTGAGGAAGGTTGTGTTTCAGACCACAGATCACAGCTGTCATGGAGAGCATCTTCTCCCCGATCATGGCACTAGAGTGGGTTTTGGGGTCTGATTGTCCCTACTTCCCAAATTCATCCCCTTGTTCTCCTCTGAAGGCCTCACGGGGCTTTCTAGCAGGGGTGGAACAGAGGGAATCCATTTACACGCTCACGGTCTGAAGAAGAGCGATTCACAAAAGTTTTTCTAACTGTGCAGCCCTTATTTCTCCGTAGGTCGGGGCGCTGGGAGCCAGGTGGCGGTGGTCCGTAGCTAGGGAAATGCGATCCAGTGTTGGGAGGCGTAAGTTAAGGGAGCAGCGGCCCAGACACCTGGAGAGATGCTGTTAGAAATGACCGGGCGCATGGAGCAAATCCTGCCGAGGATCAGGCCGCCTGTGGAGAATGTGCTGGCGCGCTGGCATAGGCACAGTCCCGGACCAGCTGTCCTGGTCTGGATGTCTGGCTAGAAGTCACATAGCAGAAAGGCCCCTGTAGTCCCTGTGTGAGGCTAGGACACAAACCAGCAAGATGGTGGACCACAGCAACAACTCAGCAGGTGGTCGGTCACTTAGTAGTTAAGGTCTCTAGGTTTGGAGTAAGATAGAGGTCTGAATCCGAGCTCTGCCATCTACGAGCTGGGTGACCTTAGAGAAGTCTTTGAACCGAAGTATGATTACTCACCTGTAAAATGAGCTCATCCTTAACTCATAAGGTGGGTGTGAGTGTTACACAGTCTGTAAAGAGTACTTGCTGTGTCCCTAACAACAACTTGGAACACAGACTAGCGCTAGGTAACAGGTTAAAGCCCTTGGCAGGCCCCTTCCATGCAGAAGCAGAAGCAGTGTAAAGTTTACCAGTTATGAATAGACAGGCCGGCCTATTGGGGGGGTGGGGGGGTGGATATTTTGAAAGGTGTCATAACTGGGGGAGAGGAGGCTACAATGAGTACCCTTGAAAGAATAAACTATTCTCCATCTGAACAAATGTAACTCAGCTGGGGAGATCTACGATGACTGAGCTAATTCTTTTGTATTTCTAAGCCTGTGATAAATCCCGATTAATTCCCACCTTGTTCCCTAGGAAAGCTCACCCAAGGCACATGGAACCATGGGAGCTTCCTCCCTCAGGTCCTAAGTTACTGCGCTGGAAACCAGAGGCACCATCGCTGGGACCTGTGTAAGGATTCAGAGGCACTTCGAGCACGCAGCCTGTAGGCAAGGCAGTATTAACGGCTCTCCCTTTTAAAAGGCCAGAGTGTTTATATTTGAATATTAATTGCACACATCGTTTGTATTATGTGGCTTAAACAAGTCCAACTAGTAAAATTTAATGCATTTTAATATGCATTATAACCCTTGAATTGTAAGGGTTTCTCTTTATGGCAAAATACTTTTCTTAACCACCCTTCTCTAGAGTGGCTGTTAGCAATTTACATTCCCACCATCATCACAGCAGGGTTCCCTTTTCTCCACGCCCTTTCCTGCACTGGATAGGGGCTAGGGACAGAAGACCGAAAGCACAGAGTCTGCTGTCACGTAGCAGCTCTGCCACCCTGTGCTGGGCTCTGGCTTGTAGGATGCACAAAATAATGTGGCTGTCTCAGATCCTTCTGGGAAGCCAGCAGTTTTAAAATAACTATTATTTTAATATCATCAGACCCCTTTTTTCAGAACACTCAGGAACGTTCACCCCTGTACTTCTCCTTAGCTGTCCTCTTTGCTGGTAGCTCAGATAAGGTTCCTGAGGTGCTTCAGGCCTTCTTAAAATCTTGTGGCTGCTACTGGCCAATCGATCTGTGAATAAGGACAGCAGGGAGACATCATAAAAGGGCGCCATGCTTAAGAGTCTGTCAAAATCCTCAGCTTGACTATAAGCCCACAGGGCAGTCCCCCGGAAGGGTGACAGAAAGTGGCTCTGTTAGGCTGCGAGCCCCAGTGCATGTGATGTGCGCCCAAACGACAGGCTCCCAACCTGGGCAGCCTGGCTGGTGGGCCTCTCCTCCCAGCACTCACCAGAGCTGCCCCTAGCTTGGTTAATGCCGTGAAAACACAAGACAGTCGGAGAGAGAAAACAGCCGGCCTTCAGGTGAGCAAGGACAGAACAAGCATTTGTCATCTTTCTAGGTATTTAAAAAAGGCTCTTCTACCAGAGGAGTTCCAGAAATGTTCACGATTCAGGTGGCCACACGCGGCCCTCACCTCACCTCGCCTCCCGGGCCGGCGCAGCTTCCGAGCGGCCTGGGCGCCGGCTCCTGGGCCCTAACGAGCATTCCTTAGTCACAGCCGTCATCTCAACAGGTTCTTTCTGCTTCCAAGTAAGATTATCGAGAAGGCCAGAAAGGTTTCCCAGCTCTCAGAGTAAAATCCAGTTTTCCCTCCCTGGCCCTCGAGGTCCTCCGTGCCCCAGCTCCCCGCGCCTGCCTCTCTTGCCCTTTGCCCTCTGCTCCGGCCACACACCAGCCGTGCAGGCCTCTCCTCTTGTTACGCTCCTCTCACCTGCACTGCCCTTCTTGCAGACAGCTTTCCAGCCACCTTCAAGTGCCACCTCCTTGGTCTTCTGGTCCCATCTATTTACAATTCCAAACACCTACCTCTCCCTTAACCTGCTATCCCCCCCTTCCTTGCTTTATTATTTCTCCTTAGCATTTATTACTGACAAACAGAATAGATTACTTTGAGTCATACGAAACTGTCAATATTTGTCCATTTTTTACCTACAAAAATGGTCATTTCATGTGGTTCAACCTGATACTTCACTTAGTTATTCTGATTGTTAATCCACCTCCATTCTAAACTTCAAGCTCCACGAGGGCGGTGCTCAGAACAGTGCCTGGCACAGAGCAGACTCTTAATAAAACTTTATCAATGTCAGTGCAATTTGCTTTGCAATACAGTTTTTCTAAACCATAGTGCCCCTGGGGAGAAAGAGTAAAATAACTTTGGCAGATGCCAATCAACAAGAATGAAGTTATCCCAGCAGGAAGGGAGATGCACACTCTTGGTTGGCTGGCTTCTCCTGTCACACTGCCTGGTCCAGGCCTGTGAATCCCAGGGGCTAGAAGCAAACATCCGCCCCAGATTCCAAATAGGCTTGATGACACCTGCTACCGAGACAGAACTGAAGTCCACGACTTCTTAGATGGGCACATCAGACAGCAGGCAAGAGAACACAGTAAGACATATACCAAGTCTGCTGCAAATGTGGCCTGGCTTTTCTAGTCATCAATTTGGAGTGCACCAGGGACTGTCAGCTGAGGTGTGCTCTGGATTGAGTTTCGCATAAGAGCCACACCAGACAATGGTCTGCTCTCCCCCGCAGCTCCTGAAGTGAGGCCAGTCTATCTCTGGGGCCTTTCCATCTCCTTGCCTTAATGCATCACCGTTTGGGCTGTGTGTGAATGTGTGTTGGGAGGGTGGCAGAGAAAATAAGGGACTAGGCCAGTGGGCATGTCATTTCCTTCTGACTGGCACCTCTTCCTGGTGCCTGGCTGAGCTGCGACAGGCCCAGCTGGGAGGAGGAGGAAAGGCAGGCAGGATGATACTGGCCAACTACCCAAGAAAACAGCCACCACTACAAGAAACCACAGGCAGTTCAGAGGGCCGGTAACTTCTGCAGTGGCTCGACTTGATGATACCCAAGAAGGTACCATTTTTTCCCAACCTTAAGAGATATCCTCTCCCTTGTATCCTGCCTTTTCTCTTGCTAACAGCCTCGCAGTTCATGGTACCAAGAGAACTAGAAGATGCCAGCATATGCTCACCATGGGGTCACTTGGGGGATGACTCAACCTTATCTGGGGAAGAAATTAATTAATTAAGAAAGAAATTAATGAAAGGGAACGGATGGTTAGTCACTTGGACTATTCCACAGATGCCACACCAGGCTGGAGACAGAGCCCTGACAATTTACCAAGGCTCACCATAGGGTGCTGGCTCTCTCATGGGCACCAGCTATCACACTGCAACACCCATCATGTCCCTCTGCCATTTTAGTAATATTTTCCCCTACCTGGAAGGAGCTTTCAGACTCAACCCTGGATTCCCAGCAGTCCTATCCTGCTACACAGGAATTTTTAGAGTCTATGGGTGACCTAAACACGTGGTTTGTGTTTAATTCAAATAATTAGACTCCATGAGCTCTGAAAGGGAGAGGGCAGGAGCTGTGTTTCATGGCTGAGTTTCTGGTGCCTTGAAAAAGAAGGTGCTAAAAAATAAAATGAATGAAACACCCTGGGAAAAGTAATGTCAGAGTCTTCCTGATCAACAGTCAGCACTGACTGTGATTAGACCGGCCACAAAATTATATATCTTAGGTAATTTTCTTGCTACTGCCTTGAAGTGAAACAGTATGGTATCAAATATAAGTTTTAATCAAATCCCTTAGGTGGGGGAAACAACCTCCATAATCTTGCCAAGACTCCAGTTTTGGAAAGACTACGAGTTGCTGAATACAATAAATAATATGTTACTTGTCTGAAGGTGACCACCTCCAGCTTTAAGCGTCCGGGACGCTAGGAACGGGGAAGCCAAGTCTGAACCACTGCTCTTCAGCCTGTGAAGGAAGAGTGCGGAAGGCTCCGTGGCTACTTCACAGGCTCTCCCTGGCTGTGTCGGCCCCGACGCCCTCCCTGCCAGTCTGTCACCCAATCACCCCACACTTTTGCTACCTGCTGGCCAAGGGGACGGACTCCAGGTTTCTTGCCTTTTGTGTGTCACCCACTGTCTGTACAGAAGGAGGCCCTTTTTCCTGGCCTGACAAGTGAGAACTAGAGGCTGGCCCCTGTTGTACAGAAGAACAAGTGAGTCTTTGGACATCATACTCCCACCTCCCCTTCAGACAGGCTTCCAGACTAAATAGTAAAGACTGACTAGACCTCAGTTTCCAAAGGAAATTTTCTAAGGACGGGAAGAAAATGGCCGTCTGTTACTGCTACCAGCAGCCTGTGGAGAAGCCCCCAGTGAGGGATGCACCCTCAGCCTCCACTAGGTCATAACAAGCTCATTCTGAAGCTCTGAAATACCCTAACATCTCTGGAGAGCGAGTGCACAGCAGACAGCGGACAGCAGGCGTAGCATCATTTGATACATTTGGGCTCCAACTAGGTCTAGCTGAGGACCTGAACAAGAGGTCTCACTCATGCTGACCCCCTGGGCACTCATCCACCTGGAAATACCCTCCCCCCATCCCAGCCCAAATGTCACCTCTGTGTGACATTTGTCACCACTTCCTGCCAGAATGTTATTCTCTGTGTGTTCCCACTGCCCTGTGCACATCCCTCTTCAGCTCTTTATCATGTTATTTTTGTATATTCAACTCAATTTACTGAGTTACCTACTAAGTGGCAGGCATTATTCTCGGCCCTGAGGATAGAGCAAGGCCCCAGCAGAACTCTGAACCCCTTGAGGGCAGAAAAGCTTTATCCTTCTTGATTTACATCACAATTTTATCTTTAGCATTTACCATAGGGTATGTCACACAGTTAACCTTGGGTAACAGGTCAAGAGTTCAACTTATTTCTGGCTTTGAAACAGCCACTGACTCATCTAGGAACCCAGCAGGAAACCATCTAACTATCAGACATCCACTTCCCATTCAACATAGCTCTGGGGGGAAAAAAAAAATTCACCTGGTGGTGTTTATCCCTGTCAGGTCTACCCTGTGACTCAGACTGAGCTCCAGTCTCTGAGGTGCTCAGCTCAGCTGTGCCGGGAGGCTGCCCCTGTCACCGCACCCCCTGCCCCTCAACCTCTGGCCCAGGCGGCCATCCCTCTAACAAGAAGCAAGACAGATCAGATGGGAGAGTGACTGGCTTCCTGCATCCCACCCCTATTCTGGGACACAGCTCAGAGAGCGTTCCAGCCTTACTGGGGGTGACAGCTTCACTCAGCAAGTTCAGAAAGTACTGACAATACTGTGGTAAAGGAAAACTAAGGAGACAGGGCAGTGCCTCTTGCAGGATCATCTGCCAGTGTCCTGCCTCCACACGGGAAGCCATGTTGGTTGTCCCTTCGCGGTATCCCTGGCTGGTCTTCCTCACCTTTCCAATCTCTGAACACGGGAGGGCCCAGGGCCCAATCCTTTGTCCTCTTCTCCACATTCTCTTGATTGATCACACTCGGTCCCACAGTTTTAAATACTGCCTCTAGGCTGGCATCTCCTGAATTCTGATCTCCACCTTTAACTCCAGATTTGCATATCCAACTGCCTACTTGACCTCCACTTGGATATCTAACAAGGTACTTGAAAACTATGTCCAAACCTAACTCTTGATTCCTACTCCCCACTTCAGAACCTGGCCTTTGCCCTGTGGACCTCATTTCAGCAAATGGGAGTCCAATTCTTAGACCTGCTCAGGTGAAAACCCTTAGAATCCTTCCTGACTCCTCTCTTAGGGCCCACATCCCTCTGCGGCAAAGCCTACTGGCCTTCATTCCAGCTGCTCCCTTGGCCGGAAGAGCTCTTCCTCCTGACTGTCCATAGGGCTAACTCCTGTATCTCCTTAAAGTCTTTGGCTGAATCTCTCCTCACCGAATCCTACCCTGACGACCCTATTTAACATTGCAGCTTCCCTCCTTATCACCCCAGCATACCCAACCTCTCTCACCCTGGCTACTCCTTTTGTTTTTTCCTTCCATAGCACCCATCACTTTTTAACATACTGTATACTTATTTGGTTTATTGTGTCTCCACCAGCTTGAATGTAAACCCCACGAGGATAGAGAACTTTGTGCAGTTTTTTCTTTATGTATCCCAATTGCCTAGAACAACGTCTGACGTGTAATAAGTGTTCAGTAAATATTTGTTGGATGAATGAAAAGATAGAGTGCTATGATGTGGATGGTTACATTTTAAAATGAAGCCATTTTAAGTGCTTGCCAAGTTTTTTAAATGGTTGGAGGAAAAGCTACATTCGGTAACGGTGAATCCCAGGGGTCGGCAGTTTTGGCCAACAGCACACCAGCCACACTTACTAATGAAACACACAAAGGGACCAAACCATGGGACTGGCCTTCTACCTGACTGCAAGCACTGAATATCTCCTTTCTGGCTACAGAAAATAGATCTTTGTTGGGAGATGACGCAGAAAAAAGCAGTAAGTCAACTAAATGTAATAAGTTTTCAGTAATCTAGAGATCATCTTAGCCTCAAAACTCTGAAGTTGTTTCCAACTATGCTTGGCAGCGGTAACGACATCTATAAAGACATGCTGTGGCTGACTGTGGGAACTGCCCTGGACACCAGCTGGGAAGGGAGGCGCAGTGCAGGGCTAAACCCGGAGAAGTTCAGGAAAATGGCAGGTGGCAGAAGGGTACACCCGGGGGAATGAGGAGCGAGGTGGACCATGGCAGTAGGCAGAAGTGGTAAGGGCGGTGTCTAGAAGCAGCATGAGCCTGGAGAATGGAGAGACTGACAGAAAGTGTCGGCACTGAAGGCAGGAATGTAGAACTGCTGACGGCCCAGGAAAATACCCACTCCCATCAGCAGCCCTGAGGACAGTGTCATAGATCAACCGCAGGTGCAGCGATGGGGGGGTGGTCAGGGGAGGGAGAGGAGGTGATTCCCTGCTTCCAAGAGGAATATGTTTAGTTATTTAACTCTAAGTCTGGGACCATCATGTGGTACAACAACTGATGTACAGAGTGATACACAACCACCCTAGGCCTGCTAGTTAACATTTATCTGTATGTTTACCTCTCTTTTCTGTCTAAATTTGAATTTTTTCCCAAGTCATCTTCCATGCTGACAGCTGGAAGTCATTTTGGCAGTCCCTAATAGCTATTTGAAAGTCGTCAACTGTTGTTAGGTAGGGACCTTTTCTCTCTCACAATTCCCTAAGGCAAACTGTCAGGTATTATTAAGACTGTGCTTTGAGGAAGGCACCATGTCAGACCAACGAATTTGCCATCCAGCTCTTCTCTTTCCAAAGATCACAGTATGAACCTGTGTACTCCTCCTGTGCAGGGACTTTGCAGACAGCCTGTAGTGGTCATTCTCACTCACCAAGGCAAAGCCGAACTAGGTCCTCTACACTCTGTTTTAAGAAGAGAGGCAACTCAGAATTTCCCAGGTAAAAAGTTTAAATAAAAAATTACAAGTAAATGGTTAGCCAACTATCTGGAAAATTATCCAGAACAGTGATAGTAAAAAACTAGGAATCTTGCTGTGACATACTATGCATTTGTCCCATAATAGGACAGCACTGGCTCCAAGGTCTCTTAGATGCCTCAAAGTATGTACATTTGGCTCAGATGAACTCCCGCTGGATTATAACCTGGACAGCAGTAAGGAGTGTGTTCTGTTCCTTGGCTTCTCCCTCCATCTCCATCCCAAATCCAACACAGTCCTCTACACATACTGTGTTGTTGACCAACTTCACATGTCATTTCTGATTCCCATTTCCTTTCTAGTCTTCTCATTTTTGGAAGAACCTTTTGGAAAGATCTTCTGTGGTAAAAATGGTAGATGCCAAGCAAAGATGACTTATGCCAAGCAAAGATTCTTATTGGTTCTTTGCATGATGACTCATTTATTTATGCTCTGTCTAGGAGGGCAGAGTACATGCTAGGAGTTTAAGCTATAAACACCCTCCCCCAATTTTACACATTCACAACTAATACTTTAAAGCTGGAAGTTTACACAGGTGATCAGAACCTCTTAATGATCATAATGATAATTGTTATAATAACAACGGCAGCAGTTAAGTGCTAAGCACTTTAAATATAACTCAGATGAGAGTTGTCTCCGTGAGAGGATCTTGTGAGGTTGGGACTATGAATATCATCATTTGGCACATGAGGAAACTGAGGCACAGAGGGATTAAGGTTACACAGCTAATCAGTGGTGGAGCTGGGACTCAAATCCAGGCTGCTGCGTTACTGCACACCAAAGACTAGCTTCCAAAACAAAAGCATCTGTGCAGCTGAAGAGGGGAGACTGCTATATCCTCAAAAGCTGGCTCGCTTATACCTACGAGACGTTAGAGAGCAGATGACGATGAACAGCTCTCAAGTGGAAAAAACCACAGGAATGCTGTAAGGGGATGACGGGGAGAGGAAGGCTGCACAAAAATAAAGGCTCACCTATTCTCAGGCAGGTTGATTTGCTAACCCTGCAGCAAGACAACAACAAGATAAAGGATTTCCATCCACCCCTTCTCTTGCATTACAATCTGAGTGTCATCAGCCTCCTTTACTACAATATAGATGTCACCTTGGAATGGCTGCCACTGGCCAAAAAAACTTCTAGAAAGAACACCTATGAACAGCTCAAACCAACATAATATTCGCTATGATGTCCTCTCCTGAAGAATCTGTGTGAGCAGAAAACTGGAAATAAAGCACAAAACCCATCAGACCAGGGGGAGAAAATGTAAGCCGTATCATGTTTACATTTTAGTCTTTGAGATTCTGTGCACTTGGGAACCATCTGAAACTGCACATCTACCTAGAATACTAATGCCGTCCACAAACTGGTCCACAAAAAAACCATATCCTATGAACTTTCCAGGAGAGACATCTGTAGCTGATTAGACAAAATCGAGCACCGAGAGCATTCTCAGCCGCCAAATTACATCCCTCCTCCAGCAGCTGGGGCCATGGTTTAACCATCCCGCTTCCTCCAAGTAGCCTTTCTTTTCTTTTTCTTTTTCTTTTTTTTTTTTTTTTGCGGTACGCGGGCCTCTCACAGTTGTGGCCTCTCCCGTTGCGGAGCACAGGCTCCGGACGCGCAGGCTCAGCGGCCGTGGCTCACGGGCCCAGCCGCTCCACGGCATATGGGATCTTCCCGGACCGGGGCAGGAACCCGTGTCTCCTGCATCGGCAGGCGGACTCTCAACCACTGCGCCACCAGGGAAGCCCCAAGTAGCCTTTCTTGATTCACAGAACAGAGCTGAGGATCTTTGCCTTGACCTCCTCCTAACCCTGAACCCTTGCACCATTCACCGTTACCTGTACGCAGGCAGTAGGTTTTAGTCAATCCTGTGCTAACAAGAGATCTGCTTGTCTCAATGTCTACATTCAGGGAATGCTGCTCTCAATCTGAGGCATCAGGCTCTCATGAAATCTTGCTTATGACAACTACAGACACCAGGATGGGGCCCCTCCCAGGTCTCTTCTACCCAAGAAGAGTTCTGGTCCTTGCCTCCCAAGCCCCAAAGCTAAATTAACAACGCTGTTCCAGCCTGCTTGACTTCTCCAGATGCCAAGACACTACCCTCAGTACCAAAATGCCAGTTAGCCATTCAGAGTCAGGGGTATTCGAACAGTATTTACAAATAAGAGTAATGTAACAAAGTATTAGTTATACCATGAATCAAGGAGTTCTGCCCAAGAACTGCCACCTTTGGTTAATCTCTACTTTTGAAATCACTTTGCCCACTAAGGCTTTTCAAATTTTTATTGAAGATTTATTCTATAAAGCCCAGACAGGATTTGGTTTTACTGACGGCCAGTTCTGGAAAGATTCTTATTGGTTCTTTGCATGATGACTCATTTATTTATGCTCCGTCTAGGAGGGCAGAGTACACGCTAGGATTGGGACTTAGCAGCATGTACTACATCCTTTACTCCTTCCAAATGCCTAGAAACTCACAGTTTCTAGCACGGATTAGTGAGCACAGAACAGACTATGTTTCTGTCAGTGAACAACATTTACTGAGTGCCTAGTGTGTATGTAGCAGGCCCCAATCTGAACATTAGAGAGCTGTGAAAAAGGCAACCGTCCACACCGTTGCTCATATTCTAGAACAGTGGTTCCCAAGCTTCTGGACTTCAGACACTAGCAAAATCTCCAGAAAAATTACTGGGAGGTCAATAGTTTTGCTAATATAAGGACACTAAAAATAACTGTTACCTCCTCTATCATTTCATAAAAAAGGGTATTTTAACACAAAAAGGGTAAAGGATGTCATCGAAGAATAAAGGACAGTTCTTTAAATTGAACACATTTAGCACTATGAAATCTTACAACATTGTCCATATTTTTCTCCTTTTCGCTGAGGACTGGTGGCAACTAAAAATTGGCGCTTGCCATCTGCCTCTACAAGGACTAAGTCACTAGCCACTGCAGCCGCTGACCTTCAACACCCCCTGAAAGGAGTTCAGGGTAGAGATCAGGAATGAGGCACTCTGTGCTCTGGGAAAAACTGGCAGGACAGGCCTTCAGATAGATATTTGCAGGAGAAGATTTTATGAGCCCAAATTCTTGCATCTTCTCTTATCTAGAAAAGTACTAAAATCATTAACAGAGACATTTTCTCCTCGTGACTAGCAGTAACCTTCACCAGACTAGCAGCAACCTTCTGCAAAAAATGTGTGCCTGACTGCACGTTCCCCCTTCACCAAAACCACATATACACTGACCTTCCCCCCGCCACCTCTTCGAGCAGTTCCTCAGAGCTCTCTGAGACGCTGTCTCCTGGGCTATAGTCCTCATTTTGCCCCCAATAAAACTTAACTTACAACTCTCACGTTGTGCTTTTTTTTTTCAGTTGACAAACCTTAGCAGAGTGCACGCCCTTGTTCAAAGGCAGTGAGAGGCCGCTGGGGTGTGTGTGTGTTAGGATGGGGACATCTTTCTAAGAAGCCTGTTTGTTTACTGTATAAATGAAAAGGTAAAGAGTTTTCACTGCACCTCATTTTAAAGTTTCAAGGGTTTATGGACAAGCTAGACTGGGCCCAACTGGCATTTAAAAACTCTGCTTTGAAGGCCAGATCAGAAATGGGAGGTCACTGGTAATGAAAAGGGTTTTCAGCTGATAACCAGTGTCTTTGCAGAGCGGATTATATCTACATGTCATTTTAGTACATGATCAATAACATTAGAGGTTTTTAACCAACAAGATTTTCTGAGGGGAAGGAGAAGAAAAGTGAAGGATCGGTGTCAGTATTTTTTTACTTAAAGCTTGTATTAATGCTTATACCGTCTCCCTGGAGGAGTCTAGTAGGGTACTTGTTTTCTACTAAAAACACTTCCATGGAATTATAATTGGCAAGAAAAATACTCTTCCAGGGTGGTGGGTGGAGAACGGATGACAAAGCAATAAAGAGAATTCTTTGGAAGACAATCAGAGCATAGTTGTCATAAAAAGACCTTACAGCCAAGCCCCCCAGAGGAAGTTTCTGTTACAATTACTCAAAATTAATGACCATCAATTAAGAATTGTCAGATGCCCCTAGAATATGTGGAGAAACAATCCACAAGAAAGATGCAGTTTCTCCCACACTGAAGCCTCCCTAAACCTTTCTCAGCAATGATTCATGTTTATATGCAAATTACTTCACTGGCAGTTTCTAAAACTTTAACTCTTACCTGTTAAGATGCATCCCCACAAACTAATTTAGATTATTCCTTCCCATGAGTTAGTGATAAAATTTTACTTTGCATTCCAAGTGAGAAGGTGTTTCCTAAACTGTTTCTATGCAACTGGAAGAACTCTATAAACTATTTCTTGATAAATTATTCATCCAACATGTAGGATTACAAAGAGCTCCTGTTTAACCAAAATACACTTATAATTCAAAGTAAGCTGCCCCCCCCCAAAAAAATCAAATGCAGTGCATAGCAGAATAAAAGACAGTTAAAAAATTTAGTTACTGAGCTCTGAAATTTTCAGGAAAGTAAATTTCTTGCCTGCTAAAGTTTTGGGGTCCAGATAACGTTAAATAATTCCTGCAACAAAGCGAGTGCCATCTTTTCAACACTAGGGCCCTGAGGCTGTCCTTCAACTCTGAACACATAGCCACTGAGTATTTTGGTTTGAAGTTTTTAATATTGGCTTCATTTTCTCAATATGTGTATTTTAGGTTTCATCTGTACTGGGGGCTATCTTTTAATAAAAGAGATTGAGGGCCAATTAATAAAGCTACTGGGAAGCCTCTATACAACAACTGAACTCATAACTATGCCTAACTGTGCCTGGGCACATGAGTGCACAGATTACTTCTGAAGTGACGTCAGAGCTTAGAAGAACACCACTGTTGCATTAAGTTCTTAAAACAGAGTGCCTGAACCACTTGTATAAATATTCAGAGCCATACTTAACGTGATGACTTGTTACTGGAATTGGAACATCATCATCCAGGGCTCTGAGATTATCTGTCTACAATTAAAGTGGTTACCATAGCAAAGTCCTTTATTTGCATATCAACTGCATATTCTATCTGAATTTTAAGAGAGTTTGCAATTTTCCTCGAGATTTTCCAACTGATTCTTTAAAAAGATATCCCAGTCCCTAGATTTACTCAAATTAATGCGTGCTTGGTCCGCTTGCTCTTAGGCAGTAGTTTTGTTTTTCCTCTAATGATACAGTTGAATTCTTTTGCTCCCTTTATATATGATGATACTTTGTTTTGTTTTTGCTTTTCTAGGGTACAGCTTCTAAAGCAATGACTCTCTAATATGGTTTTGGAGCAGAAACTCAAGAAATTGTAGACCTGAGTCTATAGGTCTTTGTATTTATCGGGCATCCAATAAAAGCTCCTTGGATTGAAATTTAATTCTGGCCTGCCTTATAACATTTTGGCATTCTTTAGTTTTCCACAAGGCTGATGAATGAGTAAATGCGTCATCATCAGGGGTACTCTTAAATTGACTGAGACATAGAACGGTTACATCTGACTTCTGGTGGAGGCGTCATCTGTCTGGAGAGCCAGAAATCCAGAGCCTCCTCTGGACAGCCAGAAGCTTCCGGTGCCTCATTCTAAGGAGAAGTAGGGGATGCTCCGTCTACTTCCCTCATGTCTTTTCTTTGAAGGTATTTTGAAGTCGGGCAACCAAGGTCACACTCCCTTCTCAGAGAAAGCAAGGTGAATTTTTCAGGTGTAAAATGGGGCCAGGTCTCTGAAAGAGTCAGGAATCTCTTCCCCTCTCCCCACGTTTCCCAAGTCCTGTTCTTACTTCTCTCCTCTCCAGTGACCAACGTGGTCACCGGGAGTGAACAGGTAGGGCATGGGATAAGTCAAAACGGATGCTGCGACCAGGCTGAGTCGTGGTTATCTTTCACCCTCTGAAAAACAGCAATGAGAATGCCAAGACCCAGACAGCAGTCATGGTGTATCTCACATGCCCACCCCGACTTCCCCACGCGTGCCGGACTACGACAAAGCAATTCTACACGCAGCAGAGACAAAACCCTCCCCTTGTCTTCTCCCTAAGATCCTTCTTTTATTCCTTTCCCTTTCTTTTCTTCATATTGTTCTCCTTCACCCTCAATCATTGCTCACTTCCAAGAAAACTGAGTCTGCACAGCAGGCCCTGAGCCCCCGCTGCAGAGAGCGATGCCAGTGAGCATGGATGGCGATCTATCCAATCAGACTGGTGGGGCAGCTCGCTGAGGCCATCCTGCTGGGCTGAACGCGGTGTAGACAGACAGAGGGCTACAGGGACTAGACAGCGTGAGAGCCAACCAGACACGAAGCAGCACAGAGCCGGCGAGGCAGGACTGGAGGACAGTAGGCAGCCAGGCCAGAAGCTCACACGCTATTCCAAGCCTCGTGGCAACCCCAGGGGAACAGCCTGGGCCAGCAGCAGTGGGCCAACTCCTGAGCTCACTGCCGTGGCCCCGTCCCAGACCTGAGTCACTGGGGATTCCGCGGACTTCTAAGAGGGCCCTACGTGCATTTCCAAACCCAAACTGCTTGATGCTGTCATGGAAAACCTGGATCTTTGCATTCTACGCTTTCACTGTGGACCACATCCAGGTCACAGCCTAAGGAAGGCAGCTGGTGAAAACGACCCTGCTGGCCGATTCCCCAGCTTTTGTAATGAATCCCAGAGGGCTATGAACTGATGTGTGTTTCTGGCTCTACCAAGTCCCAGACGAGTCCTCACCCAGTGAAGACCGATCAGCCTGTGATTTATTCTGCAAGGGGAGCCTGAGAAGCCACCTGCAATCAGGACTCAACCGCTAGAAGCTGCCTCCAGAAAGGAAAGGATGGAGAATGTACAGGTCAGGGGAAGAGGAGTGAGAGGAAGAAGCTCTTTGTTTTCCTGTCAACTCAGCTTTTAAAAAAATGCCTGAGGACACCCAGAGGCCCATAGGAGCCACAGGGCTGCTCTGTGCTCTTCAGTCCCAACAAAGGCAGGCTATTAAGGGGCCAGGAATGGCACTTCACAATGTAGTTAACATTTGGTTTCGACAGAACAAGGTCAGTTCTAAAGACTCTACTCCTGAGAATGCAGCAATTGGAGGGAACACAAAAGAATGTACTAACACCTGCCAAGAAAGCACAAATGCTTTAATAATCATCATATAGCTACTACCACTTACTATCTACTATGTGTGCTTAAAAGCCTTTCTCATATATTATCTAATTTAATCCTCGAAACAACCCTGAGGTATGTACTACTATTATACCCGTTTTCCAAGTAAGAAAACTGAGGCTTAGAGATGACGCAGACTGGTGAACATTTCACAGACACTTTAAGGTGAGGTCGGGGCTGATCCAGGGCCAGATGAGGTTTGAGCTCTAACTGCTGCTGAGAGCGCCTACTGAACAGCCAGGGCATTTGTACATGAGCATTTCCGAAGTGTCAGCTGGGTGCCCACCAGTAGGTAAGGCCTTGAAGGCGAATCCTGCTATCTGAATTAGCTTAATGGTCAATAGTTGTATTTTCATTTTTTTTTTAAGTAAGCCAAATTTTGAGATTTCCACTGAGGTAGCAGATTCTTTTACACCCGACTTCTAAAATCAAAATACTAAGATTCTGATGGTTTTTGTTATACTATGGACAGTGACAGCTATGCGAGCCTGTGGCCTTTAAGATTAGGCATAGTAAAGGCATACTAGATAGCCTGTAATTTGTCACCCAGTTACATTTTACAAAAATGTCATTTCTGCCAATGCCAAGTTGTAAGAAGAAACACAGTCTGAGTATCTTTCTGAAGGATCCTTTCATTGCTTTGGCAACAGTCTCCTTTCTCACCATTTGTTTCAATGTCAAACGGATCCAGAGTTGAGAGCAGGGTTGTGGGGAGAGCAGAGACTGATGCTCACAGCTGCAGCAAGTCCTTGGCTGGGGCTGGCCAGATGCTCTTAGAGACCGGCCAAGAGGACAGAAAGCAAGCCAGCTGCTTCAGACACCCAGGGGGCAACTCTCTTAAGCCATAGATTCAAGAGCCACGGCTGCCACTGATGCTGGCTTGAACTGCCTGGTGGAGACCTCTACTATTGGAGAGAGAGCCCTCAAAGATGTGCCCCTCACCCCCTCCCCAACGTGAGGGAGCCAGCTGACCAGCGTTCAGTCCATCCTTCCAATGATTTCTTCTCAGGGGTGCTGCTGGGCTGGGAGGTGAAGAGAATCCACTTTCTTGTGTTTCAGTTCTTAGCCTTAGATCAGTGGCCCCCTAGAGAGGCAGAATCTGACTGTACAGGAATCTCTGCCTCTGGCCAACTTTTAGCAATTTCAGACGTTTTGAGATGCCATATGTATGCATGGGGAACATAAGTGAAAGGGGATGGGGAGAAAAATTTCTTTTTGAAAAATCAAGACTTTGGGGAGACAGATGACCAACAGCCCAGCATCTTGGGTGTGCTACTGCTCCCTTCTCCCCAGCCCTTCTTCCTAGAGGCCTGAGGCAGAGAGAAAGAGAAAAGTCAAGAATAACTCACTGGAGTGTATGAATAATACCTAAAATATGTACTCATCTTTGTGCCAAAATGAACACTCTAGCCATTTATGTGAAATAGCAAACAAGAGCACCAGAAGACTTGTTGGGCTAATCCACATTCTTAGAGACTAAATTCACTGGAGTAACACCTTATTAAAAACTGCATGTAAACAGTCTTTGAGACTGAAAGACATCTATAATTTTCTGCAAATTGATTGCAAAAGACCGATTGTGCTGGTATGGCCCAAGATGTCCCACCCTACTGTAAATGGCCTTTCCTTTGCTGGAAAGCACTAAGTTTCTCAAGATGAAAAGCATTCCTAGGGATGACAAACCAGGAGTCTCATCTGCATACCAGCATATTGACAAAACTCATAATAAAGGCATGAAGTCATCGAAGATAAGCAAATAAAACATAGTTAGGGCAAACTGAGCAGAAATACGCCTCTCTGGTGAACCAGGACTCTCAACAGGATTAATTATTTGTGTAAACTGGCTTCCCTTCATCTACATGTTTATTCTGACTTTTCAAAAGCTTTAGTAACACTTTGGTAACACTCCTCAGCAAGCTGTGAGATGCACATGCCCCCGAGGCACTGTGTGCCTGGGGGGATAAAGGAGAGGCATTTCTGACAAGAAAAAGATGAACCAGGATGGAAACCCACCTTGATGAACATTTCTCGGAAGTGAAAACCCAAGCTTAGGGGATGAACTGCAGATTGGAGAAGTGAATCAAAAGGGGGACAATGAGCTTCACAGAATCAAAAATCTAAGACAGGATCATATTTTCCAATCTCCCTGTCTTTCAGAAGAGGAATGCCAAGATCCACAGTATTGGTGCATTTATCGCAAGTGAAACTGCAAGTTAGTAGCAAAGCTGAAAATCAGAATCCTGGTCTCCCAAATTCCGTGAGTGCCTGTGAGTGCCTGGGTGTCTCATGGTACGGTTGATCCCGGCAGATAAAGAGATGAGGGGTCCTGAGATCTGTCACGAGTATATCCCCCATTGAAACAGAGCATGACTGTGAAGCAGGTCCTCTGTCATTTCTCTGGGCCCATTACCCTCTCCCCCACATACACACATGGGGCCCCCTAAGGTCTGAGAAACAGAAAACATCATCTTATCAGCTGTTTGGGAAAAAAACTGCTGTTTGACCTGTTTGGAAGCCAGCCCTGCTGAGCTCAAGAGTTTGCTATAAGGCAGGCAAGAGCTAATGCATTCGCGGTCTGCTTCTTTACAGGCCTGGATGCCAGGCTCAGTGCTTATCTCCATTGTCAGCAGCCCCGTGAACGCAGCTACAGGATGTGCCCTTCAGTGAGGGTTGTAAGTGGATTGCTATTTTTCCTGTTAGAGTTCAGATTAATAAATACCTTGGTTGTGGTTGTTTAAAAAGTGAATTTTGGGGCTTCCCTGGTGGCGCAGTGGTTGAGAGTCCGCCTGCTGATGCAGGGGACGCGGGTTCGTGCCCCGGTCTGGGAAGATCCCACATGCCGCGGAGCGGCTGGGCCCGTGAGCCATGGCCGCTGGGCCTGCGCGTCCAGAGCCTGTGCCCGCAGCGGGAGAGGCCACAGTGGTGGGAGGCCCGCGTACCGCCAAAAAAAAAAAAAAAAAAAAAAGTGAATTTTTTCCCTAAGAAGTCTATTCCTCTGCTTCCTGAGGATGTCTTCAAACTCTGGTGTGTGTGTGTGTGTGTGTGTGTGTGTGTGTGTGTGTGTGTGTGTGTGTGTGTGTGTGTGTGTGTGTGTGTGTGTGTGTGTGTGTGTGTGTTTCTGTGTGTGTGTGTGTGTGTGTGTGTGTGTGTGTGTGTGTGTGTGTCAGAACAAGTCCCTTGAGCGTGGACAGACTGATACCCTCTTGGTTCCAGATCTGCTTTTCAGCTCCACATAGAACAGCCTATGAAAATGCGGGCGGCCATGGAAGTTTCCTTGGAGCTCACGGCCTCCCCTCTGGGATCCCTGTAAAGTGCTCATACTTTTCTTTCCACTGATTTCTAACAAGCTCATTAGTGAGAAACTCCCAGAAAGTGGAAGAGTTAGTTTGTAATTTCTGATCTGAGCGCACAGAACATTCTGACAACTGTCTCCAGGAGACAAACAATTTAAACCAGAACATTATTAAACACAGAGCAGCTGATACTAATTCCCTTCCAGCCAGCTTCTTTGCCTGTGAAAGCTGAAATCATTCTGGGGGCCGGGGATGGGGCCGAGAGTGGGTGGCAGCCCCACGCTCACACTCATCCCAGCACACAGGGCCCGCGGCAGGGGGGCCTCACACACCGCAGTTCTTCCCTGGACGCACGACGCGGAAAGCACGCTGGTAATTTCATGGGAAAAGCAAAAAGTAGGAGTAGTTACTCAAACAAAACCCAGCAACTTAGAACCCGATGAAATAAGCAAGGAAG